>NW_004443989.1:15199696-15247453 GCF_000243295.1 Trichechus manatus latirostris
CTTGCTCATGGATAGGTAGACTCAACATAGTGAAAATGTCAATTCTACCCAAAGCAATCTACAGATACAATGCAATCCCAATCCAAATTCCACCGACATTTTTTAATGAGATGGAGAAACAAATCATCAACTTCATATGGAAAGGGAAGAGGTCCCGAATAAATAAAGCATTACTCATGAAGAAGAACAAGGTGGGAGGCCTTACACTACCTGATTTCAGAACTTATTATACTGTCACTGTAGTCAAAAAACAGCTTGGTATAGGTACAACAACAGACACATAGACCAATGGAACAGAGTTGAGAACCCAGATATAAGCTCATCCACCTACGAGCAGCTGATTTTTGACAAAGGCCCAAAGTCTGTTAATTGTGGAAAAGACAGTCTCTTTAACAAATGGTGCCAGCATAAATGGATATCCACCTGCAAAAAACTGAAACAAGAACCATACCTCACATCACGCATAAAAAATAACTCAAAATAGATCAAAGACTTAAATATAAAATCAAAAACTATAAAGATCATGGAAGGAAAAATAGGGACAAGGCTAGGAGCTCTAGTACATGGCATAAACACAACAAGAACCATAAGTAACAAATCACAAGTACCAGAAGAGAGACTAGATAAATGGGAACGCCTAAAAATCCAACACTAATGCTCATCAAAGACTTCCCCAAAAGAGTCAAAAGACAACGTACAGACTGAGAAAAAAAATTTAGCTATGACAAATCCGATCAGCGTCTAATCTCTAAAATCTACAAGATACTGCAAAACCTTAACCACAAAAAGACAAATAACCCAATTAAAAAATGGGCAAAGGATATGAACAGGCACTTCACCAAAGAAGATATTCAGGCGTCTAACAGACAAATAAAGAAATCCTCACAATCATTAGCCATTAGAGAAATACAGATCAAAACTACGATGAGATATCATCTCACCCCAACAAAGCTAGCCTTAATCCAAAAAACACAAGATAATAAATGCTGGAGAGGTTGTGGAGAGACTGGAACACTTATACACTGTTGGTGGTGATGTAAAATGGTACAACCACTTTGGAAATCCATTTGGTGCTTCCTTAAAAAGCTAGAAATAGAACTACCATGCGATCCAGCTATCTCACTCCTTGGAATATATCCTAGAGAAGTAAGAGCCGTCACACGAATAGATATACGCACACTCATGTTCACTGCAGCACTGTTCACAATAGCAAGAAGATGGAAACAACCTAGGTGCCCATCTACGGACGAAAGAATAAACAAATTGTGGTATAACCACAGAATGGAATAATACGCAATGATAAAGAACAACGATGAAGCCGTGAAACATTGCATAACATGGAGGAAGCTGGAGGTCTTAATGTTGAGTGAATTTAGTCAGTCACAGAAGAACAAATACTGTATAAGACCACAATTATAAGAAATCAAGACAAGGTTTAAACACAGAAGAAAACATTCTTTCATGGTTACGAGGGTGGGGAGGAGGGTGAGGGTTATTTACTAACTAGGTAGTAGATAAGAATCAACTTAGGCTAAAGGAAGGACAGTACACACTACAGGGGAAATCAGCACAACTGGACTAAACCAAATTTAAGAAGTTTCCTGAATACAATCAAACACTTTGAGGGATAGAGTAGCAGGGGTAGGTGTCTGGGGACCATGCTTTCAGAGGACATCAAGGTCAATTGGCATAACAAAGCTTATTAAGAAAATGTTCTGCAACCTACGTTGCTGAGTGGCATCTGGGGTCTTAAAAGCTTGCAAATGGCCATCTAAGATCCATTAATTTGTCCCAACCACCTAGAGTAAAAGAGAATGAAGAACACCAAAGATACAAGGAAAGTATTAGCCCCAAACACAGAAAAGGCCACATAAACCAGAGACTTCATCAGCCTGAGACCAGAACTAGATGGTTCCTGACTACCACCAATGACCTCCCTGACAGGGAACACAACAGAGAGTCCCTAATGGAGCAGCAGAAAGATGGGGTGCAGAACTCAAATTCTAATAAGAATACCAGACTTAACGGTCTGACTGAGAGTGTAGTTGCCCATGAAAGCATGGCCCCTGGATTCTCTATCAGCCCAGAACTAAAACAATTTCTAAGGCCAACTCTTCAGACAGGGATTGGACTGATACTCGTGAGGAGTGTGCCTCTTAGCTCAAGTAGATACAAGAGACCAAAGGGGCAGCTTCTGTCTAGAGGTGAGATGGGAAGGCAGAGAGGGTTAGGAGTTGCTTGAATGGACATGGGGAATCAGGGACTGAAATGAGGAGTGTGGTGTCGCAGAATGGGGTAAGAAGTTAGGGTCACATAATAATGTATATACAAAATTTTGTATGGAAGACTAACCTGAAATGTAAACTTCTTTTAAACTACAACAATAAAAAAAAAAAAGACAGAGGAGAAAGAGAAGACCAAAATTGATGTCAGAAGAGACTCTGAAGCTTGCTTTTGAATGTCGAGTAGCTAAAGTGAAAGGAAGAAATGATGAAACAACTAGAGCTGAATAGAAGATTTCAAAAGGCAGCTGGAGAAGGCAACATAAAGCATTATAATGAAATATTTAAAGATCTGGATATAGAAAACTAAAAGGGAAGAACATGGTCAGCATTTCTCAAGCTGAAAGAATTGAAAAGTCAATCCTCGACTTGCAATACTGAAGGATTCTACAGGTAAATTGTTAAATGACACAGGAAGCATGAAAAGAAGATGAAAGGAATACGCAGAGTCAGTACACCAAAAAGAACTGACTGACGCTCAGTCAAGTCAGGGGGTAGCATATGATGAAGAACCAATGGTACTGAAGGAAGAAGTCCAAGCTGCACTGAAGGCATCGATATAAAACAAGGCCCCAGGAATTGACCAAATACCAATTGGGATGTTTCAACAAACAGAAGCAAAGCTGGAAGCACTCACCTCTCTATTGCAACGAATTTGGTAGACAGTTTCCTGGCCAATGGACTGGAACAGATTTATATCTGTACCCTTTCCTAAGAGAGATGATGCAATAAAATCAGGAAATTAACAATATAATTAATATCACAAAAATATTTGCCATCAATTCTGACTCATAGCGACCGTGTAGGACAGAGTAGAATTGCCCCATAGGTTTTTGAAGGAGCAGCTGGTGGATTTGATCTGCTGACCTTTGTTTGGCAACTGAACTCTTAACCACTGCTCTGCCAGACTCCTATCAATATCACGCACAAGTAAAATTTTGTTGAAGATCATTCAAAAGCAGTGGCAGCAGTACATTGACAAGGAACTACCAGGAATTCAAGCTGGACTCAGGAGAGGACATAAACAAGGGATATCATTGCTGATGTCAGATGGATCTTGGCTGAAAACAGAGAATACCAGAAAGATGTTTATCTATGTTTTATTGACTATGCAACGGTATTAGATTGTGTGAATCATAACAAATTATGGATAACATTGTTAAGGAAGAGAATTCCAGAACACTTAATTGTGCTCATGAGGAACCTTTACTCAGACAAAGAGGTAGTCATTCCAACAGAACAAGGGGATACTATGTAGTTTAAAGTCAAGAAAAGTGTGTGTCAGGGTTGTATCCTTTAACCATACTTATGCAATCTGTATGCTGAGCAAATAATCAGAGAAACTGGACTATATGAAGAAGAACAAGACATCAGGATTGGAGGAAGACTAACAACCTGCATTATGCACATGATACAACATTCCTTGCTGAAAATGAAGAGGACTGGAAGCACTTACGGAAGAAGATCAAATACTACAGCCTTCACTATGGATTACACTTCAACATAAAGAAAACAAAAATCCTCACGACTGGACCAATAAGCAACATCATGATAAATGGAGAAAAGATTGAAGTTGTCAAAGATTTCATTTTACTTGAATCCACAATCGTTGCTCCTGGAAGCAGCAGTCAGGAAATCAAATGACATACTGCTTTGGCCAAATCTGTTGCAAAAGACCTCTTTAAAGTGTTAAAAAATAAAGAAGTCACCTTGAAGACTAAGGTGTGCCTGATCCAAACCAAGATATTTTCAGTCACCTCATATGCATGTGAACGATGGACAATGAATAAGGAAGACTGAAGAAGAAATTATGTATTTGAATTATAATGTTGGTGAAGAATATTGACTACACCATGGACTTCCAGAAGAATTAATAAATATGTCCTGGAATAAGTACAGCCAGAATGCTCCTTAGAAGCAAGGACGGTGAATCTTTTTCTCCTTTACTTTGGACATGTTGTCAGGAGGACCAGTCCCTGGAGAAGAACATCATGCTTTGTAAAGTAGAGGGTCAGGGAAAAAGAGGAAGATCCTCAGTGAGATGGACTGACACAGTGGCTGCAACAATGGGCTCAAATATGCCAATAATTTCAAAGATGGTACAGGACCTGGTAGTATTTAAATCTGTTGTACATAAGTCGCTATGAGTTGGAACCGACTTGACACCACCTAACAACATTAACATGTCTGGGCTCTCTTTTAAGGTCCAATGATCTATGTGTCTGTTTTTTCACTAGTACCAAGGTGTCTTGATTACTGTATCTTTACAGTAAATATTGAAATTGGGTAGTGAGTCATCCAACTTTGCTTTTCATCTTCAATATTTTGTTAGTTATTCTTGACTTTTGCCTTTTCATATAATCCTCAGAATCAGTTTTTGGACATCTGCAAAGTAGCTTACTGGGATTTTGATTGGGATTGCATTGACTCTATAGATTAATTTTGGAATAATTGAAATCTCAACAATATTGAATCTTCCTATCTATGAACATGGAATATTTCTTCATTTATTTAGAGCTTCTTTGGTTTCTTTCATCACAGTTTTCTAGTTTTCCACATACAAATTCTGTGTATATCTTGTTACGTGTATAACTAAATTTTGGGACGTGCTATTTTAAATGGTATTTAATATACATATATATATATTTCAAATTACAATGCTAATTGATGATATATAGAAAAGCAATACACTTAAGTATGTTAACCTTGTGTCCTGCTGTGAGGATATATGCCATTTAAACATGGCTGCGCTATTGACAACTGCAGCCCCCACAGGCCTCTATGCTGCACAGCATGTTGAGACTTGTCTCCAACATGTCGAGACTTGTCTGGATGTGTTTTCCCAAACCTATTGTCCCTTTACTGATTGACTTGTTTACCTGAATTCCTTCTCCCTTGCCCACACCCAAAGCCCATTGTTTTGTTAATTGCCTTATTGATTGCTGTATTGACTATAAAATAAACTCCTGGGACTGAAGTGGGGGTCGACTCCCAGAGTGACCCTCCTGGCCCCACTTCTCTGTAAGAGTTGTGCAGTTGGTTACTGTCTTCGCCGTCCCGATTACCGTCGCCGCTGCGACATCCTGCGACCTTGCTATACTTGTTTATTAGTTCCAGGACATTTTGCTGTTGTTATTGAGTCTTTGGAATATTCTACATAAAGAATCATGTCATCATCAAAGGCAGTTTTATTTCTTCCTAATGTGTGTGACTTTTTTATATCTTGCCTTATTATTTTTATACATTGTTGGATCAAATTAGCTAATATTTTATTGAGGATATCTGCATCTGTGTTGATTATAGAAATTGGTTTTCAGTGTTCCTTCCCTAAAAGTTTTTATCTGATTTTGGTTTTACGGCAATGTGGTCCTACTAAAAAGTGTTGGGTGGTGAATTGATAACATTTCTTCCATAAAGACTTGATAGAATTCACAAGTGAAACCATCTGTGCAAATTTCTTTATTTTTAGGACGGTTATTAATTATTAATTTGATTTATTTAATAGAAATGTATTCAGATTATATATTCTCTTATATTAGTTTTGGTTATTTGTGTCTTTCAAGGAATTAGTCCCTCTTATATAAGTCATCAAATTTTTGAGCATAGAGCTGTTCATTGTATTCCTTTATATTCCTTTCAGCTCCATATGGTCAGAAGTGATGATTTTTCTCCCATTTCTAACAGTTGTCATGTTTTTTGTTTGTTTTTCTTTGTTTGACTGGCTATAGGATTATCATTTTATTTTTAAAAATACTTTATTACATGGCTTCATTTTGCATTATTGGGAAGTGAGTGAAATCAACAAATTTACTCAAAATCATTTCACTGTCTACTTTCTTGAAGAATACATTAATAGTAAATGCACAAGAAATCTCTTGCATTAAAATCATAGTAGGTTGCTAGCATTACTACCTTTAAGCACTGGGAAATTTCCTCCAATTACAGTGTCATTATGGTCCATGAAACTTTAGAAAGTATTTTCTTTTAAATTTTATTGTGAAATATATATAACATAATATTACCAGTTAACAGATTTTAAGCGCCTATTCAATGTCATTAATTATATTCACTGGAGACAAAATTGGAGCTGTTGATGATTTCATTCTATTAGAAGAGCAATCTATATCCATAGAAGCAGCAGTAAAGAAATCAAATGACATATTGCATTGGGCAAATATGCTGCAGAAGACCATTTCAGAGTTTTAAAAAGCAAAAGATATCACATTAATGATTAAAATGTGCCTGACCTAAGCCATGGTCTTTTCAATTATGTAATATGAATGCAAAATCTAGACAATTAAAAATGAAAACAGAAGAATTGATACATCCTAATTGTTATATTGGCAAAGAATATTGAATATACTGTGGTCTTCCAGAAAAATGAACAAGTCTGTCTTAGAAGACATAAAAACAAAATGCCCCTTAGAAGTGAAGGTGATGAAACTTTTGATGACTTCGTTTGGACACATCATCAGGAAAGACCAATCACTAGAAAAGCACATCATATTTGGTAAAGTAGATAGTCATAAAAAACAAGGAAATCCATCAATGTCATGGATTGACAAAATAGCCACAACAATGGGCTCAAACATGCCAACAATGGTAAAGATGGTTGTGGATTTGGCAATGTTTCCTTCTATTATACATAATGTCAAAATAAGTTGGAGCAGACTGGAAAACAACTAACACCAACAAATTCCATTTTAGAATACCAGCCCATACACAGAGAGGTGCATGCAAAGTTCTGTTTATAATCATGAAATCTTCTGCTCCACATAAGACATGGGCCCTGCAGAATTGATCCAAATCTCCCAATGTTGGTATTTTAGTGATTCTGGCAATTCTAGTTTAAAAGAAACACACAGATTAATTGTTGCCACTTCTTGAGGGGCTGGGTGGAAGGGAGACTGACTGATTAATTTGTTCAGAATTTCCATTTAGGGTGATGAGAATGTCTTGGAACCAAATAGAGTTGATAGTTGTACAACACCGTGAATGTACTAAATGCTACCAAGTTGTACACTTTAAAGTGATAATTTTATGTTAACTTTACTTCAATTTTAAATCGGGGAAACACACAAAGGATTCACTGGTTGGAAAAGGCCGGTGTTATGGATTGAATTGTGCCTCCTAAAATATGTGTTGGAATCTTAACCAGTATATCTGTGAACGTAATCTGATCTGGGAATAAGGTTTTCATTGTTACGTTAATGGTGCCATATCAGTATATGGTGCGTGTTAAACCTAATAACTTTTGAGATATAAAAGGTACAGATAAGACAGAGACAAGAAAGCACAAATGGGGGAAAGATAGATGCCACCTTGAGATCACCAAGGAATTTAGGAACACTGAGATTTTAGAATCTGAAACAAGTATCATCCCCCAGAGTCAACAGAGACAGAACCATCCCCTAGAGCTAGTGTCTTGAATTTGAACTTCTAGCCTCCTGAACTTTGAGAAAATAAACTTCTATTCTTTAAAACTACCCATTTGTGGTATTATCTGATAGCAACATTAAGAAATTAAGACAACATGTATGGAAAGTCTCTTTTCTGAAAAACAGAGACACAGTTATCAAAGTTAATGACAATCTAAAAAAAAAAATCCTTGTTTTTCCTCCATCATAACAGGAACTGTTTTAAAAGTCATCATTTTTGAGGTAGCAAGGGACAGATGATTGTATGTACACTCCACTATAGGCTGTGAAAAAGCATATATTATTTTTTCTTTGTTTAAAGTTAAGGGAAGATAGTACAGTTCCTAAAATTGTGAATAGTTTCCTCTAAACTGTTGCTGAGCAGTTGGAACAAAACCAACTCAAGGCAAAGCAGGGAATTCCATCTTTGCTCACCTCTGCACCTGTTCCTTGTTCTGGGGCCCGTGCTCTGTGGTCTTGTGCACCCACTGGTCGTCCTGAGAGCCCACTGCAGCCCAGCCCTTCCTGCTCCTTTGTAGGAAGGTTTGAGTCTGGGCTCACACTGACTTCCTCTAACTGATTCTCTTGAACAGTAATATATGGCCATGTCCTTGGCAGCCACTAAGGCCAGTTGCATGGAGAACTGGTTCTTGGATGTGTCTGGGTTGATGACTAGTCGGCCTTTGAGAGATTACCCATAATCTCTGTACCACCCAGACGTGAAGTACGTCCTTTCCATCCACTCAAGGCCTTTCCATGGGGCCTGCCTGATCCAGTCCCAAGTAGGAGTGATGCTACTGACAGAGTCACCAGCGATGGTGCAGGTAAGGGCGAGGGTCTCTGAAGTCCTCACCACCTGAGGGCCAGACTCCTGCAGCTGCATCTGGGACAGGACACCTGGGGACAAAAGGAAAACTGCAATTTAAACACCCTGTATCTGTGTGAATCCTGTGACTCTTTTGGTCTCCCTGACACTGACCCGATGGAAGATGGAAGATGATGATGAAGGAGGCCAACATTTTTGGAGAGAGGTTGCATGGGCTCAGCATGCTCTGGAGTCCCATGGTGGGGAGTTGCATTTAAACAAGAAGCCACACCTGACATTTGCTTGTTAACAGCACTGCCTATATAAGGGCTGGGGACTGTGAACAGCTCATGGCCCACAAGGACCAGAGCACAACAAGGGGATTTCTCCAGAGCTAGTTCCTGCAACAGGTGGAACTGTGATAGGTGGCAGATGTGGAGATGATGGAACCCACAGGTATGGGATTGAGTTTGGAGCCTACCCAGATTCCAGATTTTTCAGTCTTATTTTAGTCACCAAGTCCTAGTGTAAGTGTACTGATTAATTAGATCTAATCCTTCCTTCTTTCATTCATTTACAAATTCTGACAGCTGTTCTCCAGCAGGACCTTATCTGCGTTGAGTACATCTCAGTGAATAAAATAGCCCAAACTATCCCTGCCCACGTGTGGTCTACTTTCTAGGGTAGTATGAGTCAGAGTGCACATCATCCTCCACCCCCACCTCCAGGCAGGTAAGGAAGCTGTTAGGCCAAAGGGGTTTAAGTTAACATCTTCGACTTGAAAAGCACATATAACAAAAGGGAAATAAGCATGGGTTTGTGTGATATTCAAGGTGAGTGGGGCGTAATCAAGCTGAATGAGGAATGCTATGATCTTTTGCATAGGGAAGATCATTCTACAGAGAAGCTGTGCATGAGCTGCTGTAAAAACAAAACACTAAAGATAGTGAAAAAGGTACAAGTGGGGGTGAGTGGATTCAATAGAAGCTCTTCCTTATAAATGTCCCCAGGTCCAAATTATTCCTCTGAAAAAAAGCAATAAGCAATAACTGATGGCTAATGAGAAATGTTCAGTCTTCTCTACAGACAGGCTATGACTTAGCAGATGGAAATTTTTGTTTAGTTAAACTTTTCCCACACATACATGTAGTTGCAATAAGTCTGTTCTGGTGCCTTACAGCCTGGGCTCTTGCTAGTCACATCCTCATGCCTGTCATCCATGGGGCATATAATTTTTCCCTCTGGTCTTCAGGATACAATGATCTGTCTCCACCACATGGGCTGTCTTCAAGGAGATGGGATTGTGTGCAGTAAAGGTTGAAAGTAGGGCTAAATATTATGTGCTTCTTTGACATCTAGTGAAACTAGGAAACTATCAAATGCCTAATAGTAAGTTCATCTACTCACTCATGTGAATAAGTTTCCCTAGCAAAGAATCTTTCTTACAGGGGACCAGGAGAGGTTCCTGTTTATCCCTGAGTAGCAGGTTTCGGATCCATGCCTTTTATCCTTTAGATTGTGTGTCAACTTGGCTGAGCCATGATTCTCAGTGTTTATATGTGATCACTCCCATGATTGAATATGCTGTGAGTAGCCAATCAGTGAAATGGGAGTTTCCCTAGGGGTGTGGCCTGCATCTGAATATAAGCAGACGTTCTGGCTTTTTACTTGCTCTGGATCCTATGGCTGCCTCCTGTTGACCTGACCTCCAGTTCATGGGACTTGAGCTGTCAGCTTATCTGCCGAACTTGGGATTCGTCATTCTTCACAGCCTATGAGCAGAGCCCTGCTCTCTGAGCTGCCGATCTTGGGTTTGCCAGCCCCTGCAGCTACGTGAACCAGGAGAAACCTTATGGTCTTGCCTGCTGATCTTGGAATTTGTCAATCTTTGCAGCGTGTGAGCGGGAGCCCTGATCTCCAACCTGCCAATCATGGGCTTGCCAGCTTCTGTGGCTGTGTGAATTGAGGGAGGCCTCTACCCTGATCCAAGGACTTGGGATGTTCTAGCCTCTACAGTTGTGTGAGCTGTTTCCTTAATATAAATCTGTATATATATTTATATGCTTACTGGTTTTGCTTCTCTAGAGAACCCAGCCTAAGACTATCCATCTTTGCAGAATTATGCAAACAAGCCAACCACATACTCCCCTGGGAACTTGGGTCACTTCACTCTCTTGCTACTACAAAATCTGTCTCCATGCACTTTTACTTCAGATTTGTATTATTATTATTTTTTTTTATTCTTTAGAAGTTCTAACTGGACCTATGTCTATCTTACATTTCTCCTCTCATTAATTTTATGTTTTCCTCTCCTGTTTTGTAAGATGGAACATATTTGTAATAGCCCTTTTAACAGTCCTGGTTTCTAATATCATCATCGTTGTTATTCTGGTGTCTGTTTCTAGTGACTGATGTTTTAAAAAATATAATTAAAAGTTATAGGACATGTTTTCCTTCTTCCTTTTATGCATATTGAGAGATTATTTTATCAGAAATGGGTGTTGAATTTGTCAAATGCATTTTCTGCATCAATTGAGACGATCATGTGATTCTTTTCTTTCTTTTTATTCATGTGGTGGATTACATTAATTGATTTTCTAATGTTGAACCTTACTTGCATACCTGGTATGAATCCTACTTGGTTGTGGTGTATTATTTTTTTGATATGATGCTGAATTCTGTTGGCTAGAATTTTGTTGACAATGTTTGCATCTATATTCGTGAGAGATATTGGTCTGTAATGTTCTTTTTTTTTTTGTGATATCTTTGCCTGGTTTTGGTATCAGGGTTATGCTGGCTTCATAGAATGAATTTGGAAATGTCACTTCCTTTTCTGTGTTCTGAAATAGTTTGAGTAGTATTGGTGTAAGCTCTTCTCTGAATGTTTGGAAGAATTCTCCAGTGAAGCCTTCTGGGCCAGGACTTTTTTGTTGTTGAGATTTTTTTTTTTTTTAACATTTTCAATCTCTTGTTATGGATCTGTTCAGATTTTCAACATCATTTTATGTTAGTTTGGGTGGGTAGTGTGTTTCTAGAAATGTTTCCATTTCTTCTACATTTTCAAATTTGTTGGAGTATAGTTTTTCATAATACTCTGCTATGATCCTTTTTATTTCATTTGGCTCTGTTGTAATGTCCCTCATTTCATTTCTTATTTGGGTTATTTGCTTCCTCCCCTGTTTTTTGTTTCTCAGTTTGCCAGTGCTTTGTCGATTTTGTTGATATTTTTAAAGAACCAACTTTTGATTTTGTTGATTCTATCTATTGTTTTTCTATTCTCTATGTCATTTATTTCTCCTTTGATCTCTATTGTTTCCTTTCTTCTGGTGGCTGTGTGCCTTTTTTGATGTTCTCTTTCTATTTGTTCAAATTATATAGCTAATGTTTTCTTTTCATCCCTTTCTTCTTATTAGATATATGCATCTATTGCTATAAATTGTCCTCTGAGGACTGCCTTTGCTGTGTCCCAAAGGTTTTGGTATGATGTGTTTTCATTCTTATTTGATTCTAGGAATTTTTTTATTCCATCTCTGATTTCTTCTGTTACCCAGTGGTACTTAAGCAGGATGTTATTCAATTTCCATGTAATTGAATTTTTTTTTCCTTGCTCTTCCTGTTGTTAATTTCTACCATGATGGTGTTGTTATCAGAGAAGCTACTTCGTATTATCTCAGTGTTTTCGATTTTGTTCAGGGTTGCTTTGTGGCCTAAGATGTGGTATATTCTGGGGAAATGTTCCATTTGTGTTAGAAAAGAATGTGTACTTTGCTGCTGTTGGGTTGAGTGTTCTACATATGTCTGTGACATCAACTTGGCTGATTGTGCAATTTAGCTCTTCTATGTCTTTGTTGAGTTTCTTTCTAGAAGTTCTGTCCTTTTCTGAGATTGGTATGTTGAAGTTTCTTACTATTATTGTGGAAATGTCAGTTTCTCTTTTCAGGGCTGTTATAGTATGTATTTTGGAGTTCTGTCATTGGGTGTGTAGATGTTTATTACCGTTATGTCTTTATGATGGATCCTGCCTTTAATCATTATATAGTCCCCTTCTTTATCTTTTGTGGTGGATTTTGTATTAAAGTCAATTTGATCTGAGATTAGTATTGCCACTCCTGCTCTTTTTTGGTAGCTATTTGCTTAATATACATTTTTCCATCCTTTGATTTTTAATAAATTTATGTTTTTGTTTCTAAAGTGTGTCTCTTGTAGACAGCATATTGTTGGATCATTTTTTTTTAATCCATTTTGTCACTTTATGTCTCTTTATGGGTGCATTTTGGCCATTTACATTCAGTGTAATTACTGATAGGTGTGAGTTTATTGCAGTCATTTTTTAGTGCTTTTTTTTGTGGTGCTGACAATTTCTTTGTCCTCTTATTCTCCTGTGTTGAATTCCTTTTGGTTGAAGTTTTTTTTTTTTTCATTTCTTTTGTATTTATCGATTTTGTTTTCACTGAGACTTTATGTTTTTCTTCTTTATTTTGATGAATAGTTTGTTAAATTTCTTTGTGGTTTTCTTGAAATTTACCCGTATCTTCTTAGGTTTGAACCAGTCTATTATTACTTGACATCACCTTGCCTTTCTTTCCATTACAAAGTTCTGATATTGGGGAAGTTTTCTGTCAGCTGTTCTTCAATGATCTTCTCTGTGTTTTCTGTTTTCTCCCCTTGTTCTGGAACTCCAATCACTCGAAAATTTTTGCTTTTGATTGTATCCCACATAATTCTCAGGGTCTCTTCATTTTTCTTTGTTCTTTTTTCTGAGTTTTCCTCAGAGCTGTATACAAGTGTTTGTCTTCAATTCCACTGATCCTGTCTTCCACCATTTGAAATCTTCTCCTCAGCCCTTCTATGATTCTTTCCATTTCTGAAAGGTTGTTGTTTATCTTTTGGATTTCTAATTGTTGTTTTTGTAAAATTTCTAGTTTGAATTTATTTTGGTATTTTGTTTCTGCATTATTTTCCTGAATTCTTTCATTTTTTGTCTGTATTTTCCGTGAGTTTGTCTGCCTTTTCCATGAAATCGTCTATTTTTTTTCCTCTTTTTTCTCTTTGTGCTTCAACTGTTGGATAATTCTGAATTTTAGAGACTTGAGTTCCCTGTTAGGTAATTCTACTGTCTTCTACTGGAAAGTCATCTGGTGTTTTATTTTGGACTTCTACTGGAGCCATCCTGTCCTGTTTTTGTAAATGTTTTGATATTGTCTGCTGTCTTTGGAGGATTCAGTAGTTATTTTTCTCATTTATTGATTGTAGATTTGTTTGTTTCATCCTTTCTTCTTTGGCTATGTCTGAGCAGGTGGTGTGTGTGTTCTTTGTTGTTTGCTTGTCTGTGGACATACTTTTCACCTCCTTATCCAATTGGCGGAGTCAGTCGCTCAGATATGGTACTGCAGGGAAGGTCTAACTGAAGAGGAGTTGCTGGGATGGATTGTTTGTGACACTTACTACAGCGACCAGGGATGGCCAGTAATCAGTGCAGGGCAGGTTCTGGTAGGCCATGCCTGTGCTTCTTGGTGGTGTGATGTTAAGTGCACGGTGCAGGTAGGCAGGTTAGAGGGGGGAGATTGTGATGTGTGGAGTTAAGATGGTTATGGGAGAGAGGAGAGAGGAACAGAGGCCAAAAACATACAAACAAACTAAAAAGAGTACTAGGGGAACTTGTCGTTGGAGTGGAGAGATGGGAGACTATGAAATGGAGAAAAACAAAAAAGAGGAAGAAGAAAAAAAGAAAAGAATGAGTACATAAAAATTAGAAAAAATAAAACAGCAAAGCTCCCAGGGATCCCACCAATGCAGCTATGAGGTCTGGGGAAGTTGTTCCCAGGTGTTGAAGTACAGCCTGGCTAAGAGGCATAGAGGTATTCAATGCCAGGAAGAGAAGTAAGGTATAGATAGACGAGAAACTGAGTAATGAAGAAAGACAAAAAGGGAAAAAGAGGGAAAAGAAAACAAAACAAATTTAAAAAAAGAACAAGAGAAATACCCCCAAAAAACAGAAAAAAGAAAAGCTCTCAGAGATACCTCTGTGCGTCTGCACAAGCTGAGGAGGTAGGTCCCAAGCCATGCAGCACTGCCGGGCCAGAAAGGGCTCCCAACTAGAGAAAATAAAAAAAAAGAAACAAACAAACAATTCAAAGCAAGCAAACAAACAAACAAAAAGCCCTGGATACCCACCAGTGTGGCAGCATGGACCAGGAGGCAGTTCCACACTCAAATGGTGCTCCACAGCCCCTCAGGAAGAAGCAAAGTTGGCACTAGGAGCCAGGTATTTGAGTGAAAGGAGGGGGAGGTTGTGAGAGGTAAGGAAGAAATAAAAAGAAGCAGAAAAAACACCAGTAGCCAACAAATGGCACTCAGGGAGTTGGCCAGTGTGAGCGGGTGGAATCCAAGCAGCCAGTGCTTCCTGGCCATGAGACTGTGGCTGTGGGAAGCAGAGGAGGCCGAGTGAAAGTAAAGAAGGGTGTGGGGGGGGGTTGGAAAGCATATATTGCCAGTTACCAGTTATTCTGTCTCCTGCTGGAAGCTCCATGAAGCTGCTTTCTTGTACCCCCTATTTGCTGATCTCTGATAGGAGTCCAAGATGGCAGACCCGTGCTGCATTAGCTGATTGGGGACCTCTCCATATATGTCTCCTCGTTCTGTGTTCTCTGTCAGTTTTCTCACTCCATTTGGTGCTTGGCTGAGTTCTTTATCTTTTCATTTGATGTTTAGGGTTTCAGGATTTCTGTGTTCTCTGTTTGGCTTTGTTTTTTGGATGTTTGCTGTGGAGGGATGGTGTGGTGCTTCTGCCTAGAGTGCCATGTTGCCAGAAGTCTCCATTAGAAAGTTCTGTACCTACACCATTTATTCCCGCTTTTGTTGTTCTGACATAGTTGTCATTTACAGATTAACCTCTCTGGTACCGTGTTGTAATTCTTTTGGTTTTGGATAGTCCTGGAGAGTTCATCTCCTAGGTTGGTATTTGACTGGTACTATCTAGTGTCCTAGATTCAGGCTGTGGTCCAATGTTGTTTGTTCTCAGAACAAAGGATTCCTTTTAATAATTCTTGTAAATTTCACTCGTTTTTTACATATTCCCTTAATTTATGGAAATGTACTAATTTCAACATTATATTTGAACAAAAGTTTTACAGGATACATTTATCTTGTTTGGCATTTTTTTGTTTTGTTTCAAGTTTTTTGTATCTGTTATTTCATTGCCTTCTTGCCTGCATGGTTTCTGCCAAATAACTAGAACTTAGTCTTATTGTTTCTCCTCTGTATGTGACTTGTTTCTCTTGAGCTGCTCTCAAGATTCTTTCTTTGTCTTCGGTTTGATTACTATATGCTTTGGTCATTATCTTTTGAGGTATATCCCTAAATTGAGTTTGTTGAGGTTCTTGGAAGATCAGCTTTTCATCTTTCATGATATTAGGGAAGTTTTCTGTCAGCAGGTCTTCAATTATCCTGTCTGTGTTTTCTGTTTTCTCCTCCTGTTCTGGAACTCCAATCTCTCACAAATTTGTGCTTTTGATTGTATCCCACATAATTCTCAGAGTTTCTTCATCATTTTTTCAGATTTTTCCCCAAGGAAAGTTATATCCAATTGTTCGTCTTCATTTTCATTGATCTTGTCTTCCTTCATTGCATACTTGTTCCTCAGCCCTTCTATGACACCGTCCATTTCTGAAATCTTGTTTATATTTTGAATTTCTAGCTGTTGTTTTGTATGATTTCTAGTTGTGATGGTATTTTGGCATTTTGTTCCTGTATTATTTATTAAACAATTCCCTTTAATATTTCTTGTAAGTTTGGTTTGGTTTATACATATTCCTTTAATTTGTCTGTCTGGAAATGTCCTAATTTTATCATGCTTTTTAATTGTGAATTTATTTTGGCATTTTGTTCCTGTATTATTTTTCTGAATTCTTCCATTTTTTTGTCTGTATTTTCCATGAATTTGTCTTTTTTTTCCCCCTAATTTTTGTCTGCTTTTTGCTTTAAATCTTGGATAACTCTTAATATTTGAGATTTGAATACCTATCAGTTAGTTCTAGTGTCTTTTCTTCCACTGGAAAGTCAGCTCATGTTTTATTTTTCACACCTACTGGAACCATCCCATCATTTTTTTATATGTTTTGATATTGTCTGCTGTCTTCACGACATTCAGTATTTTCTTTATTTATTGATTGTGGGTTTATTTGTTTCATCCTGCTTTTTTGTTTTATTTAGTTATGTCTGAGAAGATGGGATAAGCATTTTTTGTTATTTCCCCATCTGTAGACATGAATCTTTTCACCTCTTTGTCCAATGGGTAAGGCCAGTCATTTAGCTATGGTGCAGCAGAGCAGGTCCAGCTAAAGGGGAGGGAATGGGATGAGTTAATTGTTGCACATACTTGGGCCGATATGGTGGGCCAGGAGTCAATGCAGGGAAGGTTCCAGTAGGCCATTCCTGTCCTGCTCGGGTGTGTGATGTTCAGTTCATGATGCAGGTAGACAAGAAGGAGGGGGAAGATTGTGATGTGTGGAGCTAAGATGGGTATGGGAAAGAAGAGAGAGAGGAAGGTGATACAGGGGCTAGAAAACAATAAACAAAAAAGAGTGCTAAAGGAGCTAGTCATTGGAGTGGAGAGATGAGAAACCAAGAAATGGAGAAAAACAAAAAAAGGGAAAAAGAAAAGAAATAAATGAAAATCAGAAAAAAGAAGGAAAAGAAAGCCCCAAGGGTCCTACAAATGTGGCTGCAAAGACAGTGGAAGTGGTTGACAGACTCAAAGTATAGCCTGGCTAGAAGGGGTTGAGATGTCACACAGCACCAGGTATTCAGGAGACAGGAAAAGAACATAAGTATAGAGAGACAAGAAACTGGGAAATGAGGACAGACAAAAAAGAAAAAGACAAATGTCCCTGGGGATCCCACTGGAGCAGTTGCACAGACAGAGGAGGTGGTTCCCAAGCCAGGCAGTACAGCCCAACTAGAAGGGGCTCCCAAGCCACAAAAATAAAAAGAAAACAAACAAAACAAAACAAAATAAAAAAGCCCCACAGCTCCCATCAGTGTCACGGTGCAGTCAGGAGAAGCAGTTCCCCAGCCGAGTGGTGCTTCACAGCCTTTCAAAAAGAAGCAAAGATGGCACACAGAGCCAGATTTTTGTGGTAAGGGCGGGGGGAGGGTGAGAGGCACGAAAGAATCCAAGAGAAGCACAAAAAAAAGAAAAAACAGCAACAAACAAATGGCACTCAGCAAGCTTGCCAGTGTGTGTGGGGTGAATCCAAGTGGCATGGGGCTGAAGCCAGTGCCTCACAGCCAAGAGACTGTGCCAGGTAGCAAGTGGAGTAAGCTGAAGGGGAGGAGTAAGGAAGAAGTGTGGGGGGTGGGAAAACATGTATCACTGGTTACCGGTTTTTCTGTCTTCTCCTGGGAGCTCCATGAAGTTGCTTTCCTGTACTCCCTGTCCACTGATCTCTGAATTGGGCGAGGCGAATCCAAGCAGCACAGATCCTGCACTTCTCAGCCGGTAGAGCTACTGCAGCCAGCTAGGAATCTGGGAAAGTAGAGCAGCGGAGAGAAGGATAGAGGGTGGGAAAGTGCATATCGCTAGTTACGAGGTGGTCTGTCTCATGTTGAGGGCTCCGTGTAGCTACTTTCCCATACTCCCTATCTGCTGATCTCTAACAGGACTCCAAGATGGCAAATCTGTGCTGTATTAACTGATAGAGGACCTCCACATGTATCTCCTCCCTCTCTGTTCTCTGTCAGTTTCTTATTCCATTTGGTACTTGGCTGAGTTCTTTACCTCTTCGTTTAATGCTTATGGTTCCAGGATTGATGTTTCTCTCTGTTTTACTTAGTTGTTCGTGTTTTTGTTGTGGAGGGATGGTGTGGTGCTTCTGTCTATAGTGCCAAGTTGGCTTCGTCTCTCATTGACATTAGTTTTTGTGATGTTCAAGGTGAGTGGTGTATAATCAAGCTGAGCAAGGTATGATGTGGTCTGGATAGGGAGGGTCACTCTGTAGAGAAACTGGCCATGAGCTGCGATTAAAAAGCAAACACATTTTTCACAATGAGTTAATATTCTCTTTAATTGTGTTTTCTTTGTTCGGTTTCTAGTACTGTAGTTTCCTTGCCCCCTTATCTTCTCATCTTTTCTTTAGAGTAAATGTTTATCTTTGGATCTCATATAGATGGGTTTTTAGTAGATAACCATGCGTAGTAGTAATATACCTTATTTTGTGTGCCACTCTGTTATTTTGCTAAAAGATGAACTCAGGGGATATTTTTTAGTTCAAGGTTTAACGTGTATCTCAGGGTGATAGTCTCAAGGAGACCACTGGTCTCAACTGGTTCAGTAAGTCTGGCCTATTTTAAGAATTAGAGTTTTGTTCTACTTTTTTTCTCATTCTATCTGGTACAATTTATTGTTACACTGGCCAGAACAGTCAGTAGCGGTAGCTGAACACCATCTAGTTCTTCTGGTTTCATAGTGCATGAGGTCATGGCTCATATAGGCTCTTTGTCCTGTATATTTGTTACTTCTCTGAGATTTTGGTTTTCTTTTACTATTTTGATCCTAATGAGTGAAGACCAATTGTTGTATCTTAGATGGCCACTCAAAAGCTTTTAAGACCTCAGATTCTGCTCACTTCAATGGGATGTAGAACATGAACTGTGAGAACTATATTATGCCAACTAACTGAGTTGTCCCATGAGACTAAGGTCCTATGCCTACAAACCTAGAATACCAATCTCTCAAGCTGTTTGATTATGTCTTAGAAGTATCTGTAATTGCGTCTAATATGAATACATGTGCCTGCATACACATAGCTGTACTTAGACATACATACACACTGTCTTAGTCATCTAGTGCTGCTACAACAGAAATACCACAAGTGGATGTCTTTAGTAAACAGAAATGTATTTCTTCACAGTAAAGTAGATTAAAAGTTCAAATTCAGGACATCAGCTCCAGGGGAAGGGTTTCTCTCTCTGTTGCCTTTCTTATCAACGTTTCTGAGGACTAGGAGCTTCTCCGCACAGGGACCCCACATCCAAAGGACGCACTCTGCTCCTGGCACTGCTTACTTGATGGTATGAGGTCCCCCCGTCTCTCTACTCACTTCTCTCTTTTATATCTCAAGAGATTGCCTCAGGACACAATTCAGTCTTGTAGATTGAGTCCTGTATTACTAACACAACTGCCACCTATTTTCCCTGATTAACATCATGGAGGCAGGATTTACAGCATATAAGAAAATCATACAATACCAGGAATCATGGCCCAGCCAAATTGATACACACATTTTTGGGGGTACATAATTCAACCCATGACACACACATATGTGTATACACACACATATGTATATATACTTCTATCTGTGCACAAGTACGCATGTATACACCTGTACCTACCTGTGTACCTATATGCATAAACCCGTACATATGTGATCATATACTTGTTTTTTGGTCATTGTTGGTATTGTTTCCAAATTATATATATCATATTTTTAGTGCTAGCATCCTTTTCTCTTCAGCACTTCTCAGCGACATCATTTACTTTGGTCAAGCTGTACTTGCTACACCCACGTTCAGTGCCACTTCTCCCGTCACCCAAAATAACAAGTATTTATGATCTGGACTGTTATTCCTCCTCCCCCCACCCCTCCCTGGTAACCTCCAATGAACATTGTTCACTTTATATATATCTATTCTTGTCTTCTTATAAAAATGTGATCATACAATGCTTGTCCTTATTTGGTTGACTAATTTCACTTATCATTATGTGCTCCAGGTCCATCTATGTTGCAATATGTTTTGTGGACTCATCATTGTTCTTTATGTTTGCATAGTATTCCCTTGCACGTATGTACCATGTTTTGCTTATCCATTCATCAAGTTGTTTCCATTTTTTTTGCTAGTGTGCATAAGGCTGCAGTGAACATAGGTGTGCATGTGTCTGTTTGTGTCACTTCTTTTAGGTCTCCAGGGTATATACCTAGGAGTGGGATTGCTGGATTAGAGGGTAGTTCTATTTCTAGTTCTTTGAGGAAGCACCATACCACTTTTCATAATGGTTTTATCATTTTACAGTCCCACAAGTAATGGATAAGTATTCCAATCTCCTTACTTCCCTACCAACATTTGTTGTTATTTTTTTTTAAATCAGTGCCATTTTTGCTGATTTGAGATTGTATCGCATTGTAGTTTTGATTTACTTCTCTCTAATGGCTAATGATCTTGAGCATCTTTTCATGTGTTTGATGGGTGCTTGAATGTCCTCTTTGTTGAAGTTTCTATTCATGTCCTTTTCCCGTTTTAATTGGGTTGCTTGTCTTTTTATTGTTGAGTTGTTGAAGTTTTCTATAAATTTTAGAGATTAGACTTAGCTGATAGGTCATTTCTGAAGTTTTTTTCAGTGTGTATGTTGTCTTTTTACTCTTGATAAAATATTTTGATGAGCATAAGTTTTCATTTTTATAAGGCTCTATTTATCTAATTTGTCTTCTGATATTCATGCATTTGTTGTTATGTTTGTTATCCAATTTTACAAATGATTAGGTCTCATAGTTTTCTCCCCATGATTTCTTCCAGTAACTTTATACTTTTGGACTTAACATTTAGATCTTTAATCCATTTTGAGTTAATCTTTGTGTATAGTGTGTGGTATGGGTCCTTTTTCGTTTTTCTGCAAAGGTATATCCAGTTTTGCCAGCACTATTTATTAGAGACTGATTTTCGCCCATTGCATGGACTTTGACCCCTTGTTGAAAATCAGTTCTACATAAATGGATGGATTTATTTCTGGATACTCAGATCTATTCCACTAGCCTATGTGTCTATTGTTTAGCCAATACTAGGCAGTTTTGATTATAGTGGTTGTGTAGTATCTTTTCATATTGGAGATTGTGAGGCCTCTTACTTTCTCCTTGTTCTTCAATATTGCTTTGACTATTTGGGGTATTTCCATGTAAAATTGCCATTAGTTTTCCATTTCAGTAAATAATGTTTTTGGTATTTGTATCGGGATTGCATTGAATCTGTAAATCGCCTTACGTAATATTGACATTTTCACCATATTGAGTCTTCCAGTCCATGTGCCTGAAATGTTCTTCCATTTATGTAGGTCTCCTTTGGTCTTTTTTAGTAGTGTTTTATAATTTTCATTGTATAAGTCTTTTATGTCCCTAGTTATGTTAATTCCTAGATATTTTATCATTTTCGGGCTATTATAAATGGTATTGTTTTCTTGATTTCTTTGTGGAATACTCATTCTTAGTGTAAAGGACCTCAAGAGACTTTTTGGTGTTGGTATTGTTTAATTTTTCTATTAGTTCCAACTGTTTCATTGTGGAATCTTTAGGGTTTTCTATGTATAAGAGTATGGCGTCTGTTAATCGAGATAGTTTTACTTCTTTCTGATTTGGATACCTTTTATTTCTATTTCTTGCCTTATTATTCTGGCCAGGACTTCCAGTATTCTATTAAATAAGTGTGGTGATAATGGACATCCTTGTCTTGTTCCAGTTCTCAAGGGGAAGGCTCTCAATCTTTCTTCACTGAGAATAATGGTGGCTGTTGGTTTTGTATATATGCTGTTATTTATATTGGGAAATTTCCCTTCTATTCCTATTTTGTTGACAGTTTTTAGTAGGAAACATGTTGAATTTTATTGATTGCCTTTTCTGCATCAACTGATATGATCATATAATTATTTTCCTTTGTTTTATTTATATGATGAATTACGTTGATTTATTTTCTAATGTTAAACAATCCTTGCCATCGTAGCATGAATCCAACTTGATCATGGTGTATGTTTTTTTTTTTTTTTTTTTTGATATGTAGTTGAAATCTGTCGGCTAGATTTTTGTTGAAAATTTTTGCATCTATATTCACGAGGGATATTGATCTGTATTTTTTTTTTTTAATCTGCCTGGTTTTGGTATCATAGAATGTGTTAGGGATTATTCCTTTCTCTTCTACATTTTTATAAAGTTTGAAAAGGGTTGGTGTCAACTCTTCTCTGAATATTTGATAAAATTATCCAGTGAAGTCTGAAGCCAGTGGGCTTTTTGTGGTTGTTGTTATTGGCAAGTTTTTTTTTTTTTTTCTTATTGTACTTCAGGTGAAGGTTTACAGAACAAATAGTTTCTCATTAAACAGTAGTACACATATAGTTTTATGACATTGGTTAACAATCCCACAACATGTCAACCCTCTCCCTTCTCAACCTTTTCTCTTTTTTGGTGAAAATTTACATAGCCAAAGATACACCATTTCAAAAATTTCTACACGTACAATTCAGTGACGTGGACTATGTTCTTCCAGTCGTACTGCTATTCTCACTTTAGATGAAGGTTTATAGAAGAAAATATTTTCTCATTAAACAGTTAGTACACATATTGCCTTATGATAATGATTAACAACACCAGGAAACGTCAACACTGTCCTTTCTCAACCTTGGGTTCCCCATAACCAGCTTTCCTGCCCCCTTCTGCCTTCTAGTCCTTGTCCCTGGACTGTTGTGCCCCATTAGAACCCTTTTGTTTTATAGGGCTGTCCTATCCCCGGCTGAATGGTGAACTTCGGGACTGACTTCACCACAGAGGTAAAAGGATGTCCGGGGGCCATACTCCTGTCTCTGTCAGGCCAGTAAGTCTGGTCATTTTGGGGTGTTAGAATTTTGTTCTACATCCTTCTCCAGCTCTGTCCAGAACGCTCTGTTGGGATCCCAGTCAGAGCAGTCATTTGTGGTAGCTGGTCACCATATAGCTGTAGTGGATACAGTCTGGTGGAGGCCTTAGTAGCTGTGGTCCATTAGTCCTTTGGACTAATCTTTTCCTTGTATCCAGTTCTATTCATTCTACCTTGCTCCCGAAGAGATGAGACCAGTGGAGTATCTTAGATAGCTGCTCACAGGATTTTAAGACAACAGATGCTACTCACCAAGGTAGAATGTAGAACATTGTGTTTATAAACTCTGTTATGCCAATTGAGCTAGATGTTCCCTGAGACCATGGTCCCCACGGCCCTCTGTCCAGCAATTCAGTCCCTCTGGGAGATTTAATGTGTCTACGGAGCTTCCATGACCTTTTCTTGTACAACTTGTACTGGTTTCACCAGTATTGTGTACTGTCTCACTCTTCACCAAAGATACCACTTATCTACTGCCTGTTTAGTATTCCCCCCACCCCTCCCATCCCTTGTAACCAACAAAGATTATTACTTTTTGTGTGTAAACTTTTTCATGGGTTTTTACAATAGAGGTCTCATACAATATTGTCCTTTTGTGATTGACTTATTTCGCTCAGCATAACGTCCTCCAGTTTCATCCATGTGATGTGATGCTTCACAGATTCATCGTTATTCTTTATCATTGCATAGTACTCCATTGTGTGTATGTACCATAGATTGTTTATCCATTCATCTGTTGATGGGCATCGAGGTTGTTTCCATCTTTTTGCTATCGTGAAGAATGCTGCCATGAACATATGTGTTCATATGTCTATTTGATTGACGTCTCTTATTTCTCTAGGATATATTCCTAGGAGGGGGATTGCTGTATTTCTATTTCCAGCTTTCTAAGGAAGCACCATATCATTTTCCAAAATGGTTGTATCATTTTTCATTCCCACCAGCAGTGCATAAGAATTCCAATCTCCCCGCAGCCCTGCCAACATTTGCTATTTCCGGTGTTTTTGATTCATGCCAGTAATGCTGGGGTGAGATGGTATCTCACTGTGGTTTTAATTTGTATTTCTCTAATGGCTAGTGATCCTGAGCATTTCCTCATGTGTCTGTTGGCTGCTTGAATGTCTTCTTTGGAGAAGTGTCTGTTCATTTCCTTTGCGCATTTTTAATAGGATTATTTGTCTTTTTGTTGTAGAGGTGTTGGATTTTCTTATAGATTATGGAGATTACGCATTTTCTGACATGTACTGTCCAAAAAGTTTTTCCCAGTCTGTAGTTTATCTTTTTACTCTTTTGGAGAAGACTTTTGAAGAGCATAGGTGTTTTATTTTTAGAAGATAACAGTAATTTAGCTTATCTTCTGGGGTTTGTGTGTTGATGGTTATGATTTGTATCCTGTTAATGCAGAGTATTAGGGCTTGTAGCATTGGTCTTATTTTTTCTTCTATGAACTTATAGTTTTTGGCATTCTATTTAGGTCTTGGATCCATTTTGAATTAGTTTTGTTATATGGTGTGAGGTATGGGTCCTGTTTCATTTTTTTGCAGATGGATATCCAGTTTTGCCAGTACCACTTGTTAAAAAGACTGTCTTTTCCCCATTTGATGGAATTTGGGCCCTTGTGGAAGATCAGGTGACCATAGGTGAATGGATTTATATCTGGGTTAACATTTCTGTTCTATTGGTCAAAGTATCTGTTGTTGTACCAGTTCCACGCTGTTTTGACTACTATAGCTGCATAGTACGTTCTGAGGTCAGGTAGTGTGAGTCCTCCAAGTTTATTCTTCTTCTTCAATAGTGCTTTATATATTCGGGGCTTCTTCCCTTTCCATATAAAGATAATGATTAGTTTTTCCATCTCTTTGAAGAATTTTATTGGTATTTCGATCTGGATTGCATTGTACTTGTAAATTGCTTTGGGTAGAATTTTCATTTTCACAGTGTTGAATCTACCTATCTATGAGCATGGTGTGTTTTTCAATTTATGTGGATCCCTTCGGGTTTCTTGCAATAGTGTTTTATAGTTTTGTTTGTATAGTCTTTTACATCCCTGGTTAGATTTATTCCCAAGTATTTTATTTTTTAGGGGCTATTATAAATGGTATTGTTTTCCTGATTTCCTTTTCATCGTTCTCTTTCTTGGAGTATAGGAATCCAATTGATTTTTGTATGTTTATCTTGTATCCTGCTACTCTGCTGAATCTTTCTATTAGTTTCAGTAGATTTCTTGTGGAGTCTTTATGGTTTTCTATGTATAGTATCATATCATCCGCAAACAGTGACAGTGTAACTTCTTCATTACAAATTTGGATGCCCTTTGTTTCTTTTTCTTCCCTTATTCCTCTAGCTAGAACTTCCAGCACAATGTTAAATAGGAGTGGTGATAAAGGGTATCTTTTCCTTGTTCCTGTTATCAAGGGGAATATTTTCAGCCTCTCTCCATTAAGAATGATGTTGGCTGTTGGTTTTGCATAGATGCCCTTTATTATGTTGAGAAATTTCCCTTCTATACCTATTTTATTAAGAGTTTTTACCAGGAATGGGTGTTGGACTTTGTCAAATGCCTTTTCTGCATCAATTGAGATGTTCATTTGATTCTTTTCTTTCCTTTTATTTATGAGGTGGATTGTGTTGATTGATTTTCTAATATTGAAGCATCCTTACATACCTGGTGTGAATCCTACTCGGTGGTAGTGTATAATTTTTTGATATGATTCTGAATTCTATTGGCTAGAATTTTGTCGAGAATTTTTGCATGTATATTCATGAGAGATATTGGTCTGCAATTTTCTTCTTTTGCAAGATCTTTGCCTGGCTTTTTTATTAGGGTTATGCTGGATTCATAGAATGAATTTGTAAATGTTACTTCCTTTTCTATCTCTGAAATAGCTTCAGTAGTACTGGTACAAACTCTTCTCTGAATGTTTTGTAGAATTCTCCCATGAAACCACCTGGCGCAGGGTTTTTTTTTGAATTTTTTTTTTTTTTGTTACCTTTTCAATCTCTTCTCTTGTTATGGGTCTGTTCAGATTTTCAACATCACTTTGTTGTAGTTTGTGTAGCTAGTGTGTTTCTAGAAATGTATTCATTTCCTCTAGATTTTAAAATTTGTTGGAGTATAGTTTTTCATAACATTCTATCATAATCCTTCTTATTTCAGTTAGGTCTGTTGTAATGTTACCCATTTCATTTTTTATTTGGGTTATTTGCGTCCTCTGCTGTTTTTCTTTTGTCAGTCTGGCAAGTGGTTTGTCAATTTTGTTGATTCTTTCAAAGAACCAACTTTTGGTTTTGTTGAGTCTTTCTATTGTTTTTCTATTCTTTATTTCATTTATTTCTGCTCTGATGTTTATTTTTTCCTTTCTTCTGGTGGCTGCGGGCTTTTTTTGCTGTTCTCTTTCTATTTGTTTGAGTTCTGAAGTTAATGTTTTGATTTTGTCCCTTTCTTCTTTTTTGATGTGTGCATCTATTGTTATAAATTGTCCTCTGAGAACCGCCTTTGTTGTGTCCCAGACTTTTTGGTATGATGTATTTTCATTCTTGTTTGATTCGAGGAATTTTTTTATTCCATCTCTGATTCCTTCTATTACCCAGTGATGTGTAAGCAGGGTGTTATTCAGTTTCCATGTAATTGATTATTTTTCCCCTTGCTCTTTCTGTTGTTTATTTCTAGCTTGATGGCATTGTGGTCAGAGAAGTTACTTTGTATTAACTCAACGTTTTGGATCTTGTTGAGGATTGCTCTGTGGCCTAAGATGTGGTCTTTTTTGAAAAACTTTCCATGTGAATTGGAAAAGAATGTGTAGTTTGAAACTGTTGGATGAAGTATTCCATATGTGTCTATGAGGTCAAGTTGTCTGATTGTGCTCCTTAGGTCTTCTGTATCTTTGCTGAGTTTCTTATTAGTTGTTCTGTCCTTTACTGAGAGTGTTGTGTTAAGTCTCCTACTATTATTGTGGAACTGTCAATTTCTCTTTTCAGTGTCGATAGAGTTTATGTATTTTGGAGCCCTGTCATTGGGTGCGTAGATGTTTTTTATGGTTATGTCTTCATGATTGTTTGTCCTCCTAATCATTTATAGTGTCCTTGTTTGTCTTTTATGGTGGATTTTGTTTGAATGTTTATTTTATCTAAGATTACCATTGCCACTCCTAATCTTTTTTGTAGTTGTTAACTTGATATATTTTTTTAAACCTTTGATTTTTAATAAATTCACATCTTTGTTTCTAAGGTGTGTCTCTTGTAGACAACATATTGATGGACCATGTTTTTCTTTTTTTTAATCCATTCTATCATCTCTTTATGGGTACATTGAGTCCATTTACATTCAGTGTAATTATTGATAGATGTGAGTTTATTGCTGTCATTTTGTAGTGCTTTCTTTGTGGGTCTGACTTTTTCTTTGTTCTTATTACTCTCCTGTGCTGAATTAGTTTTGTTTGTGGATTTTTTAAAAATTTCTCTTGTTTTTGTAGGCTTTGTTTTTACTGAGACTTTATGTTTTTCCTTTTTATTTTTATAAGTATATTTGTTAACTTTCTTCGTGGTTACCATGAAATTTACCTTTATCTTTCCAAGTTTGAAGCAGTCTGTTATTACTTGGTATCGCTTTACCTTCCTCTCCATTAAAATTTCCTATACCTACACCATTTATTCTCTCTTTTATTGTTCTGATGTTGTTGTCATTTACAGATTAACTGCTCTGAATCCCTGTTGTATTTCTTTTGGTTTCGGATAGTGGTTGAGAGTTAATTTCCTAGTTTGGTATCTGGTTGATATGATTCTGCATCCTAGGTTCAGTCTGTGAGCTAAAGTTGTTTGTTCTCAGATCGATGGCCTCCCTTTAATAATTCTTGTAAGTTTGGTTTGGTTTTTACATAGTCCCTTAATTTCTGTTTATCTGGAACTGTCCAAATTTCACCATCATATTTGAACGAGAGTTTTGCAGGATAGATTTTTCTTAGCTGGCAATTTTTTTTCTTTCTTTCAGGGTTTGATATATGTCATCCAATTGCCTTCTTGCCTGCATGGTTTCTGCCGAATAAACTGAGATTAGTCTTATTGTTTCTCCTCTGTACGTGACTTCTTGTTTTTCACCAGCTGCTCTCAGGATTCTTTGTTTGTCTTTGGTTTTAGCGAGTGTGATTATGATATGTCTTTGTGATTTTCTTTTCGGGTCTATCCTATATGGCATTCGTTGAGCTTCTTTTATGGCCAGCTTTTCATTTTTCATGGTATTGTGGAATTGTTTGTCAGCATTTCTTCAATTATCTCTGTGTTTTCTGTTTTCTCCCCCTGTTCTGGAACTCCGATCACTTGCAGATTTTTGCTTTTGATTGTATGCCACATAATTCTCAGGGTCTCTTCATTTTTCTTTGTTCTTTTTTCTGAGTTTTCCTCAGAGTTTTATCCAAATGTTTGTCTTCAATTCCACTGATCCTGTCTTCCACCATTTCAAATCTGCTCCTCAGCCCTTCTATGACACTGTCCATTTCTGAAATCTTGTTGTTTATCTTTTGGATTTCTAATTGTTGTTTTTGTATAATTTCTAGTTTCAATTTATTTTGGCATTTTGTTCCTGTATTATTTTCCTGAATTCTTCCATTTTTTTGTCTGTATTTTCCATGAATTTGTCTATTTTTTCTTCATTTTTGTCTGCTTTTTTGCTTCATCTCTTGGATAATTCTTAGTATTAGAGATCTGAATTCCCTATCAGGTAGTTCTAGTGTCTTTTCTTCTACTGGAAAGTCATCTGGTGTTTTGTTTTGGACGTCTACTGGAGCCATCCTGTCCTGTTTTTGTAAAAGTTTTGATATTGTCTTCTGTCTTCTAGGCATTCAGTAGTTATTTTTCTCATTTATTGATTATAGATTTGTTTGTTTCTTCCTTTTTTTATTTTGTTATGTCTGAGCAGATGGGCTGTGTGTTCTTTGATGTTTGCTTGTCTGTGGGCACTATACTTTTTGCCTCCTTCTCCAATTGGCAGGGTCGTAGCTCAGATATGGTACAGCAGTCAGGTTCTGCTGAAGAGGAGTTCCTGGGATGGACTGTTTGTGTCACTTACTACAGCCACCAGCGTGGGTCGTTAATCAGTACAGGGCAGGGTCTCATAGTCCGTACCTGTGCTGCTTGGTGGTGTGATATTAAGCGCACTGTGCAGATAGGTAGGATGGAGGGGGGAGATTGTGATGTGTGGAGCTAAGATGGATATGCAAGAGAGGAACAGGAGCCAAAAACATGGACACCAAAAAGAGTGTTAGGGGAACTTGCCTTTGGAGTTGAGAGATGAGAGACTATGAAGTGGAGAAAAACAAAAAGGGGAAGAAGAAGAAGAAAAAAAAAGAATGAATAAATAAAAATTAGAAAGAAAAAAGAACAGCAAATCTCCCAGGGATCCCACCAGTGCGGCTACAAGGTCTGGGAAGTTGTTCCCAGGCGTTTCAGTACAGCCTGACTAGAAGGTGTAGAGGTATTCAGCACCAGGTATTCAGGGGACAGGAAGAGAAGGAAGGTAAAGAGAGACGAGAAACTGAGTAAAGAAGACTAAAAGGGAAAAAGAGGGAAAAGAAAACAAAATAAATTTTAAAAAAGAAGAAAAGCCCCCCAAAACAACAGGGAAAAAAAGAAAAACACTAAAAAAGAAATGCCCTCAGGGATCCCTTTGCATGTCTGTGCAAGCTGAGGGAGTAGGTCCGATACCGCGTAGCACTGCCCAGCCAGAACAGGCTCCCATCTCGAGAAGGGAAAAAGAAAAAAAACAATTCAAAGCAAATAAACAAACAAAAAATGGCCCAAGATCCCACCAGTGTGGCGGAACAGACTGGGAAGCACTTCCACACTTGAAGGGAGCTCTGCAGCCCCTTTGGAAGAAGCAAAGATGGCTCATGGATCCAGGTATTTGAGTGAAAGGAGGCGGAGTTCATGAGAGGTAAGGAAGATATCAAAAGAAGCAGAAAAAAGCAACACCATCAGCCAACAAATGGCACTCAGGGAGTTGGCCAGTGTGAGCGGGTGGAATCCAAGCAGCTGTTGCTTCCCCACCAAGAGACTGTGGCCGAGAGAAGCAAAGGAGGCTGAGTGGGGATGAAGAAGGGTGGGGGGTGGGAAAGTGTATATCACCAATCACCAGTTGTTCTGTTTCCTGCTGGAAGCTTCGTGAAGTTCCTTTCTTGTACCCCCTATTTGCTGGTCTCTGATAGGAGTCAAGATGGAGGATCTACACTGTGTTAGCTGGTAGGGGACCTCTGCATGAACCTCTGCTTTCTCTCCAGTCTCTGTCAGTTTTCTTACTCCATTTGGTGCATGGCTGAGTTATTTATCTCTTCATTGGATGTTTTAGGGTTTCAGGATTGCTGTTTTCTCCATTTGCCTTAGTTTTTCGGATCTTTGCTGTGGAGGGATGGCGTGGTGCTTCTGCCTAGAGCGTGATGTTGCCAGAAGTCCTACCAGCAGCTTTTTTTTTTTTTTTTTAATGACATCTTCAATTTCTTCTTTTGTAATGGGTCCACTTAATTTTTTAAGCTTTGTGCTTGTTAGTTTAAGTAGGTAGTGTGTTTACAGGACTTTTTTTTCATTTTATCTAGGTTTTCAAATTTGTTGGATTAATGTTTTTCATAGTATTCTGTTATGATGCTATGTATCTCAGATCAGTTTTAATATATCCAGTTTCATTTTTTCATTTTCATTATTGGACTTTTCTCTTTTCTTGTCAGTCTAGTCATGTTTTTGTCTATTTTATTGATCCTTTCAGAGACTCACCTTCTAATTTTGCTCTTTTTGTTGTTTTTTTTAATTTTCTATTTTGTTTATTTCTGCTCTGATTTTTATTATTTCCTTTCTTCCAGTAGTTTTGAACTTCTTTTACTCTTTTTTTTTCCTATTTGTTCAAGTTGTCAGTTTAAGTTATTGACTTTGATCTTCTTTTTAAATGTAGGCATTAATTCTTATGTATTTCCCTTGGAGTACTGCTTTTGCTATGTTCCAAAACTTTTGATATGTTGTGTTTTTATTTTCATTCAATTTTATGTTTTTTATAATTTCACTTTTTATTTCTTCTATGAACCTAAAGTTTTTTAGTAGTGTGTTATTTAGTTTCCATGAAATTATTTTTTCCCTTAGTTTTCTTGTCATTGTTTTCTAGCTTTATGCCTTTGTGGTCAAAGAAGATGCTTTATGATTTCAATATTTTTAAAATTTATCGAGACTTGTTTTGTGTCCTAGCATATGATCTACTCCAGAAAATTATCTATCTGAACTGGAGAAAAATGTGTATTTTTCTTATGATGAGTGGAGTGTTCTTTGTATGTCCATTAGGTTTATTGGCTTATAGTTTTATTTAAGTCTACAATGCCTTAGTGATCTTCCTTTTAGATGATCTGTCTAGAATTGAAAGTGGTGTGTTGAAGTCCCTAACTATTATTTTGGTGTTGTCTGTTTTTCCTTTCCTATTAGTCAATATTTGTTTCATGGGTTTTGGAGCATTGATGTTAGGTGCATATTTATTTATAATTGTTATGTCTTCTTGATTGATCCTTTTATTAGTATGCAATATCCTTCTTTATCCCTTGCAATAGATTTTGATTTAAAGTCTATTTTATCTGTTATCAGTAGTATCACCCATGCTCTTTTTTGGCTACTCATTGTATGGAATATTTGTCTCTATCTTTTTATTTTTAATTTCTTTGTGTCCTTATCTCTAAGGTGTGTTTCTGGAAGATATGAAAAGGATTGATCATGTGCTTTTGTCCATTCTATCACTCTGCCTTTGTCATGGGGAGTTTAGACCATTTACATTTAAGGTTATTACTGAAAATGAAACGTTTACTTCACTCATTTTGCTATTTGGTTTTTGATTGTCTTATGTCTTGTTTGTCTTTTTATTCTCATTTTGTGTTTTGTTGTTGTTGTTGTTTTTGACTGATTTCTTTTGATAAGCCTTTTTATTTTTCCTAATTTTCTTCTGGGTATTTTTGTCTAGCTGATATCCTAGTGGGAGAAAGATGTGACAGACTGCTTCTGTAAAGATTACAGCCTTGGAAACCCTATGTGGTAGTTCTACTTTGTCCTAGAGGGTTGCTATGAGTCAGAATGGACTCTGTGGCACACTATGACAACATATTTTCCTCAGTTCCACTAGAGGACACGCTTGTGCTTAGGATTTTCAACAATGAGTCAGGTGTTCCCTCTAAGGCTTTATCTCTGATTTTTGTCTTATAGTTTATTGCCACAGGTATTAGGGATTTTGAAAAGTTTTAAGTCGCTGAGTGCTTATTCTAGCTGGTTCTCCCTAAGGTGGCTGACTTTGCTAATGTGTTATGATCGCACTGTCTTCTGTGGGTTTGTCTGTAGCCTAGACTGCACTCCTGGGTTTGAGTTTCTTCCCTTCCCTATGCGGATTGGGAATTTCCGTCTGTGGCTAAGTATGAGTATACAGGAATTTCCCACTGGGCAGGAATTCAGGGGGAGGTGGTGGGAATTGGCTTTCTCAGGGCAACAATGGGGAGTGGCTTTATGTCCTTCCCTTAACAGACAACTTTGTTCAGGCTCTCTCATGGTGTCCACTTGTAGACATTGAGCCAGTTGTTTTTACTGTGTTGCCATTTTAATATATTTTTCTCAACCTGTCTGAAGGATGGGCACCATGGCTTTTCAATGTGTCTGGATCTTACAGACCATTGGCTTTGGATTGGGCAAGATTCAATGGCACTCACTCACAGCACCTAGGTCTCTCTCTCACCCTTTCCCAAGAGTGTGGCCCCTGAACTCCCACAGCCAATCTGCACCACCTTATTTGTACTGTACCTTGTTCAGTTTAGCTCCCAACCTGTTTTCTTTGTTCAGAGTGTTGCCAGTCCTCATCCCAAAATGGCCACAATAAGCCAAGTCCTCCACATGCCAGCAGCTAGAATCTCCCAGGTTCTATGCCAACCCCACTCTTCCTCTCCCTTGTTTGTGGACTCACCTTGACTTTTCAGCACTTCATCTGTCATCTGGAATTCTGAGATCTCAGTCTGTGCTTTTTTTTTTGTTCATTGTTCAGTGGGTTATTTGTAGGTGGATAAAATGAGAGATAATATTTACTCTGCTGTCTTTCCTCACCGTTAAAACTCATTCTTAGAAGTGTCTTTGGAGATGGACAGTCAGCCCTGAAAGGATTGGTTGAGTGCTCTGTGCTTCCACTAGAGCTGAGGTGTCACATCCACTCCAGACTTCTCCCTGAAGGGTGCTGGATCCAGGCCCAGAAGTAACCACAGGAGATTGAGACCCCAGATATGGAGCAGGTCAACAATAGAGCCAATGGGGGTTGAATCAGTCATGGTCTAGACTCAGGGGTTGCATTTGGGACAGAACACCTGGGACAAGAAGAACAGTGAGTTACAAGGAGACATCATAGACTCATTGCCTCATTTCTGAAAGTGCTTTAAGACTTACAAGAGGGTACAGCCACCAGGCAGAGGACAAAATACTGAGATTCCATTTTTTCTCAGTGATGATTGGGACTGGTCTTTCTCAGAGGCCTCCAGGCCAAAATGAGAAAAATAACTGACTCCTCCAAGCTTGGCATAACACTTTTACTCGGTGGCTGCACCTGATCCTCCCGTGTGGCTTTAAGAGTCTGCAAGGTGTCCACTACAGTGATGCTGAGAGGACAAAGTCTTCCACAATAGAAACTTCTCTCCCTCATGTCCTTGTCCTTGTTAGCCTCGTTAGGGTGGAAAAAATTGGAGACAGTTGTGGACAGAAAATGAGGATGGTGAGCAAGAAGGGAATGAATAGAAATAAAACTTTCTAGGGAGGAGGTCCCTTCTAGGATTGCTTTCTTCTCCTTTGGGGAAGTTTATTTTGGATTTGGGAGTTGAGATAAAGCCATAGACATTCTAACCCTTAATTGGCATACAGTTGTTAACAGTATCCATCCAGTGGACTCCGACCCATGTTTGTCAGAGTGGAACTTTGATTCCTAGGGTTTTCAATGGCTGATTTTTTGAAAGTACATTGCCAGGTTTTTCTTCTGAGATGCTTCCGTGTGGACTTAAACCTTCAGTTTTTTGATTAGCATCTAAACAAGTTAACTGTTTGTACCTCCTAGGGACTCCTAAATTGAGGAATAATTTCATCAGCCCATGGCAAGAGACAGCTCCCTATACCTCTTCATAGAAGCTGCAGGAATTTTGAGGTATATTCCGTTGATCTGGAGAAGGTACTACCTCTTAATTTCCTAGAGAGGATGTCGCCCTTCCATGCCCTGGAAAAGGCACTGCTTCTTTATGTCCGACAAGTGGTGCTATCTCTTAGTTTACTTCAGGGGCATTACCTTGTCTCAGTGCCCTGTGGGCTTTCCTAGTTTATGAGGTGAGAGACAACAGTTCTTTTTCCCAGAGACCACTGGAGATCTTCTTGGTTCATGTTTCCAATAGATGTTTCCATTAGATGTTCCCATGAGAGGCTATCAAGTCCATTTTGACACATAGTAGCCCCAGGTGACAGAATAGAAATGCACCATAAAGTTTTCACAGCTGTAATCTTTACAGGAGCAGATCACAAGTTCTTTCTACTCCAGCAACACTGTGTGGGTTCATGTCACCAATCTTTCTGTTAGCAGCCAAGTAATATTGTGCCACCAGGGCCCTTAAAACAACAAATAAAATGAGGACTCTCTCAAGACACATCTCAAGTCAGCAATGGAAAGACCAAGATAATTTTTTTCTCACATGAGATTGAGACAATTTCCTTAATATAAGTGCATTTTATCACTACATATTACCTTAAGGGAAACATCTATTTAAAAATCCTTAAATGCAAATTGTGCCTAATTTTTTTTAGTAAATTAGTCGCAATATATATAAAAAAAAAACAATGTCAGCTTACAAATATTAAATGAACACTCAGAGAAGTAATTATAAGTTATTAAAAAAGGAACATTTAGTACTTCACAGTGTGTGGTGACTGAAGAGTCTCTTACTCCTGCTAGAGAAGTCACAGATTGCCATAGTGTAAACTTCCTTCAGCAGCTGAGAGACTCATGCAGCCTCTGGCCACAATTTACAGAGAAGTCAACATCATCAAACTGACCCCTGCAGGTGCACTTTGGACCCGACCTGTCTCCTCCCGTGGGACAGCATAGGCTTCAAGCTGCACAGAAACAGATAGAATTCTAGAGCTGTGATAAGGATCATCATGAATCTGATCCCCAAATTATGGAGATTTATCCAATCCTCACTTCTGTCTTCTGCATCCTCACAGCCAGTTGCCAATTAGCATTCTGTCTCTGACACTAGCCCCTGAAGCTCCATCAGAACTCACTAGTTAGTTGGACACTGACTTTTACAGCAGCTGCCTGTGCAACCCTTCTCTGACCCAAGCCACTCATATCTAAATCAGAGCTCACAAGTTCAAAGACACAGTTCTTCAGACTGCACAGATGCCAGCTGCAAGCTTGGGGAGTCCACACAACACCCTAACCTTCTGCCCTTCTGGCCACATGTTTGGGGCTTACTTCCCAATACTCCTTCAGGATGTCATGCATAAGTTCAGGAATCCACATGACACTCTTCCTTTCTAAATTTCTGGCTCTTACTGCCCCTTTGGGTTCTATAATTTGATCAAATTACAGAATCCATAGAGTATGTCATACCACTACTAACATATTATAACCCAAAATAATACAAATAGACACATAGGGCAAGAGCTGGGGGAATCCCCAATTTAAGGATTCTTTGTCCAAAAGGAAATACAACACTTCCAGGATTAATTGTTATTGCCAACCAGGAAGCCCATCTAAGTCTTAGGGTTCAGGTCGCATATTGGCCTCCCCATGTGACCATGATAGATTATATTATGCCTCTTGAAAGTAGTCAACATCGGGCCACCAAGTGGTCCATTGTGGTCTGGTGAGCCCTAACTCACTAGCTTCAGGTATAGTTTGGCTCAAAAGTACTGAGAGCAAAGACTAAATTCCTTTCTGCACCTCACACTAATAATATGCTCAAAACACCAGCAAATTCACACACCCACATATAATATTGGGGAAAAGTCAAAGGAATACAGGAGTCAATCTGAAAGGCCTCCCAATGGCCAAAGCTGAATAATTTGAGCAACTAAATAAACAATATATTGCATTATAACCTAAAATAAAAAATAAATATCCATGAACCCATGTGATTATTCTAAATATTATATGTAGATTCTCCCTCCCTCTTTACCTCAAGGAATTGGAACTCAACTCTCTTCCACTTGAGTGTGAGCTGTACTCGGTGACTCAATTCCAAAGAATATACAATGAAAAGGGAAAAATAGCAACTTTACAGTGGAGAAACCTGGCAGACACTGCCTTAATCACATAAATTCAACATTAACAGTGCCATGTCATGTTGATTTCATGTACTTCTTGTTATGATGTCAGAAAAAGTGTGTTTCATCTTTATGTTGTGTTGTTACTTGCCGTTGTGTTGGCCACTAACTCATGGTGACCCCAGGTATCATGGAAAGAAACACTGTCTGGTCTTTCATCATCCCCATGATCATTTGAAGATAGAGCATTATGATTTATAAGTTTTCATAGGCTGATTTTCAGAAGTAGATTGCCAAGCCTTTCTTCTTAGTTGATCTTAGTCTAGAAACTCTGATAAAACCTGTTCAGCATCATAGAACATGAAAACCTCCACTGACAGATGGGTGGTGGCTGCACATAAGGGATATTGGCCAGGAATCAAACCCAGGTGTCCCACATGAGATGAGAGAGTTTTACCAGTGAATCATCAGTCACTCACTGGCTGCTTGAAATGTCAGGCTTGGTAGGGCTTATACACAGGGTAGGGCCACAGGTTTCCTCTGAGGTTGTGGGAAAGCATCCCTGAAATGACCCAAGATATTTGGAGAATATTAATTAGCTGCCTTCTCTGGAGAGAAAAAAGCATATGGGCAGCCATGAAGCTACAAGAGGGGAACAGTACAGTATGGGGAAGGGACTCAGAGTGCATGGGGTCCATCCTGTAATCAAGTCTCCTTCCTATTTCTCTGCTTGTGGCAGACAGAAAATTGAGGTGGGTCACGAGTAAGAAGAGGTGGATAGTCCAGAGGAAGTGAGAACCTTCCAGCAGTGGTATTGATTGGCCTCAGTTTGTTGTGGGGAGCATCTATGAAGATACAGACCATCAGTTCTGGATGATGTTGGCATATAACATGCACCCTGTATTCACTGTACCCTGTATTCTGCCTCTCAGATCACCACACATTTGGAAGGAAGCTATGTTTGAAAGACATCTCAGTGATTTCTCCTGTGTGGTGGGGGTAGAGGTCCCAGTGTGTAAGTCACCTTTTCTATTCTAGTGATCTCAGGACAAGTTTGTCTTCATATATCCAGGAAAAATCAGTGTTTCCTAATCTCAGCAGGTGAGGGGTGGGTAAAAAATTACAAAAAAGATTTTCACAGTCACAACACATGGAAGGCAAATATACTGTTTTTGGCATAGAGGTAACCATTTATCTGTAAGGTTTTAATATCCAGAATATATAAGGAACACTTACAAGTCAACGAAAAAAGACAAGCAACCATATTCAAAATAGGCTATATATATATAAATTTCTTCAAAAAAGATATACAAATAGTCAATAAGAACATGCAAATATGCTCAATGTCATTAGTCTTTAGGGAAATTTTAATCAAAACTACAGCTAGATACTACTTAAATCCACTAGGATGACTATTATTAGAAAAATAAAAGAAATAAGTGCTGCCTAAGATTTGGAGAAATTGGAACCATTGTGGTTTTCAAGTGGCAATGTAAAATGCATCTATTGTGGAAAAATATCAGTTCTTCCAAACATCATTGAATTACCATGTGACCCCACATTTCCACTCCTAGGTATATACACACAAGAATTCAAAACAGGTACTCAAGAAGTATATGTATATGCATGTTCATAACAGCACTACATAAAACAGACAAAATTTGAAATATTTTAAATGTATATCAATAGATAAATGCATAAACAAATTGTGGTATGCACATATAATGGACTATTTTTCAGCCAAATAAAGGAATAAAGTACTGATACATACTACAGGATGGATGAATCTCCAAAATATTACGCATGAGACAAAGAAATCAGACCCAAAAGTCACATATTGTATCATTTCTTTTACATCAAATATCGACAATAGATAAATATATGGAGACAGACCACAGATTGGTGTTGTTCAGAACTAGAGGTAGTAAGGAATGGGGAGAATGTGCTTAATGGGTAAAGAATTTTACTTTTTATTGTTGTTGCTGGGTGCTGTTGAATGGTGTCCAATGCATAGTGACCACACGTGACGGAATAGAACTGCCCCATAGGATTTTTTTGGCTGTAATTTTATGCAAGAAGATCACCAGGGTCTTCCACCCACAGCATGGCTGGGTGGTTTTGAACCTCCAAGCCTTCAGTTAGCAAGCAAGCCATTAACTATTATGCGACCAGGGCTCCTTCAGTTTTACTTTGGGGTGATGGAAATGTTTTGTAAATAGATACAGGTGGTGGCTGCACAGAATAGTGAAAGTACTGAATGCTACTGAAGTGTTCACTTTAAAATGATTAATTTTATGTTATGTGAATCTGAACTATTGTTTTGTTTAAATATAAGTTTCAGGGGACAGTTTAAGTTTTAAGATTTAAAGATTATCTCAGGACAGTAGTTGCAGAGTTTCATTCAGCCTCAATGGCTCCAGAAATCCTCGGTCCCATGATTATTTGATATTCTATCAACCTTGATCACAAGATTCCTCTTCTGTGGTGCTTTCTGTCCCATGTACTGGATCCACGGGGCTGAGGATGGTGTGGATGAAATGTCATGGAGGAGTACCTGCTGACAGATGGAAACTTCTCTGATATTTGCACCTTTACAACAAGGCTGAGATTTCACTCGGGCTACAAGCTCTAATGTCAGTTTTGTTCTGACACTGCCTGAAACGAGTTCTCCTTTTGACTCTAACCATCCAGAGTTAGGTTGGATTCACAGTTTAAAGAGCACAGTCCTCCAGACTGCCAATTCAACCCAAGATTTCAAAGATTTCCAGAACACTCACCCTTCTGATGTTCTGGCTAAAAATTTGGGGGTTCCTGCTAGCCCCTTGTGTATAAAGATTTACTAGAATGACTCACAAAATAATGGAAACCACTATTATTATGCCTTATTACAATTAGGACTAGTATAAAGAAGAGATGCACACAGCACGGTCTGGGAGGGTCTCTATGAAGAAGCTTCTGTGACTCCGAAGACTTGTTTACCTCTTGTGCTTCAATAGCTTTCATTAACCAGGAGCTTCTTTGTCTAGAGTGTTTTTTTTAATTGTGCTTTAAGTGAAAGTTTAAAATTCAAGTTAGTTTCTCATACAAAAATTTATACACACATTGTTAAGTGACCCTAGTTCCTCACTCTATACTGTGACAGCACACTCCTCCTTTCCACCCTGGATTTCCAGTGTCCATTCAACCAGCTTCTGACCCTCTGCCTTCTCATCTTGTCTCTGGACAGGAGCTGTCCGTTTAGTCTCATGTATCTACTTGAGCTAAGACTACACTCTTCATGAGTATCATTTTATGTCCCATAGTCCAGTCTAATCTTTGTCTGAAGAGTTAGCCTCAGGAATGGTTTTAGTTTTGGGCTAACGGGGAGTCCAGAGGCCAAGTCTTCTGGGGTCACTCCAGTCTCAGTCAAACCATTAAGTCTGGTCTTTTACTAGAATTTCAGTTCTGCACCCCACTTTTCTCCTGCTCTGTCAGGGACTCTCTGTTGTGTTCCCTGTCACAATGGTCATTTGTGGTAGCCAGGCACCATGTAGTTCTTCTGGTCTCAGGCTGATGAAGTCTGTGGTTTATGTGGCCCTTTCTGTTTCTTGGGCTAATGTTTTCCTTGTGTCTTTGGTGGTCTTCATTCTCCTTTGCCTCAGGTGGGTTGGGATCAACTGATGCATCTTAGATGGCTGCTTGCTAGCTCTTAAGACCCCCGACGCCTCTCAACAAAATGGGATGCAAAACATTTTCTTTTCTTTTTTTTTTTAATCGTACTTTAGATGAAGGTTTACAGAACAAATTGTTTCTCATTAAACAGTACACATATTTTTTTATGACGTGGTTATCAACTCCAGGACATGTCAACACTGTCCCTTCTCAAACTTGGGTTCCCTATTACAAGCCTCTGGTAATTGTCCCTGGGCTTCTGTGTCCCATTAGTCTCATTGTTTCATGGGCTGTCTAATCTTTGGTTGAAGGGTGAACCTCGGGAGTGACTTCATTACTGAGCTAAAAGGATGCCGGAGGGCCATACTCTTGGGGTTTCTCCAGTCTCCTTCAGGCCAGTAAGTCTGGTCTTTTTTTTGTGAGTTAGAATTTTGTTCTACATTTTTGCCCAGCTCTGTCTGAGACCCTCTGTTGTGATACTGGTCAGAGTAGTCAGTGGTGGTAGCTGGACACCATCTAGTTATACTGGACTCAGTCTGGTATAGGCCGTGCTAGTAGTGGTCTATTAGCCCTTTGGAGTAATCTTTTCCTTGCATCTTGTTTTATTCATTCTCCCTTGCTCCTGAAGGGATGGAACCAGTGCAGTATCTTAGAGGGCTGCTCTCAGGCTTTTAAGACCCTAGAAGCTACTCACCAAGACAGAATGTAGAACATTTTCTTAATATACTTTGCTATCCCGGTTAACCTAGATGTCTCCTGAAATCATGGTCCCCATAACCCTGCCCCTACTATTCCATCTCTCAAAGTATTTGATTGTATTCAGGAAACTTCTTAGCTTTTTGTTTAATCCAGATGTGATGACTTTGCCTGTACTGTGTGTTGTCCTTTCCTTGACCTAAGATAATTCTTCTCTATTATCAAGTTAATGAATACCACTGTCCCTCCCTCCACACCCTTGAAACCATCAATGAACGTTTTCTTCATTTAAACCTTTTCTTGAGTTATTATACTAGTTGTCTTATACAATGTTTGTCCTTTTGTGACTGATTATCCTCCATGTTATAAAATGTTTCTTTAATTCATCCTTATTCTTTATCATTGTGTAGTATTTCATTGTCAGAATATACCATAATTCAATTATCCATATGTCCATTGATGGAGACCTAGGTTGTTTCCATCTTTTTTGCTATTGTGAACAGTTCTGCAGTGAACACAGATGGGCATATATCTATTCATGTGATGGCTTTAATTTCTGTAGGATATATTCCAAGGAGTGAGATTGCTGGATCATATGATATTTCTATTTGCAGTTTTTTAAGGAAGCACCAGACTGATTTCCAAAGTGGTTGTACCATTTTACATTTCCACCAACAGTGTATAAGTGTTCCAGTCTCTCCACAACCTCTCCAACATTTATTATTTTGTGTTTTTTGGATTAAAAAACAAGCCTTGTGACTTCCAGCAACATGGTGCTCTAGGCAGAAGCACCACAATGTCCCTCCACAGCAAACATCCAAAAAACTAAGCCTAACAGAGAAAACAGCAATACTGAAACCCTAAGCATCAAATGAAGAGATAAAGAACCCAACCAAGCACCAAATGGAATAAGAAACTGTCTAAGAACAGAGAGCGAGGAGACATTCATGCAGAGGTCCCCATCAGCTAATGCAGCACAGATTCACCGTCTTGCACTATCAGAGACCAGCAAATATGAGAATGCAACTTCACGGAGCTTCCAGCAGGATACAGAATAACTGGTAACCAGTGATATATGCTTTCCCACCCCACACGCTTCTTCACCCCCACTTGGCCTCCTCTGCTTCCCATGGACACAGTCTGTTGGCCAGGAAGCACAGGCTGCTTGGATTCCACCTGCCCACACTGGCTGACTCCCTGAGTGCCATATGTTGGATGATGGTATTGCTTTTTCCTGCTTCTTTTGAGTTGTTAGTTATCTCTCACCACCTCCCTGTCCTTTCACTCAAATACTTGGCTCCACGCACCACCTTTGCTTCCTCCTGAAAGGCTGTGAAACGCCGCTCGAATCTGAAAATGTTTCCTGGTCTGTGCTGCCATGCTACTGGGATCTGGGGTGGGGGTGGAGGTTATGTTTGTTTTGAATTATTTCTTTTTTCTTTTTCTTTTCTCAAATTGAGGGCCTGTTCTAGCTGGGAGGTGCTGCACGGCTTGGGACCTACCCCCTCAGCTTGGGCAGATGCACAGAGGGATCCCTGACGGCATTTATATTTCTGTGTTTTTTTTTTTTTCCTGTTTTTTGAGGGGATTTTCTTGTTCTTGTTTGCAATTTGTTTTGTTCTCTTTTCCCTCTTTTTCCCTTTTTGTCTTTCTTCATTACTCAGTATCTCATCTGTCTATACATTCCTTCTCTTCCCGTCCCCTGAATACCTGGTACTGAGTGACACCTCTAAGCCTTCTAGCTAGGCTGTACTTCAGCACCTGGGAAAAACTTCCCCAGACATCATAGCTGCACTGGTGGGATCCCTGGGAGCTTTTCATTTTTCTTTCTAATTTTCATTTATTCATTATTTTCTTTTTCTTCTTCCCTTTTTGGTTTTCTCCATTTCATAGTCTCTCACCTCTACACTCCAACGACAAGCTCCTTAGCACTCTTTTTTGTTTGTTTGTATGTTTTTAGCTCCTGTTCCTCTCTCCTCTCTCACATACCCATCTTAGCTCCACACATAACTATCTCCCCCCTCCATTCTGCCTACCTGCACTGTGTGCTTCACATCACACCACCAACCAGAACAGGCATGACCTACCGGAACCTATCCTGCACTGATTACTGACCCGCCCTGGTGATTGTAGTAAGTGTCACAAACAATCCTTCCCAGCAACTCCTCTTCAGCTAGACCTGCCCTGCTGTACCATATCTGAGCAACTGACCCTACCAATTGGAGAAGAAGGCAAAAAGTATCTTACCCACAGATGAGCAAACAATAAAGAACACACAGCCTGCCTGCACAGACTTAGCAAAAATGAAAAAAAAACACGATGAAACAAAATAATCTACATTCATTAAATGAGAAAAATAACTATTGAATGCTCTTAAGACGACAGACAATATCAAAACATTTACAAAAACAGGACAGATGGTATCAGTAGACATCCAAAATAAAACACTGGATGATTTTCCAGTAGAAGAAAAGACACTAGAACTACCTGATAGGGAATTCAAATCTATAATACTCAGAATTATCCAAGAGTTGAAGCAAAAAACAGGCAAAAATGGGGAAAAAATACACAAATTCATTGAAAATACAGACCAAAAAAATGGAAGAATTCAGGAAAATAATGAAGGACAAACTGCAAAAATAAATTCACAACTAGAAATTATACAAAAACATCAATTAGAAATCCAAAAGATAAACAACAAGATTTCAGAAATGGACAGTGTCATAGAAGGGCTGAGGAACAGATTTGAAATGGTGGAAGACAGGATCAGCATAATTGAAGACAAACACTTGGATACAACTCCGAGGGAAACTTAGAAAAAAGAATGAAGTAAAGTGAAGAGACCCTGAGAATTATGTGGCATACAATCAAAAGCAAAAATTTGCAAGTGATTGGAGTTCCAGAACAGGGGGAGAAAACAGAAAACACAGAGAGGATCATTGAAGAACTGCTGACAGAAAACTTCCCCAATATCATGAAAGATGAAAAACTGACCATCAAAGAAGCTCAATGAACCTCATATAAGATAGACTCCTAACAAAAATCACCAAAGCATATCATAATCACACTTGCCAAACCAAAGACAAACAAAGAATCCTGAAAGCAGCTCAAGAAAAAGAAAAAGGCAAATACAGAGGAGAAACAATAAGACTAAGTTTAGATTATTCTCCAGAAACCATGCAGGCAAGAAGGGAATGGGATGTTATATATAAAACCTTGAAAGAAAAAAAAAATTGCTAGCCAAGAATAATATATTCTGCGAAACACTTGTTCAAATATGATGGTGAAATTAGGTCAGTTCCAGATAAACAGAAATTAAGGCCATACGTAAAAACCAAACCAAACTTACAAGCATTATTAAAGGGAGTCTTCCGATCTGAGAACAAAGAACTTCAGCTCATAGGCTGAATCTAAGACACAGGATCCTACCAGTCAGATACCAATCTAGGAAATGAACTCTCAAGGACTATCCAAAACAAAAAGAAATACAACAGGGAATCAGAACAGTTAATCTATAAATGATAACAACATCAGAAAAATAAAAGAGGCAATGAATGGTGTAGGTATAGAACCTTCTAATGAAGAGGAAAGCAAGGCAATACCAAGTAATAATAGATTGCTTCAAGCTTAGAAATATAAGGGTAAATTTCACGGTAACCACAAAGAAAGTTAACAAACATACTCGTAAAAACAAAGAGGAAAAACATGAAGTCTCAGTTAAAACAGAACCTACCAAAACAGAAGAAAAAAGTCCACAAACAAAAGCAATTCAGCACAGAAGTGTAAGAGGAACAAAGAAAACATCAGCACCACAAAAAAGGCACTACAAAATGACAGCAACTACAAAATGACAGCAACAAACACATCTACCAATAATGACACTGAATGTAAATGGACTCAATGCACCCATAAAGAGACAGAGAGGAACCGAAGGTATAAGAAAACAGGATCCATCAACATGCCGTCTACAAGAGACACATCTTAGAAACAAAGACATGAATTTATTAAAAATCAAAGGTTGGAAAAAAATATATCAAGCTAACAACTACCAAAAAAGAGCAGGAGTGGCAATACTAATCTCAGATAAAATAGACCTTAAAACAAAATCCACCATAAAAGACAAAGAAGGACACTATAAATGATTAAGGGGACACTCCATCATGAAGATATAACCATAATAAACTTCTACGCACCCAATGACAGGGCTCCAAAATACATAAAACAGACTCTAACAGCACTGAAAAGAGAAGTTAACAGTTCCACAATAATAGTAGGAGACTTCAACATGCCACTCTTGGTAAAAGACAGAAGATCTAAAAAGAAACTCAGCAAAGATACAGAAGACCTAAAGGGCACAATCAGACAACTTGACCTGAAAGATATATATATAGAACACTCCATCCAACAGCTACAAAGTATACATTCTTTTCCAATGCATATGGAACGTTCTCCAGAATAGACCACATCTTAGGCTGCAGAGGAAACCTCAACAAAATCCAAAATGCTGAGATAATACAAAGTATCTTCTCTGATCACAATGCCATGAAGGTAAAATATAATAACAGAAAGAGCAAGGAAAAAAATCAATTACATGGAAACCTAATAAAATGCTGCTTACAAACCACTGGGTAACAGAAGAAATCAGAGATGAAATTTAAAAAAATTCCTACAATCAAATGAGAATGCAAACACATCATACCAGAACATCTGGGACACAGCAAAGACAGAAATCAGGACAATTTATAGCAATAGATGCACACATCAAAAAAAAAAAAAAAAAAAAAAAAAAAAGAAAGGGACAGATTCAAAACATTAACTACACAACTTAAATAGAAAGAGAACAGCAGAAAAGCCCACAGCCACCAGAAGAAAGGAAATAATAAAGATCAGAGCAGAGATAAATGAAATACAGAATAGAAAAACAATAGAAAGAATCAACAAAACCAAAAGTTGGTTGTTTGGAAGAATCAATAAAATTGACAAACCACTTGTAGGACTGACAAAAGAAACACAGGAGAGGACCCAAATAAACCAAATAAGAAATGAAATGGGCAACATTACAACAGACCCAACTGAAATAAAAGGGATCATAACAGAATATTATCAAAAACTATACTCTAACAAATTTGAAAACCTAGAGGAAATGGATAAATTTCTAGAAACACACCACCTACTCAAACTACAACAAAGGGGTGTTGAAAAGCTGAACAGACCCATAACAAGAGAAGAGATCGAAAAGATAATTAAAAAAAAAAAAAAAAAACTCCCAACAAAAAAAACGCCTGGCCCAGATGGCTTTACTGGAGAATTCTACAAAATATTCAGAGAAGAGTTTGTACCAGTACTACTAGAACTATTTCAGAAAATAGAAGAGGAAGCAACACTTTGGAATTCATTCTATGCAGCCAGCATAAACCTGATAACAAAACTAGGCAAAGGTACCACAAAAAAGACAATTACAGACTAATATCTCTCATGAATATAGATACAAAACTTCTCAACAAAATTCTAGCCAATAGAAGTCAGCATCATATAAAAAAAATAATACACTAGCTCCAGGTAGGATTCATATCAGTTATGTAAGGATGGTTCAACATTAGAAAATCAATCAACATAATCCACTACATAAAAAAAAAGGAAAGAAAAAATCACGTGATCATCCCAATTGACACAGAAGAGGCATTTGACAGTCTATCACCCATTCCTGGTAAAAACTCTCAATAAAATACGCAAAGAAGGGAAATTTCTCAACATAATAAAGGGCATCTATGCAAAACTAACAGCCAGCATCATTCTTAATAGAGAGAGGCTGAAACATTTCCCTGGAGAACAGGAATAAGACAAGATACCCTTTGTCACCACTCTTATTTAACATTGTGCTAGAAGTTCTAGCTAGAGCAATAAGGGAAGAAAAAGAAATAAAGGGCATCCAAATGGGTAATGAAGAAGTTAAACTGTCCCTGTTTGCAGATGATATGATACTATGCATAGAAAACCCTAAAGACTTTATGAGAAATCTACTGGAACTAATAGAAAGATTCAGCAGAGTAGCAGGATAAAAGCTAAACATACAAAAATCAGTTGGATTCCTATACACCAATAAAAAGAACTATGAAAAGGAAATCAGGAAAACAATACCAATTATAATAGCACCTAAAAAAATAAAATACTTGGGAATAAATCTAACCAGGGATGTAAAAGACCTATACAAAGAAAACTATGAAAAAAACTATTGCAAGAAACCCAAAGGGATCTACATAAATGGAAAAACATACCATGCTCATGGGTAAGTAGACTCAACATTGTGAAAATGACAATTCTACCCGAAGCAATTTACAAATACAAAGCAATCCAGATCCAAATACGAACAGCATTCTTCAAAGAGATGGAAAAACTAATCACTAACATTATATGGAAAGGGAAGAAGCCCTGAACAAGTAAAGCACTATTGAAGAAGAATAAACTTGGAGGACTCACACTACCTGACTTCCTAACCTACTATACAGCTATGATAGTTAAAACAGCCTGGTACTGGTACAACAACAGATACATTGGCCAATGGTACAGAATTGAGATCTCAGATGTAAATCCATCCACCTGTAGTCACCTGATCTTCAACAAGGACCCAAATTCCATCAAATGGGGAAAAGACAGTCTTTTTAACAAATGGTGGTGGGAAAACTGGATATCCATCTGCAAAAAAAAAAAAATGAAACAGAACCCATACTTCACACTATATACAAAAACTATTTCAAAATGGATCAAAGATCTAAATATAAAGCCAAAAACTATAAAGCACATTGAAGAAAAAATAAGACAAACGCTACAGGCCCTAAAACATGGCATTAACAGGATATAAACGATAAGCATCAACACAAAAACCCCAGAAAATAAGCTAAATAACTGGGATCTTCTAAAAATCAAACACCTATGCTCTTCAAAAGACTTC
>NW_004443989.1:15248113-15278289 GCF_000243295.1 Trichechus manatus latirostris
TGAATCTGTGAAGCATCTCATAACATGGATGAAACTGGAGGACATTATGCTGAGTGAAATAAGTCAATCACAAAAGGACAAATATTGTATGAGACCGCTACTGTAAAAAGTCATGTAAAAGTTTACACACAAAAAGAATCTTTGATGGTTACGAGGGATGGGGGTGGTGGTGGGGAAATACTAAATAGACAGTTGATAAGAGGTATCTTTTGTGAATGTTGAGACAGTACACAATACCGGGGAAGGCAGCACACCTTGTACAAGCAAAGGTTATGGAATCTCCATAGACACATGCAAACTCCCTGAGGGAATGAATTGCTGGGTGGTGGGTTGTGGGGACCATGGTCTCAGGGAATATCTAGCTCAATTGACTTAACACAGTTTATAAAGAAATTGTTCTACATTCTACCTTGGTGAGTATTGTCTGGGGTCTTAAAAGCCTGTGAGCAGCCATCTAAGATACTCCACTGGTCTCAGCTCTTTGGGAGCAAGGGAGAATACAAAGAACAGGATACAAGTAAAAAATTAGTCCAAATGACTAATGGACCACGGCTACCAAGGCCTCCACCAGACTGAGTCCAGTATAGCTAGATGGTGCCCAGCTACCACCACTGACTCCTCTGCCCGTGATCACAACAGAAGGTTCTGGACAATGCTGGTGAAACATGTAGAACAAAATTCTAACAGACACAAAAAAGACCAGATTTACTGACCTGATAGAGACTGGAGAAACCCCAATAATATGGCCCCCAGCCACTCTTTTCTTTCAGTCGTGAAGTCGCTTCCAAGGTTCATGGTTCAGCCGGGGACTGGACAACCCCATATAACAAAACGGGACTAATGAGGCACAGCAGTCCAGGGACAGGAGGAAGAAGGCAAAAGGGGACAGGAAAGCTGGTGATAGGGAACCCAAGGTTGAGTAAGGGCAGTGTTGACATGGCGTTGTTAACCATTGCCATAGGGCAACATGTGCACTGTTTAATGAGAAACTATTTTGTTCTGTAAACATTCATCTAAAGTGAGAAGAGCAGTGTAACTGGAAAAACATAATCGATGTCACTGAAGTGTGCTTGCAGAAATTTTTGAAATGGTGTATCTTTGGCAAGGAATATTTCAACAAAAAAAAAAAAAAAAAGTCGAGAAGGGAGAGTGTTGACATGTCATAGGGTTGTTAAACCATGTCATAAAACAATATGTATACTGACTAATGAGAAACTATTTGTTCTGTAAACCTTTACCTAAAGTACAATATATATATATTTTTAAGCAAAAACAAAATGTATTTACCTGTGTTACTGATATTTAGAGTAAAAAAAGTAGATTTCTTGGGGTGAGATGTTAACTCATTGCAGTTTTGATTTGCATTTCTCTAATGACTAACGATCATGAGCATTTCGTCATGTGTACGTTAGCCTCCTGAATGTCTTCTTTGGTGAAATGCCTGTTTATATCTTTTTTTTTTTTTCTGTTTTTTAATTGGGTATTTGACTTTTTGTTGTTGAGGTTTTGCAGTAGCTTGTAGATTTTAGAGGTTAGACGCTGATCGGATTTGATGTAGCCAAAAGTTTTTTCCCACTCTGTAGGTTGTCTTTTTACTCTTTTGGTGACGTCTTTTGATGAGCATAAGGTTGATTTTTAGGAGCTCCCAGTTATCTAGTTTCTCTTCTGGTGTTTGTGCATTAATATTTATGGTTTGTATTCTGTTTATCCCATGTATTAGGGCTCCTAGCATTGTCCCTAATTTTTCTTCCATGATCTTTATAGTTTTAGATATTATATTTAGGTTTTTGATCCATTTTGAGTTAGTTTTTGTTCATGGTGTGATGTTTGGATCTCGTTTCTTTTTCTTTTTTTTTTTTTGCAGATGGATATCCAATTATGCCAGCACCATTTGTTAAAGAGACGGTCTTTTCCCCATTTAATGGACTTTGGGCCTTTGTCAAATATCAGCTGCTCATAGGTGGATGGATAAACATGTGGATTCTCAATTCTGTTCCATTGGGTCTATGTCTCTGTTGTACCAGTAACAGGCTGTTTTAACTATCTTGAGGTATAATAAGTTCTAAAATCAGGTAGTGTCAGGCCTTCCACTTTTTTCTACTTCTTCAGAAATGCTTTGCTTATCTGGGGCCTCTTCTGTTTCCATATGATGTTGGTGAATTGTTTCTTTATCTCCTTAAAAAATGCCATTGGAATTTGAATCTGGATTGCATTGTATCTGTAGATCACTTTGGGTAGAATTCATATTTTCACAACATTAAGTCTTCCTATCCATCAGCAAGGTATGTTTTTCCACTTACGTTGGTCTCTTTTGGTTTCTTGCTGTAGTGTTTCTGTAGCTTTCTTTGTATAGGTCTTTTAGTCTCTGTATAAATTTATTCCTAAGTATTTTATCTTCTTGGGGGCTATTGTTAATGATATTGATGTGGTGATTTCCTCTTCAAAGTTGTCTTTGTTGGTGTAGAGGAATCCAACTGATTTTTCTATGTTTATCTTGTATCCTGATATGTCACAGCGGCAACTAACTGTCGGGACGGTGAAGACAGTAACCAATGCCACAACTCTTACAGAGAAGTGGAGCCAGGAGGGTCACTCTGAGGAGTCGAACCCTGAACCCCGCTTCAGTCCCAGGAGTTTATTTTATAGTCACTACAGCAAGCAATAAAGCAATTAACAAAACAATGGGCTTTGGGTGCGGGCAAGGGAGAAGGAATTCAGGTAAATAAGCCAATCAGTAAAGGGACAATAGGTTTGGGAAAACAAATCGTGACAAGTCTCAACATGTTGGGGACAAGTCTCAACATACTGTGCAGCATAGAGGCCTGTGGGGGCTGCAGTTGTCAACAGTGAAGCCATGTTTAAATGGCATATATCCCCACACTGATACTTTGCTGATATCGTCTATTAGTTCCAGTAGTTTTCTTGCAGATTCTTTGAGGTTTTCTGTGTATAAGATTGCATTATCTGCAAATAGAGATACTGTTACTTCGTCCTTACCAATTTGGATGCCGTTTGTGTCTTTTTCTAGCCTAATTGCTCTGGCTAGGTACTCCAGCCCAATGTTGAGTAAGAGTGATGATAAAGGGCATCCTTGTCTGGTTCCCGTTCTCAAGGGGAGTGCTTTCAGACTCTCTCCATTTAGGATTATGTTGGCTTTGTATACCTGTTTGTTTGTTTGTTTTTTTACATTGAAGAATTTCCCTTTTATTCCTATTTTGTTGAAGTTTTTATCATGAATGGGTGATAGACTTTGTCAAATGCCTTTTCTGCATGAATTCATAAGATCATGTGTTTTCTGTCTTTTGTTTATGTGATGGGTTACATTGTTTTTCTAATGTTGAACCATCCCTACATACCTGGTATAAATCCCACTTTATCATTGTGAATAATTTTTTTGATATATTCTTGAATTCTATTCACTAGAATTTTGTTGAGGATTTTTGCATCTATGTTAATGAAGGATATTGTGCTATAATTTTCTTTTTTTTGTAGTATCTATACCTGGATTTGGTATCAGAGTTGTGCTGGCTGCATAGAATAGTTTGGGAGCATGCCATCCTTTTCTGTGCTCTGAAATACCTTTAGTAGTACTGGTGTTAACTCTTCACTGAAAGTTAGGTGGAATTCTCCAGTGAAACCATCAGAGCGGGAGCTTTTTTATTGTTGTTGGGAGTTTTTTAATAACATCTTGAATCATTTCTTTTATTATAGGTTTATTTAGTTGTTCTACCTCTATTTGTTTTCGTTTAGGTAGAGAGTGAGTTTCTAGAAATTTATCTATCTTCTCTAGGTTTTCAAATTTGTTAGAGGACAATTTTTAATAGTATGCTGTTATGATTCTTTTAATTTCAGTTGGATCTGTTTTGATATCACCCATCTCAATTCTTATTCAGGTTATTTGCTTTCTTTCCTGTATTTCTTTTGTCAGTTTGGCCAATGGTTTAACAATTTTGTTGATCTTTTCAAACAACCAGCTTTTAGTCTTGTTAACTCTTTCAATTGTTTTTTCTATTCTCTATTTTATTTAATTTTTCTCTAATTCTTATTATTTCCTTTCTTCTGGTACCCCATAAGGCCTTATTTTGCTGCTGTCTTTCTATTAGTTCGAGTTGTATGGTTAATGTTTTGATTATGGCCTTTTCTTCTTTTTGGCTTTCTGTTCAGAAAAGATAGTTTGTAATATTTTGATGCTTTGGATTCTGTTAAGGCTTTCTTTATGGCCTAACATGTGGTCCATTCTGGGCCCTATTCCACATGCATTGGAAAAGAAAGTACCCTTTGCTGTCATTTTGTGGAGTGTTTGATATATGTCTATGAGATCAAGTTGGTTGACTGTGGCATTGAGATCTTCAGTGTCTTTGCTGAGCTTCTTTCTGGATGTTCTGTCCTTCACTGAAAGTGGTGCATTGAAGTCTCCTACTAATATTGTGGAGCTGTCTCTCTTTCTAATGCTGTTTGTTTTACGTATTTTGCAGCCCTGTCATTAGGGACATAAATATTTACTATAGTTACGTAGTCTAGTGTATTGTTCCTTTAATCATTATATAGTGTCCTTCTTTATCCTTTGAGATAGATTTAACTTTAAAGTCTATTTTGTCAGAGAATAATATTAACACTCCTGCTTTTTTTTTTTTTTTTTTGGTGTTATTTACTTGATATATTTTTTCCATCCTTTGAGTTTTAGTTTTTTTGTGTCTTTAAGTCTAAGGTGTGCCTCTTATAAGCAGCATATAGACAAATTGTGGTTTTTCTTAATTCATTCTGCAACTCTCTGTCTCTTTATTGGTGGAGGTAGTCCATTTACATTCATCATAATTATTGATAGGTATAAGTTTAGTTCTGTCATTTTGATGTCTTTTTTTGTGTGTGTCATTGACAGTTTCTTTGTTCCCCTTAATTTTCTGTGTGGAGTCATTTTTCTTTAAGTATTTTCATCTTTTTCATTGTTGTTGATTTTGTATTTGCTGAGTCATTATCTTTTTCTGTTTTTTTATTTTGATGTGTAGAATTGTTAGTTTCCTTTCGGTTACCTTAATTTTTACCCATATTTTTCTAAGTTTAAATGACTCTTTTATTTCTTTATATCACCTTGACTTTCTCTCCATATATACAGTATATGACTACATTTTTAGCCCCTCTTTTTTGTCTTAATACTGTCATTTTTTACATATCGATGTCTCTGTTTCCCTATTTTCAGTGTTTTAGCTTTGATTTATTTATTTATTTTGACTCTCTATCCGGGTTTATATCTAGTTGCTCTGTGCTGTGTTGTAGTGTTGGGTTGTTATCTGAAGTTATTGATTTTCTAACCAGAGAACTCCCTTTAGTATTTCTTGTAATTTTGGTTTGGTTTTTGCAAATTCCCTGAACTTCTGTTTATCTGGAAATGCCCTAATTTTGCCATCATGTTTAAGAGACTGTTTTGCTGGGTATATAATTCTTTGCTGGTAATTTTTTTTCTTTCAAGGCTTTGTATTTGTCATACTATTTCCTTCTTGCCTGTATAGTTTCTGCTAAGTAGTTCAAGCTTAGTCTTATTGACTCCCCTTTGTAGATGGCTTTTCCTTTATCCCTAGCTGCTCTAAAAATTTGCTCTTTATCTTTGATTTTGACAAGTTTGCTTATAATACTTCTTGGTGATTTTCTTTTGGGATCTACCATATGTGGGGTTTGATGCATGTCTTGGATAGATATCATTTCATCTTTTGTGATATCAGGGAAGTTTTCTGCCAACAAATCTTCAACAATTCTCTCTATGTTTTCTGGTATCCCCCCTGTTCTGGTACTCCAATCACTCCTAGGTTTCCTCTTGATAGAGTTCCACATAATTCTTTGGGTTGCTTCATTTTTTTAAATTCTGTTATCTGCTTTTTCATGGAATAAGTTGGCATCAAGTGCTTTATCTTCAGTCTCAGTAATTCTGACTTCCATCACCTCAATTCTCCTCCTTTGACTCTCTATTGAGTTATCTAATTCTGAAATTTTATTGTTAATCTTCTGGATTTCTGATTGGTGTCTCTATGGATTCTTGCAGCCTGTTAAATTTGTCATTATGCTCTTCTATAATCTTCTGAAGTTCCTTCATTGCTTTGTCTATGTGTTCCTTGCCTTGGTCTGTGTTTTTCTTGATTTTCTTCCTTTTCTCTTGAAGAGTTCTGTATATTAATCTTTTGTATTCTACCATAGAAAATTCCAAGAAGTTCTCTTCCTCCAGAAAATTTCTTGATTATTTGATTCTTTATTTTGGGAGCTTGCTGAAGCCATCATGGTCTGCCTCTTTATGTGATTTGATAATGACTGTTGTCTCCAAGCATTAAGAAGTTATTATATTTATTTATCTTAAGTTTGCTTATTGTGTCCTAGCTTGTTGTTTTGTTTTGGTATGCCCAAATAGGCTGGTCATGTGAGTTAGTTTGATTATTGGCACCATTGAAGCTCTAATGTCCTGTCACTAGGTGGTTAGATCTGTTACTAGGTATGTGAGCCCAGAAGTCTGTTTATTTTTCTTGTATTGATTCAGCTCAGGTGTCCAGGTAGTTGGTCACCAAGTGTGTAGTGTAGGCTCTCACCTACAGTCTTAGAGAGGCAGGGGTGATTTGTGTAAGCAAGGGTATCTGGCTGTAGTAGGGAGTAATGCACTGAAGAAGGCAGGGACCTGACGGCTGTCCCTGAGTGTTTAGGAGGAAAATGTGCCCCTGTTTCCTAGAGTACATAGGAGGGTGAGTTTGGCAGTTGAAATCTGAATGTTCAATGCTGTTGACTGTAATTTCTGGGAGGCACCACTTATTCTTGGACCCCTGTTGCAGGTAGCTAGGTTGCATGGGTGGAGCTACCAGTCCTCTGCCCCCTGATATGGGTAGGTGAGGACCCTGCTTAATGGGCAGACCAGTGTCAAATATCAGGAACCTGCCACTTCACCATATAGCTGATACAGTTGAAGTTAGACTTCAGGTATATAGTCTGCTGTGCTGTGCTAATGAGGGCCTACACTGTTGAAATGGGCCCACACAGGTCTATGCAGAGGTGAAAGGAATTAAAAGTCCTTGGTCCCCTTATGCTTTGCCTAGGCAAGGAGCTGGGCCTACCCTGAGTTCCCAGCTTAGGGGAGCTGGCAGACTATTTTTTCCTGTTTGTTAATTTATTCCCTCTCAAGGCTGGGGGAATGGCACAGGGCACGTGATGGGTCCTACTTCTGCCCCAGGGGACTCAGGAACCACTGAAACCTGCCTGGAACTCGTTGCAGAGTGGAGGGGGCAGGTAAATGAGAGAGAGATTTTTCCCAAAGGGGGTATTTTTTAATCTTTGTGGTAGGTCAGACGCAGGTACTTATCTTTTGCCAATTGAACACTGCTTTTCACTGGTTCTGGAGGCCCAAGTAGACTCTCTGCTGCTCAGTCTCTCCCAATGTGGAAAACCCCTCCCAAGCACCACTGCTTGCCTCACAGTGCATGTCAGCAATTCGGCTTGAAGGGTGCAAGCTATCTCTGGGTCAGATCTGGCTACTCCTCACTGCTTCTGAACCATCTCTCCTTTTCCCTGCTGCTCAGTCTAATTCCTCAGCTTTGCCTTTGATGATCAGGGCTCCGAGATTATCATATATAATTGATTCACGGTATCTCTTGCACAATAATACATGGCTGTATCCTCAGCAGTTATGGAGATCAGTTGCAGGGAGAACTATTTTGTGGATGTGTCTCCTGAGATGGATATTGGACTCTTCAGAGATGGAGCATAGGCTGTGCCTCCATTATACCATATTTTTCACAATCACTGCAGCCATTCCTTCGGGGCTGGTGAATCCGGTTCCAGCAGTCATCATTGGTTGTGATGGAGAATCCAGAGACAGACCAGATATGGGAGAAGATCTGGGAGGGCTTCATTAGCTCTGGCCTGACTCCTGCTGGGTTAGCTAAGACAAAACACCTGGGGACAAGGAGATCATGGTGAGTATGTACCATCCCACACTCAGTTCCTTGAGCCCCTGAAGCACTCATCCAAGGAAGGAACGAACAGGCAGAGAAAGCTCCATAGCGTCTGCATGACCATCTGGAGGATGAAGACCACCACATAGGTCAGCCTGGCACCCGGATATTTCCGAGCGCCCCCAGGGAGATTTGCATGTGGGGGTCAGGGGAGTACAAGAAACTGAGCTGGGTGACAGTTGTTGGGTATTCCTGGCGCCTGGTGGTGGGAATGGGAAACTGTAGAACCTGGCCTGAGTTGATCGGTCTCCAGGTGTGACTGAGCCATCCTCTGACCTCTGTGGTGAGTCCTTCTCTGTCTGTGCTGCACCCTTCCACAGGACCATGGTGGGGTCCGTGGAGCAGAGTCTGTCGAAAATGGAGCCACATCCACACAACTGCAGTCACCACAACTTCTATAGCTTGTCCTGGCAAAAGTGAAAGGGGAGAGAGTGGCCTAAGGGACACAGAGGGAGGAACAGGGAAGGAGGTTGTGTCACAGCCATGGAGGGTCCTGACATCCAGGCTCCTGAAGGCCTTTCCTCATCATCCTTGTTGGATGATGCTTTCTTGTCTGTTGTTCCCTCTAGGATGAAATCTCTGGGAAAGAGTGCTTTTGTTTTGTTTTCCTCTAGTCATTGCAACAGTAAAATCAATAAGATATGAATGTAATACATAGTTTTGTGAGATTTGAATGTATACATTTTTGCCAATTTGTATTTAACTATTTAGTATTTTTATTACACACTTGTAGACGTTATTTTATATTAAGGAAATTCATCTTTGGTGATAGCATTTGCCTTTTTTTTCAACTAGCCATTTCTTTTGTGATATTTAATTATTTTTTCTTTCCATTTGGAGTTTGAGTTTTGTGTCCAGATGAATGGGCAAATTTTATTTTTTAAGTGTCAGATTTGGAAAATTAATTTTTATCCCAATATTATAAAGATTCATTTCTACTTTTATTCCGAGATTTAAATAACTGATCAATTTGTTATTTGTTCTGGTGGAATTTGTGAGGCAGGGATTAAATTTTATTCTTTCTAGAGAACTTTCCTTTTGTAACAAAAAAATTAGCTCAATCTGTTTTGAACAAATGATTTGAAATGTCACACTTATCACATTCTGAAGATTGATATACATTTTTTAATTTTATTAAGTTTTCTTTATATTTGTCAGGTTGTGCAAGTTTGTACTACAATTTTAATTTCTTGGAAGACCCATCATAGACAAGGTGTAGTTGCAGGGAAGCAGAATGCAGATCTAAGTCCCCTTCCCCCATCCCCTTGTGTTTGGTTTAGGCTGTAGCTCTGGGTTCCTGGAAGAGCTTTCTAAGGTACCTGCCCTTCAGGCTCATGTCTACACTAAGATATAATATTAGGTTCTGTATCCCAGCATTAATATAAGAACATGATCTCATTCATGTCAAATCCCTAGGAGGATGACCACCATGTTATCCCAGGCCATAACTGAGAAGAGGCTGCATCAAAGCTCAGGGCACGAGACAGAACAGAAAGCAGGCAAAGTGGCCCTCAGATAGTAGGAGGCCAGTGTCTAAAGCACATTTGAATGGAGCTGTGGGTAACTTCCCATCCATAAAGGGGGCTTGGGCAAGTGCATAGGGCTAGGAAGAGCCCTGAGTCCAGGATGCACTGGCCTGTGGAGGCTATCTTGCTCTGCTTCTGACACAGTCCTCCCTTTGCCTGCACACAGTAAAGTACTTCTCACCTTTTCCCTGGATCCTTTTCCACAAGGCTGTGAGGTTTAAAAGAACTTATTCCATATGACCTAGGAAAACTGACTCTGGAGGCTCCTCACCCAGCCTTCCCAAGAAGGAGCTGCAACAGGTAGTCCCACACTGCATCTCTGTCTCTGAATTGCACCTCCAGGATCTGAATCGATGGACCCATTAACCTAGCTTCTCAGATCAAGAGCTTCCTTATGTCCTGCTAGAAATGGGGCTGACTCTGCAGGGGAAAGGTATCTTAAGAGACCTCGAGTGTCTTTGTGAGGATGACATGGAGAATATTGATCTCCTTGTTTCAGAGCTGGATTTTTTGAAAGACAATGTAAGTTGCAGCTAAATCTTCCAATAGTTTTCTCTTTCCTAGAAAGACAGACAGATACCTCTTACTCCACTTTATGGATGTAGTGAAAGTTTCCTCTCTGGCGAGGTTGGATGATTTGGTGTCTCGGCTCAAGACTATAAAGTTTTGCTATATTTGAGGGGAAGCTTCTCACAGGAAAGGTGGATCACCTGGATCTCCCTATGCTTGGCAGTGATATTCTCAAGATAATTCCACTACAGAAAACCCAGGAAGATGGTGGCCAGACTTAAAATTTCTGACAGGAGAGGATAAATGCATTTCTATTTGAACCAATAATATGAGATTGTATATATGTGTTTATGTGTGTGTGTATGTATGTATGTATGTATTCCTAAAAAGCAATCTCCTCAGTAATAAAAAAGCATCCTTCCAGATATTGCTACAAGTCAAAAAGCCATGAAAATATCCAAAAATTATCTAATCTGTTTTTGTGATTCATTCCTATATATGAATATATCACCAATGCTACAAATATTTAAGGTAAATCTGCAAAACAAAATATAGTTACTGTCACGGTTTGAATTATGTCCCCCCAAAAATGTGTGTATCAATTTGGCTAGGCCATGATTCCCGGTACTGAGTGATTTTCCTGTATGTTGTAAACCTGCCTCTATGATGTTAATGAGGGAGGATGGGTGGCAGTTGTGTTAGAAAGGCAGGACCTGATCTATAAGACTGGATTGTGTTCTGAGGCAATCTCTTGAGATATAAAAGACAGAAGTGAGCAATTAGACGGGGGGACCTCATACCATCAAGAAAGCAGTGCGTGTCCTTTGGACCAGGGTCCCTGCACAGAGTGGCTCCTAGTCCAGGACAACACTGAAGAGAAGAAGGCCAACAGAGAGAAAAAGCTTTCCCCTGGAGCTGACGCCCTGAATTTGGACTTTTAGCCTACTTTAACTGTGAGGAAATAAACTTCTCATCGTTAAAGCCATCCACTTGTTGTATTTCTTTTATAGCAACACTAGATGACTAAGACAGTGACTAAATGCAGAATAAGGCAACCAACAACAGCAATATCAAAGAGGAAATTTAGATATGAAATCTGTAAAGAGAAGAGGAAGACTTGGAATTTAAAAAAAATCAGATATTAAAATAATAGTAAAGAAGAAGACAATTCCAAAAATAAGAACATAAATTTAGTTAAAGTAAGGTGTGAATAAGAAAAAGAACACTTTGGAATTTTAAATATAATTAAAAATTCAGGTAAAAGCTTTAGAAAATTAAGTTGATAAATTTTAGAAAAGTCAAAGCGAAAAGAACACAATTTTTAAAAAGGAAACAAAAAAATAGTCCATTGTATCCCTATACCACAATGTCTTTTTACATTCACATACATTCTTGGATTAGCACTTTAATTTTGCATCTTCTGCTGTCCAACTTCAGGTCTGGCTGGAAGGAGGTGGCATGTAACATGTGTTGTTTGAGCTGCATTTTAGGTTGGGGGGACAGTGGACACTGTAGAAGACCCTGAACCATGCCTTTTTTTGCACAGCTACCAGCTGCCATTGGGACCATGTTGTCAGGGAACCTCAATTCGTTCTATGAAAAGACTCTGCTTTTACCAAAAACAAACACAAATCACAAAAAAGTTTAGTTAAATTCATTGGTGTGTGCTCTGAAACTAATCTGTGCAACAGTGGATGGGGCTGTGATTCTGCAGGAAAGGAAGCATTCCTACAGAGCAGCAGCTGACAGACCAGTGGCCCAACCCTAAAAGCAGGAGAAAAGGGGTTAAGACTACGTGCGTTGTCCATCGTTGTAGATTTGATCTACTCTATGCTCGGCTCTGTCAGTGGTGTAGTAGGTATTAAATCATTGAGGGATTCAAAAAATAATAAAGAAGCTCTATAGGCACATCTAAACTCCTAGAAGGACTAAATTGCTGGGCAGAGGGCTGTGGGAACCATGGTCTCAGGGAACATCTAACTAGATTGGCATAACATAGTTTATAAAGAAAATATTCCACATTCTACATTGGTGAATAGTGTCTGGGGTCTTAAAAGCCTGAGAGCAACCATCTAAGATACTCCACTGGTATCACTCTTTGGGAGCAAGGGAGAATGAAGAAAACAGGATGCAAGGGAAAGATTAGCCCACACGACTAATGGACCACATCTACTATGGCCTCCACCAGACTGAGTCCAGTACAGCTGGATGGTGTTTGGCTATCTCCACTGACTGCTCCGACTAGGATCACAAGAGAGGGTCACAGAGCTGGAGAAAAATGTAGAACAATATTCTAACTCACAAAAAAAGACCAGACTTACTGGTTTGACAGAGACTGGAGAAACCCCGAGATTATGCCCTCTGGACACCCTTTTAGATCAGTAATGAAGTCATTCCTGAGGTTTATCCTTCAGCCAAATATTAGACAGCTCATAAAACAAAATGATTCTAATGGGGCACGACAGCCCAGGGACAAGGACTAGAAGGCAGGACGGGACAGGAAAACTGGTAATAGGGAACCCAAGGTCGAGAAGGGAGAGTGTTGACACGTCATGGGATTGTTAACCAATGTCATAAAACAATATGACTACTAACCGTTTAATGAGAAACTGTTCTGTAAACCTTCATCTAAAGTATAAAAAAATTAAAAAAATAAAAAAGATCAAAATGCGCCTATTGCATTTTTACTTGAAAAAAAAAAAGCATTTTACAAGTTTAATTTATGTTCTACAATGAACACTGATGTTATTATATGTGAGCTTAATTTACTGAACTTTTATTCCCTGTCCAGGATTTTTGCTAAACATTTTGTGTGCAGTATCACATTTTCACATCAAAATTCTGTGGTAAGAGATCATGTGCTGAGCCAGGAAGTTGAAAATTTACCTCAAAAATATGATTATTTGTCACAATCAGGCTCATTTAACAATGACCAGCCATTTTTGGTCAAGTAGACAGAGGAAGGAGCTGTCTGTCCACAACAGCGTGTTTAAAGGTGGCCCTTTGTGTTTAAACCAGACATCAGGTGGATGCTGTCACCTCTATAGTTGTGATGAGGAACGAGGCCCTTTGGTCCAATAATATCCATGCAGAACCTCCCAGTCCTGTGCACCCAACAAGTTACCCATAATTATTCAACTTTAGAACATTCTACATTCATACAAGACAGAGGATTTTAACATCAAAATATAAAATGAGGGGAGGCTTGGCCAAGATGTAGTTAAATGGTGGTAGTTAAACTCTCTCTATATCCCTCTTACAACAAAGACCCAGACAAACAATTGATTTGATTCTATATCAATATCCAGGAGCCCTGAACAAGGCAAAGTTGAGAACTGGACTGAGAGGGGAGACAGTTTGGAAGAAGCAAAGAGCACCAGAACTGCAGCAGCAAAACTGCAGCTCTGCAGCCACACCAGTCTGCAGTGAAACAGGCAAACAGCTGTGCTGTGCAAGTGCCCAGGAAGCAGTTTCCACACAGAGAGAGACACGGCAGCAGAGATTCTGCTTGGACACTCCGAACCAGTGAAAAGCAGCTCCCAAGTGGCTAAGATAAGTACATGCGTATGGCCTTTAACGGGGATTTAAAACAAAGCCCATATGGGAAAAAGCTCTCTCCCTTTTACCTCCTCCATCCACGCTCTGCACCGGGAGTCTGCTGGGCTAGAAGTAGATCCCAAAAGGCACACTGCCCCATTCTCCTGGCTTTGGAGAGGGAACAAATAAGCTACTGGCTCCCCTAAGCCAGGAACACAGGGTCGGCACAGCTCCTTTGCTAGGCACACGTACAAGTGGTCCACAGACTCTGAGTGCCTTACCCTCCTGTGTAGACTTGTGGGGAACCATTTCAACAGCATTAGCCCTCACTACCACAGTACAACAGAGCAAACATCTAAAGTTTAAGTTCAACTATTTCAGCTGTGAAGTGGCAGATTTGTGACCCTTGAAATAGCCCCACCCCTTAAGTAGGCACTTTTATCGATACGCAAAAGGGGCTTGAGGACTGGTGGCTTCAACTAAACCTCCTAGTGCCCTCAAGTCTTTACCGACAACAGAGTGGGGTGCTCATAGTCCGGCTGCAAAACTCACCTACCTACTCACCCTAGAGAATAGTGACATGCTTTCCTTTCAGACTCTCAGGGACAGCAATCAGCCGCCTGCCTGGCTCAGCACGTGATCTCTTGCCACAGCTATAGTCCAGTGTCTGCACCAGTCACCCATGCCTCTCTAGGAGTGTGGGTGAGAGCCTGCATCACCCATTTGGTGACTGCCTGGACACCTGAGCTGAATGCATATAGGAAAATTTAATGGACTCCTTTGTGCACATACTTAGTTATAGAACTAACTACTTGGTGACAGGACATTAGAGATTCAAAGGTGTGAATAATCAAACTAGCACACACAATCAGCCTATTGGGGCATATCAAAACAAAACAAAACAAGAAGCTAGGTCTCACTAAACAAATATAAAATAAAATTATAATAACATATTGGTGGCTCAGAGATAACAGTCAATATCGAATCACATAAAGAGCAGTCCATGATGGCTTCAGCAAGCTCCCAAAATACAGAATCAATAAATTATCTGGAGAAAGAGAATTTCTTAGAATTACCAGAGGCAAAATACAAAAGACTAATTAATATACAGAACTCTTCTAGAAATTAGAAAAGAAATTCCAAAGAATGCATAAACTTCCAAGGAACACACAGACAAAGTAGTAGTGGAACTTAAAAAAGTTATTCAAGAACATAATGACAAATTTAATAGGCTGCAAGAATCCATTAAGAGATAGCAATCAGAAACCAGGAAGATTAACAATGAAATTTCAGAATTAAACAACTCAATAGAAAGTCTTAGGAGCAGAATTGAGTCAGTAGAAGTTAGAATTAGTGACATTGAAGATAAAGCTCTTGACACCAAATTATTTGAGAAAAAAATCAGAGAAAAGAATTTTAAAAAATGAAGAAACTCTAAGAGTCATGTGGGACTCCATCAAGAGAAATAACCTACAAGTGAGTAGAATACCAGAATGGGAGGGATACAAGAAAATACAGAGAAAATTGTTGCAGATTTGTAGACAGAAAACTTTCATGATATCATGAAAGATTAGAAGATATCTATCCAAGATGCTCATCGAAACCCACATAAAGTAGATCCCAAAAGAAAGTCACCAAGACATATTATAATCAAACTTACCAAAACCAAAGATAAAGAGAGAATTTTAAGAGTGGCTAAGGAGAAAAGAAAAGTCATCTACAAAGGAGAGTCAACTAGAATAAGCTCGGACTACTCAGCAGAAACCATGCAAGCTAGATGGCAATGGGATGACATATATAAAGCCTTGAAGGAAAATAACTGCCAACCAAGAATTATACATCCAGCAAAATTGTCTCTCATATATGATGGCAAAATTAGGGCATTTCCAGATAAACAGAAGTTCAGGGAATTTGCAGAAACCAAATCAAAATTACAAGAAATACTAAACGAATTCCTATGGTTAGATAATCAATAACACTAGATAACAACGCAATACTAGAACACAAGACAGAGTAACCAGATACTGACTCAGATACAGATATCAAAAATATATCAAAGCTAAAACATTGAAAATACGGAAACAAATATAAATATGTAAAAAAGGACAACATTAAAACAAAAAAGACGGACATACATAAAATGGAGACATTGATTTTTCATTGGGAGGGGAAGTTAAGGCGATATAAAGTAATAAAAGACTGGAATAAACTTAGACAAATAGGAGTAAATATTAAGGTAACCACAAAGGAATCTAACAATGCCACAAATAAAAATAAAAAAGTAAAAAAAAAAAAAAAATCCAGCAAACACAAAATCTACAACAATGAAAAAGACAAAAGAGAAAAAAATACATAAAGAAAAACAACTCAGGGCAAGAAATTGAGGGGAAAAAAGAAACTATGAACAACACACAAAAAGAGATATCAGGATGACAGTACTAAACTCATACCTATCAATAATTACGCTGAATGTAAACGGACTTAATTCACCAATAAAAAGATGGAGAGTGGAAGAATGGATAAAAAAGCATGATCCATCTGTATGCTGCCTACAAAGAGACACCTCTTAGACTTAAAGACACAAACAGGCTAAAACTCAAAGGACGGAAAAAAATATATCAAGCAAACAACACTCAAAAAAAAAGCAGGAGTGGCAATATTAGCCTCTGACAACATAAACTTTAAGGTAAAATCTACCACAAAGGATAAGGAAGGTCACTATATAATGATTAAGGGGTCAATACACCAGGAGGACACAACTATAATAAATATTTACACACTCAACAAGAGGGCTCCAGAATACATAAAACAAACTCGAAAGCTCTGAAGACAGAGATAGAGGGCTCCACAATAGTAATAGGAGACTTCGACACGCCACTTTTGGTGAAGGACTGAACATCCAGAGAGAAGCTCAACAAAGACACGGAAGAGCTAAATGTTATAATCAACCAACTTGATCTCACAGACATACACAGAACACTACACCCACCAGCAGTCAAGCATACTTTCTTTTCCAATGTCCATAGAACATTCTCCAGAATAGACCACATATTAGGCCATTAAACAAACTTTAACAAAATTGAAATATTACAAAGCATCTTTTCTGACCATAAAGCCACAGAAGTGGAAATCAACAGCAGAAAAAACAACGAAAAAAGTAAATAAATAAACACACGGAAACTGAACAACAGCTTGCTCAAAAACTATTGGGTAACAGAAGCAATTAAGGATGGAATAAAGAAATTAATAGAATCAAAGGAGAATGAAAACACATCCTACCAGAACCTTTGGGACACAGCAAAAGCAGTGCTCAGAAGTCAGTTTATAGCAATAAATGCACACATATAAAAAGAAGAAAGGGTCATAATCAAAGCATTAACCCTACAACTGCAACAAGTAGAAAGAGAGCAGCAAAAGAAGCACACAGGCACCAGAAGGAAAGAAATAATAAGAATTAGAGCAGAATTAAATGAATAGAGAATAGAAAAAACAATTGAAAGAGTTAAGTCCAAAAGCTCGTTCTTTGAAATGATCAACAAAATTGATAAACCATTGTCCAAACTGACAAAAGAAAAACAGGAGAGGAAGCAGATAACCAGTATAAGAAATAAGATAGGTGATATCACAACAGACCTAACTTAAATTCAAAGAAGCATAACAGATTACTATGAAAAATTGTACCCTGACAAATTTGAAACCCTAGAGGAAATAGGAAAATTTCTAGAAATTCACTACCTACCTAAATTAACACAAACAGAGGTAGAACAACTAAATAAACTCATAAGATAAGAAGAGATTGAAAAGGTTATTAAAAAAACTGCCAACAACAACAAAAAAAGCCCTGGCCTGGATGGCTTCACGGGATAATTCTACCAAACTTTCAGAGAAGGTATTACACCACTTCTACTAAAGGTATTTCAGAGCGTAGAAAAGGATGGAATACACCCAAACTCATTCTATGAAGCCAGCATGACCCTGATACTAAAACCAGGTAAAGACACCACAAAAAAAGAAATCTATAGACAGATATCACTCATGAACATTGACAGAAAAATCTTCAACAAAATTTTAGCCAATAGAATTCATCAATATATCAAAAAAATAATTCACCATGATCAAGTGGGATTTATACCAGGTATGCAGGGATGGTTCAACATTAGAAAAACAATCAATGTAATCCATCACATAAATAAAACAAAAGACAACAACCACATGATCTTATCTATTGATGCAGAAAAGGCATTCAACAAAGTCCAACACCCATTCATGACAAAAACTCTCAATAAAATAGGAATAGAAGGAAAAATCCTCAATATGATTAAGGGCATTTATAAAAAAAACAACAGCGAACATCATCCTAAATGGAGAGACTTTGAAAGCATTCTCCTTGAGAACAGGAACCACACAAGGGTGCCCTCTATCACCACTATTATTCAACATTGTGCTAGAGGTCCTAACCAGAGGAGTTAGGCTAAAAAAAGGAATAAAGGGCATCCAAATAGGTAGGGAAGAAGTCAAAGTATCTCTATTTGCAGATGATATGAAAAAACCCCAAAGAATCCACAAGAAAACTACTAGAACTGATAGAAGATTTCAGCAATGTCACAGTATACAAGATATCCTTAAAAAAATCAATTGTATTCCTTTACACTAAGAAAGAGAACCTTGAAGAGGAAATCAGCAAATCAATACCATTTACAATAGCCCCCAAGAAGATAAAATCCTTAGGAATAAATCTAACCAGAGACATAATAGATCTATAGAGAGAAAACTACAAGGCACTACTGCAAGAAACTAAAAGACACCTGCATAAGTGGACAAATATACCTTGCTCATGGATAGGTAGACTCAACAGAGTGAAAATGTCAATTCTACCCAAAGCAATCTACAGATACAATGCAATCCCGATCCAAATTCCAATGGCATTTTTTAATGAGATGGAGAAAAAAATCACCAACTTCATATGTAAAGGGAAGAGGCTCCTAATAACTAAAACATTACTCAAGAAGAAGAATAAAGTGGGAGGACTTACACTACCTGATTTTAAGACCTATTATACTGCCACGGTAGTCAAGACAGCCTGGTACTGGTACAACAACATATACATAGACCAATGTAACAGAGATGAGAATCCAGATATAAGCTCATTCACCTATGAGCAGCTAATATTTGACAAAGGCCCAAAGTCTATTAAATGGGGTAAAAGTCTTTTTAACAAATGGTGCTGGCATCACTGGATATCTGTATGCAAAAAACTGAAACAAGACCCATACCTCACACCATGTACAAAAACTAACTCAAAATGGATGAAAGACTTAAATATAAAATTGAAAATGATAAAGATCATGGAAGAAAATTTAGGGACAAAGCTAGGAGCCATAATACATGGCATAAACACAATATGAACCGTAAGTAACAATGCACAAGCACCAGAAGAGAGACTAGATAGATGGGAGCTCCTAAAAATCAAACACTTATGCTTATCAAAAGACTTTACCAAAAGAGTAAAAAGACAACCTACAGACTGGGAAAAAAAATTTTGGCCACGACAAATCTGATCAGTGTTTAATCTCTAAAATCTAAAAAATATCGCAAAACCTCAACAACAAAAAGATAAATTACCCAATTAAAAAATGGGCAAATGATATGAACAAGCACTTCACCAAAGAAGATATTCAGGAGGCTAACAGACACATGAAGAAATGCTGACGATCATTAGCCACTAGAGAAATGCAGATCAAAACTACAATGAGATATCATCTCACCCCAACAAGGCTAGCATTAATCCAAAAAACACACAATAATTAATGCTGGAGAGGCTGTGGAGAGGCTGGAAAACTTATACACTGTTGGTGGGAATGTAAAATGCTACAACTACTTTGGAAATCGATTTGGTGTTTCCTTAAAAAGCTAGAAATAGAAGTACCCTACGATCCAGCTATCCCGCTCCTTGGAATATATCCGAGAGAAACCAGAGCCGTCATACGAATAGATATATGCACACCCATGTTTATTGCAGCACTGTTCACAATAGCAAAAAATGGAAGCAACCTAGGTGCCCATCGACGGACAAATGGATAAAAAAAATTATGGTATATCAACACAATGGATATTATGCAACAATAAAGGACAATGACGAAGCTCTGAAACATCGTATAACATAGTGGAAGCTGGAATTTATTATACTGAATGAATTTAGTCAGTCACAGAAGGACAAATACTGTATAAGACTACTATTATAACAACTCAAGAAAAGGTTTAAACACAGAAGAAAACATTCTTTTATAGTTATCGGGGCAGGGAAGGAGAGTGAGTGTTATTCACTAAATAGATAGTAGATAAGAATCATCTTAGGTGAAGGGAAGGACAGCACACACTACAGAGGAAGCCAACACAAGTGGACTAAACCAAAGCTAAGAGGTTTCCTGAATACAATCAAGTACTTTGAGAGGCAAAGTAGCAGAGATGGGGGGTCTGGGGACCATGCTTTCAGGGGACTTCTATGTCAATTGGTATAACAAACCTTATTAAGAAAATGTTCTGCATCCTAGTTTGGTGTGTGGCCTCTGGGGTCTTAAAAGCTTGCAGGCAGCCGTCTAAGATGCATGAATTGGTCCCAACCACTTGGAGTAAAGAAGAACGAAGAACAAAAGACACAAGGGAAGTATTAGCCCACAAGACAGAATGGGCCACATAAAGCAGACTTCATCAGCCTGAGAGCAGAAGAATAAGATGGTGCCCGGCTACCACCAACGGACTTCCTGACAAGGAACATAACAGAGGGTCCCTGATGGAGCAGTAGAAAGATGGGAGGCAGAACTCAAATTCTAGTAAGAAGACCAGACTTAAGGGTCTGACTGAGACTGGAGGCACCCCGGAAAGCATGGCTCCTGGACTCTCTATCAGCCCAGAACTAAAACAATTTCCAAGGCCAACTCTTCAGCCTAGGATTGGACTGGACTGTGGGACATAAAGTGACATTCTTGAAGAATGTGCCTCTTAGTCAAGTAGATACAAGAGAGCAAAGGGGCAGCTTCTGTCCAGAGGTGAGATGGGAAGGCAGGGAGAGTTAGGAGCTGGTTGAATGTTCATGGGGAATCAGGGGCGGAGGGGAGGATTGTGCTGTCGTAGAACGGGGTGAGCGGTTGGGGTCTCATAACAATGTATGTAAAAAAAATTGTATGGGAGACTAACTTGAAATGTAAACTTCATTTAATTGCAACAATAAAAAATTAAAAAAATATATAAAATGAATATAATTTAACACATAAACACTCAACCCCAAGCATTTCAAACTTCAGTATTAAGTAATTTATCCTGTCTTCCTCTGTGTGGTAAGGACTCAGTAAATTTAGACTGTGAGTTGTGCTTAGTGATGGAAGGAGTCTGGGTTTTTCTGTGTCTCTGATTTTAGGTGTGATTTCACCCTGAAACTCTGCAAGGCATTTGGCAGTAGACTTAATTTATTGTCTTTTCAAGAAAAGGAAAGAGGAACTCTCAGGATTTTGAGGCAATTTCTTCTAACTATGAAACTATAAAGGCAGAGAAGTCACTAGTTCTTTCCTCTTGGAGTCCAGTGTTCTAGAAGAGATGAGAGGCAGGGAAGGTAGAAGTGAGTGTCCCAAGACAGGCCCTTGTTCACAAAGGAGGAAAACACAGAGTTGGAAAGACACAACTCTCCCTGCAGTCACCACAAGCCAACTGGTCCTTGTGTTCAGTGTTCTGTCACCCTCCACCTGGTTCCCTGCAGGGAAGTTTGTGTCTGGGCTCCCACTGAGCTTCCCTCACTGTGTGTATCTCATACAGTAATATACAGCTGTGTCCTTGGCAGCGAGAGCTCGGCTCCAGCTAGAACTGGTCCTTGGATGTGTCTAGGCTAATGGCTAGTCGACATTGTAGAGATGGCTCATACTCCCTGTACAACTTTGTAGAACGTTCATCTCATCCACTCGAGACCTCTCCCTGGGCACTGCTTGGCCCACCTCTGTTGTACCACAGTGCTGCTGGAGACTGAGTCACCAATGATGTGCAAGTTAGGGCAAGGTTCTGCAAAGGTGTCACCTCCTGGGGGCCCGACTCCTGCAGCCTCACCTGGGATAGGACACCTGGGGCCAGGATAACCATAGTAAGTCACATCCAGGCAGATCAACCTAGGGGTCTGGTGTCTGGAGATGGGAGGATCCCACCTGGAAAGGTGGCCAGCAGACACAGGAAGAAGCACAGTGGTCTGGGTTCCTTCCCTGGGAAGATCCTGTCTTCCCCAGATGTGTCCACCAGAGAAGAGCATGACTGACTTTCCTAGGTCAGAGTCCTCTCAGAATGAAACCGGAAATTTACATATGGGGGCTCAAATGCTACAAGAGAAAGGAAAGGAGAGGACCAGGTGTGCATGGTGCCACTACTTGCTACAGAACATTCTCAGGCTGGGCCAAGAGGAACTGGTGTGGGGATACATAAGATAGAGTAGTAATGGGCACAGCTGTCCAGAAAAACATGATCTGCTTGAAATTTCTGGAATGATGTTCCTTCAATTTGAGTGGGGAATTTATCAGGAGAAATTGTTTTGATGTGAGGGGATACATCAGAGACTCCACAGTTCTACAATGTCTCATAATGTTTCATCAGAATACCTTTGTGAAGGGAGAGTGTGGACATGTCATGGGGTTGTTAACCAATGTCATAAAACAATATGTGTATTGACTGTCTAATGAGAAACTATTTGTTCTGTAAACCTTCACCTAAAGTACAATAAAAAAGGATAAAACATACCTTTGTATCTATTATGTGCATTAATATTAATATTTTATCTTCTATCTGTCTTCAGAATGCAAAATTCACAATTTGTCCCATGAAAACTTGTCACCTAAGTTGTGATGTCTCATTTCAGGACTTTTGAGAGCAGAATATTTTTCTAAACAAGTCTAGAGATCTCTCCATCCACCAGTTCAGCCCACAGGTTGACTTTTCATTAAAGAGTTTTGTGCAAGACCCAAAGAGGAGCATACATCGGTGAGTGCTAAGGGGCAAAGGTTGCTGAAAGGGCCAGTGCAAGTAGAAAGTTATATAAACCCACAAGTCAGTGAGGATTAGGAGGATCCTTCAGTCTGGGCCATGACCCTTGAGGCGCTAGGTGGTTCCATTACTACAGAGGCATGGGTGCACAGAACTGCTTGATATAAGCTCCTAGAAGCCATCCCCCTGATGTGGGAGCCTACTGGGGGAAAGACTTTGCTGTCCCAAGGGTGCCCACTCTCTCCCTGCCCTCTAAGGAAGGAACTGTGTGAGTGGACAGGATGTGTCACTAGAGCTTCCAGGCTGGACACTGAAGGATTGTTTTGCTCTCACACCTTCCCCCTGCACAGCTAGTCCTGTCTTGGGCCAGGGGCTGGAATTGTGGACCTTGTCCTCACCCAGTGGAGGGGAGGGGGGCACAGAACTTAATCTGAGGTAATTCTCTGACTGAGGGTGTTTCTTCTGTGAAGGGTGCATCAGCCTAGCAGGGGGAAATGGACTTTCCATTCAGCAAGGAGCCTCTGCGGGGCAACTACATTGTCTTCCATCAGCTAATAAGCAATTAGTGAGAAAGCTGGGATAAAAATTATGGGTAAACCCTTATGACATGCAGTTAATGCTAGGCTACAAGAGCAAATCTTGCATATTTTTCATTTCTTGTATCACTCTAATGTTGAAATGAATAGCCAACTCCAACATGATGTAGGAAAAATATCCACAATTGTTCACATTTTAAATGCACAAATTCATTTAGAAAGGATGATTTTAACACTCAAAAATGGCATGAATACTTTCTTAAGCAATATCAGTCCTTCCATGCACCCTCTCATTTTGAAAACTAATTACTTTGGACTTTTGGTCTGTATAATTGGCTTATGGAAACGTCAGGCTGGGATTGTCTGGCTTCTTGAGAGTGCGACCCCAGAGTTCCTCTGAGGCTGTAGGAAAATATCCCTGAAATGACCCAAGATGTTTGTAGAGAACTTTAATCAGTGGCTTCTATAAAAATCTATAAAAATCACAAGATTTCTTGGGGAAGAGCCAGAGACGGTCTTTATGGGACTTTGAGAGTTTCTTAGAAACATTTTAACAGAATAAGACAGAGGTATAACCTACTCAATTCTTTCAGAGCTTTTTAAAAAATAAAATTTATTTTTAGAAAGATTTAACATTAATAGATATGTTATAAAGTAATTCGAAGAAGTCACAAGAATCCCCGCCTCACACTCACTTGTCCCTATTAGCATTTTAAATAAGTGTGGCATTGTTAAAACTAATGAACCAATATTAGTACATTATAATTAACTAAAATCCATACTTCATTCATATATGCAGGAAAAATCACAGTTTATTAAACCCAACAAAACAGGGATTGGAAAAGAATTACAAAAAGACTCCTGCAATTACAGCACAAAGGAGGCCAAGTACTGTTTTTGGAATTGAGAAAAAACAGGCTTTGCTTAAGATCAGTGCATTTTTAAAGATAGGATTCACTTCAATTACAGACAAATTAACGGACTATTAAGCAAACTCATTTTGCCCATGTGGAGTACTCACCAAGATAGACCTATGCTAGGCCATAAAACACACCTGAGCAAATTTTAAATACAAAATTCTGAAAAGCATACTCTCAGACTGCATTGAAATTAAAGTACATTTCCCTGAAAGATCTCTGGCATCGTTTCTATCACCAAGGCCATATTTTCCAGCTACTGATCCTTCTTTATTTCCAACTTTCGCATTGCAGTCACCAATAATTATCAATGCATCCTGATTGAATCTTTGATCAATTTCAGATGGTAGAAGTTGGTAAAAATCTTCAATTTCTTCATCTCTGGCCTTAGTGGTTGGTGTGTAAATTTGAATAACAGTCTTATTAACTGGTCTTCCTTGTAGGCGTATGGATATCCTATCACTGCAGCCTTGTAATTCAGAATAGATCGTAAAACGTTCCTTTTGACAATGAATGCAACACCATTCCTCTTCAAGTTATCATTCCCAGCATAGTAGAACACAAGATTGTCCGATTCTAAATGGCCAACACCAGTCATTTCATCTTACTAATGACTAGGATATCGATATCTATGTGTTCCATTTCATTTTTGACAATTTCCAATTTTCCTAGATTCATATTTCATACAGTCCAGGTTCTGATTATTAATGGATGTTTGCAGCTGTTTCTTCTCATTTTGAGTAGTGCCACATCAGCAAATGAACGTCCTGAAAGTTTGACTCTATTCACGTCATTAAGGTCGACTCTACGTGGAGGAGGCAGCTCTTCCTCGCTCGTATTTTGAGTGCATTCTAATCTGAGGGGCTCATCTTCCAGCACTGCATCAGATAATGTTCCCCTGCTACTCATAAGGTTTTCACCGGCTAATTCTTTTCAGAAGTAGACCGCTGGGTCCTTCCTCCTAGTCTCCTTAGCCTGGAAGCTCAGCTAAAACCTGTCCACCATGGGTGACCCTGCTGGTATTTGAATATGGGTGGCATAGCATCCAGCACCACAGCAACATGCAAGCCCCCACGTTACAATAAACAGAAGTGTGGAGGTGTTCATACATAGTTTCCATGATTTCCTTTATTTCATTGCCTGTGTTTAACTTTTAAATATGTTTAATACTGTTGTTTTAACTTATTTTTCTAACAAATCCCAGGTCTGGTATTTCTGAAGAACAGTTCTGTCTATTTTGTTCCTTTGAATGGACCATCCTTTCTAGTTTTCTGCACGCTTCTTCTTCTTCTTCTTCTTTTTAACAAGGGGATATTTAAATAATATAAAATCAACAATCTTGATGTCAGATTCTCCCTCTTCTTCAGAATTTGCTATTTGTGTGTGTTTGTGTGTTTGACTGAATGATTGATTTTTGAAGACTGTAGAGTAGTCTGTTGGCTTAATGACTTTTACCAAGATATTTTTTCGAAGACTGTATAACTTTATGCATGCGTTCTCTGAAGTCTTTGTTCCTTTAGCTTGTATTCATAGTGTTCTGACAGAGATATCCATAAATGGCAGTAGTTAAAAAGAAAACAAATGAAAAAAGAAAATCAAACAAGTGGAAAAAAAAAGGAACAAAACTCTTGCCGTCACTGCAGATGTGCTCTGAGAAGACCCTCTCCAATACTTACCCAGGTTTCCTTTGAGCCTAGACATCAAACCAAATGGAAAGATGACGGTTTTCTCATGTCTTTCCTGAGAGTGTGTCTTGCTTTGGGAATACACATGGCTCTCTAATTTCTCCATATACAAGTGCTTTTGAACGTGTTTTTTTTTCCTAGGAAATTCTCTCCATGGCTTTTCTGTCTTAGTCTTTAGTGTTCTGTTGTGTTAATTGCACTCTTTTGCACCAGGTGGCTACCAGTTTTTCCTTCACCTTACTGCATTTTGGGTTATGCCTGCAGCTTATTCACATTGCATGACTTTTGAGATGGAGAAAACATTGATGAGCACTTTGTTTCACTCCTTTAGGTAACCACCCAGCAGGTGAAAATCCAACAATGTATGAAAATGTTGTTTGTGTGTGTGTGTGTGTGCATGTGCTTTAGATGAAGTTTTGCAGAGTAAATTAGTTTCTCATGAAACAATACACTTATTATTTTGTCACATCAGTAGCCAAGCCAGTGATGTGTCAACACTCTCCCTTTCTCAACCTTAGGTTCCTCATTTCCATTCATCCATATTTCCTGTCCCCTCCTGCCTTCTCATCCTTGCCTATGGGCTGGTGTGTCCATTTAGTCTTGTATACATGACTGAGCTACGTGTATTATTGTTTGTTTTACGGATCTGTCTAATCTTTGGCTGAAGGGTGAACCTCAGGAGTTACTTCAGTACTGAGTTAAAAGGATGTCTGGAGGGCCCAGACTTGAGGTTTCTCCAGTCCCTGTAAGACTAGTAAATCTGGTCTTTTTTTTTTGAGCTTGAATTTTGTTCTACACTTTTCTCCAGCTCTGTCTGGGACCATCTATTATGATCCCTGTTACAGCAGTCAGTGGTGGTAGCTGGGTACCACATTTGTGCTGAACTCAGTCACGTGGAGGCTGTGGTAGTTATGTTCCATTAGTCTTTTGGATGGATCTTTCCCTTGTGTCTTTGGTTTTATTCATTCTACCTTTCTCCAGATGGGGTGGGACCAGTAAATACATCGTAGATGGTTGCTCACAAGCTTTTAAGACCCCAGAACCTACTCAACAAAGTAAGATGTAGAATACTTTCCTTATAAACTACATTATGTCAATTGAACTAGATGTCCCCTGAGACCATGGTCCCAATGATTCCCAGCCGTCAGCCCAGTAACTCAATCCCTATGGGAGTTTGGATGTGTCTAAGAAGCTTCTATGAATTTCCCTTGATCAAGTTGAACTGGCTTCCACAGTATGTTTACTGTCTTACCCTTTACCAAAATTAGCATCTAGTTAGTGTTTTTCCCTCCCCACCTTTCCCCCCTCACTGTAACCATCTAGGACTATTTCTTTCTATGTATAAAACTTTTCTTGAGTTTTTGTAATAGTGGTCTCATATAGTATTTGCCTTTTTGTGATTGAATCATTTCACTCATCATAATACTCTCCAGATTCATCCATGTTGTGAGATGTTACCCAGATTCATAGTTGTTCTTTATTGTATCCTAGTATTCCATTTTGTGTATGTACCATAGTTTGTTTAGCCATTCATTTTTGATGGACGCTTAGGTTGTTACAATATGTTTACTATTGTGGATAATGAGACAATGAACACGGCTGTGCATAGGTCTATTCATGTGACTGCTCTTATTTCTCTACGATATATTCTTAAGATTGGGATAGCTGGATCGTGTGGTATTTCCATTTCTAGTTTTTTAAGGAAGTGTCATATTGTTTTTGAAAATGGTTGTACCATTTTGCATTCCCACCAGCAGTGCATAGAGTTCCAATCTCCCAGCAGCTTCTGCAATATTTGTTATTTTCTGTATTTTTATTCATGCCAGTAATGTCAGGGTGAGATGGTATCTCATTGTAGTTTTGATTTGCATTTCTCTAATGATAGTGATCATGAGCATTTCCTCATATGTCTGTTAGTTGCCTGAAAATCTTCTTTGGTTAAGTGTCTGTTAATATCATGGGCCCATTTTTTAATCGGATTATTTGCCTTTTTGTTGTAGAGATGTTGGATTTTCCTAGAGATGTTAGAGATTAGACCTTTGTGGATATGTCATAGCCATTTTTATCCCAGTCTATAGATTCTTTTTACTCTTGTTGAGGTCTTTTGATGAGCATAAGTGTTTAATTTTTAGAAGATCCCAGTTATCTAGCCTATCTTCTGGTGTTTGTGTGTTGTTAGTTATGGTTCGTATCCTATTTATGCAATGTATTAGGGTCCCTAGAGTTAACCCTATTTTTTCTTCTATGATCTTTATAGTTTTTGGCTTTATATTTAGGTCTTCATATATTTTAAATTAGTTTTTGTGTATGGTGTGAGGTATGGGTCATGTTTCATTTTTTTAAAGATAGACATCCAATTCTATCAACATCATTTGTTAAAAACACTGTATTTTCCCCATTTAAAGGACTTTGGATTTTTGTCAAAGATCAGGTGGCAGTAGGTAGATGGATTTACATCTGGATTCTCAATTCTGTTCCATTGGTCAATGTGTCTCTCGTTGTATGAGTTACAGGCTCTTTTGACTAGTGTAACTGTTTAGTAAGCTCTGAAGACAGGTGGTGTGAGGCCTCCTACTTTATTCTTCTTCTTCAATAGTGATTTACTTCTCCAGGTTTTTTTCCCTTTCCATATTAATTTAATGATTATTTTTTCCATCTCATTAAAGAATGTTGTTGGTATTTGGGTCAGGATTGCACTGTATTTGTAGATTCCTTTGGGTATAATTGGCTTTTTCACAGTGTTGAGTCTACCTATCCATGAGCATGGTATGTTTTTCTATTTATGTAGGTCTCTTTTGGTTTCTTGCAGTAGTGTTTTGTAGGGTTTGTTTATGTTTTTGCTTTTTTTTTTTTTTCTTGTATAAGTCTTTTTACTTCCCTGGTTAGATTTATTCATACGAATTTTATTTTTTAGGGGCTATTGTAAATGGTATTACTTTCCTGATTTCCTTTTCATAGATCTTTTTATTGATGTATAGGAATCCGAGTTTTATATGTTTACCTTGTATCTTGCTACTCTCCTGAATCTTTCTATTAGTTCCAGTAGTTTTCTTGTCGAGTTTTTTGGGTTCTTTATGTATGTATAGTATCATATCATCTGCAAATAGAAATAGTTTTACTTCTTCCTTACCAATTTGGATACCTTTTATTTCTTTTCCTTGTATTTTTGCTACAGCTAGGACTTTCAGATCAATGTTAAATAGAAGTGGTCACAAAGGGCATCTTTGTCTTGTTCTGAGGGAGAAAGAATGTTTTCAGCCTCTCTCCATTAAGAATGATGTTGGCTGTTGGTTTTGTATAAACCAAAAAACAAAACCCGTTGCTGTTGAGTCAATGCCAACTCACAGGGATCATATAGGACAGAGTAGAACTGTCCCATAGGGTTTCCAAGGATCAGCTGGTAGATTCAAACTTCCAAGCTTTTTGATAGCAGGTGAGTTCTTAAACACTGCTCCATCAGTGTGTCTTGTTTTGTATAGATGCCCCTTATTATGTTGAGGAATTCCCCTTCTATTCCTATATAGTAATAGTTTTATCAGGAAAGGGTGTTGTGCTTTATAAAATGCCTTTCCTGTGTGGATTGAGATGATTGTGTGATTCTTTTTCTTTTTTATTTATGTGGTGGATTTCGTTGATTGATTTTCTACTGATGAACTATCCTTGTATACCAGATCTGAATCCTACTTGGTTGAGGTGTATTAATATTATATGATGCTGAATTATATTAGCTATAGTTTTGTTGAGAATTTTTGCATATATATGCATGAAACATATTGTTCTGTAATTTTCTTCTTCTGTGGTGCAGTGCCTTTGCTTGGATTTAGTATCAGGTTTATGCTGGCTTCATAGAATGAATTATTTTTTCTAAACAAGAATAAAATATTGTCTTTGTCCTTAAGGATTTTTTTGGTACTTCCGGTGAAGGTTTACAGAACAAATATTTTCTCATGAAACAGTAGTACACATATTGTTTTATGATATTGGTTAACAACCCCACGACATGTCAACCCTCTCCCTTCTTGAACTTTTTTTTTGTGTGAAAATATATAGCCAAAGATATATCATTTCAAAAATTTCTACATGCATAGTTCAGTGACATCGACTATGCTCTTCCAATTGTGCTGCTATTCTAACCTTAGATGAAGGTTTACAGAACAAAATGGATTCACATTAAACAGTTAGTACACATGTTGCCCTATGACAATGTTTAACAACCTAACAACACATCAACACTCAACCTTGGGTTCCCTATCACCAGCTTTCCTGTCCCCTACTGCCTTCTAGCCCTTGTTCTGTCTAGCTCTGTCCAGAATCCTCTTCTGTGATCTCTGTCAGAGCAGTCAGAGGTGGTAGCTGGACACCATCTAACTGTACTGGACTGAGTCTGGTGGAGGCCTTGGTAGCTGTGGTCCATTAGTCCTTTGGACTAATCTTTTCCTTGTATCCTGTTCTCTTCATTCTCCCTTGCTCG
>NW_004443989.1:15278389-15283899 GCF_000243295.1 Trichechus manatus latirostris
CCTTTGACTTTTAATAAATTCACATCTTTGTTTCTAAGGTGTGTCTCTTGTAGACAGCATATTGATGGATCCTGTTTTCTTATCCATTCTGTCACTCTCTGTCTCTTTATGGGTGCATTGAGTTCATTTACAGTATAATTATGGATAGATCTGAATTTGTTGGTGTTATTTTGTAGTGCTTTTTTTTGTGGTGCTGACTTTTTCTTTGTTCTTAGTCTCTTGTGCTGAGTTACTTTTGTTGGTGGATTTTTTTTTTCATTTCTTTTGTTTTCATAGGGTTTGTTTTTACTGAGACTTTATGTTTTTCCTCTTTATTTTTATGAGTATGTTTGTTAACTTTCTTTGTGGTTACCATGAAATTTACCCTTATCTTTCTAAGTTTAAAGCCTTCTATTATTACTTGGTATCGTCTTGCCTTCCTCTCCATTAGAAGGTTCTGTACCTTCACCTTGTATTCCCTCTTTTACTGTTCTGATGTTGTTGTCATTTACTGATTAACTGCTCTGAATCCCTGCTGTGTTTCTTTTGGTTTTGGATAGTCCTTGAGAGTTCATTTCCTAGACTGGTATCTAGCTGGTACAATCCTTCATCCTAGATTCTGCCTGTGAGCTGAAGTTGTTCATTCTCAGATTGAAGGACTCCTTTTAATAATTCTTGTGAGCTTGGTTTGGTTTTTACATATTCCCTTAATTTCTCTTTATCTGGAAATGTCCTAATTTCACGATCATATTTGAATGAGAGTTTTGCAGGATCTATTATTCTTGGCTGGCAATATTTTTCTTTCAAGGTTTTATGTATGTCATCTCATTGCCTTCTTGCCTGTATGGTTTCTGCTGAATAATTTGAGCTTAGTCTTATTGTTTCTCCTCCATATGTGACTTCTTGTTTTTCATGAGCTGGTCTCAGGATTCTTTGTTTTTGGTTTTGGCAAGTGTGATTATGATATGCCTTGGTGATTTTCTTTTGGGGTCTCTCCAATATGGGGTTCATTGAGCTTCTTGGATGGCCAGCTTTTTCACCTTTCATGATATTGGGGAAGTTTTCTGTCAGAAGTTCTTCAATGATCCTCTCTGTGTTTTCTGTTTTCTCCCCCTGTTCTGGAACTTCAATCACTTGTAAATTTTTGCTTTTGATAGTATCCGCGTAATTTTCAGGGTCTCTTTATTTTTCTTTTTTCTGAGTTTTCTTCAAACTGAGTTGTATCCAAGTGTTTGTCTTCAATTCTACTGATCCTGTCTTCCACCATTTCAAATCTGCTCCTCAGCCTTTCTGTGACACCGTCCATTTCTGAAATCTTGTTGTTTATCTTTTGGATTTCGAATTGTTGTTTTTGTATATTGTCTATTTGTGATTTGTTTTGGCATTTTGTTCCTGCATTATTTTCATGAGTTCTTCCAATTTTTGTCAGTATTTTCCATGAATTTGTCTATTTTTTCCTCATTTTTTTTCTGCTATTTGCTTCAACTCTTGGATAATTCTGAGTATTAAAGATTTGAATTCACTACAGGTAGTTCTAGTGCCTTTTCTTCTATTGGAATGTCATCTGGAGTTTCATTTAGACATCTACTGGAACCATACTGTCCTGTTTTGTAAATGTTTTGTTATTGTCTGCTGTCTTCAGGGCATTCAGTAGTTTATTTACTTATTTTTTTTTTTATTGATTGTAGATTTGTTTCATTCTTTTTTTTTTTTTTTAATTTGGCTATGTCTGAGCAGGCAGGCTGTGTGTTCTTTGCTCATCTGTGGGCATGATACTTTTTGTTTCCTTCTCCAATTTTATGCTTCAGTCGCTCAGATATGGAACAGTCAGGCAGGTCCAGCTGAAGACAATTTATATTGGTAGGGGTTGTTTGTGGCACTTACTACAGCCACCATGGTGGGTCGGTAATCAGTGCAGGGTAGGTTCTAGTAGGCTGTGCCTGTGCTGTTTGGTGATGTGATGTTAAGTTTACAGTGCAGGTAGGCAGGATTTAGGGGGGAGATTTTTATGTGTGGAGCTAAGATGGTTATGGGAGAGAGGAACAGGGGCCAAAAACATACAAACAAAAAAGAGTGCTAGGAGAGCTAGCCATTGGAGTGGAGAGATGAGAAAAATGAAATGGAGAAAAAGAAAAAGAGAAAAATAAGAGAAAAAGAGAAAAATAAGAAAAAAAGAGAAGAAAATAATGAATAAATTAAAATCAGAAAGGAAAAAGAGCAGCAAAGCTCCAAAGGATCCCACCGGTATGGCTATGAGGTCTGGGGAAGTTGTTCTCAGGTGTTGCAGTATGCCTGACTAGAAGGCATGGAGGTATTCAGAGCCAGGTATACAGGGAACAGAAAGAGAAGGAAGGTATAGAGAGACAAGAAACTGAATAATGAAGAAAGACAAAAAGAGGGAAAAGAAAACAAAAAAATTTTTAAAAAGAACAAGAAAAGCTCCCCCAAAAAAGAAAAAAACACCATGAAAAAAGAAATGCCCTCATGGATTCCTCTGCGCATCTGCGCAAGCGGAGAGTTTAGGTTCCAAGCCGTGCAGTACTGCCCGGTCAGAATGGGCTCCCAACTCAAGAAAAGGAAAAGAAAGCAAGCAATTCAAAACAAACAAACAAACAAAATCCCTGGGATCCCATCAGGGTGGCAGCCCATACCAGGTAGCAATTCCACACTTGAATGGAGCTCCACAGCCCCTCAGGAAGAAGCAAAGTTGGTGCACAGAGCCAGGTATTTGAGCAAAAGGAAGGGGAGGTGGTGAGAGGTAAGGAAGTAATCAAAAGATGTGGAAAAAAAGAAACACCAGCAGCCAACAAGTGGCACTCAGAGACCTGGCAAGTGTGGGCAGGTGTAATCTAAGCAGCCAGTGGTTCCTAGACAAGAGACTGTGGGCAAGGGAAGCAAAGGACGCCGAGTGGGGGTGAAGAAGGGTGGGGGGTAAGAAAGCGTATATTGCAAATTACCGGTTGCTTTGTCTCCCACTGGAAGCTCCATGAAGCTGCTTTCTTGTACCCCCTATTTCCTGGTCTCTGATATGAGCCCAAGATGGCGGATCCTTGCTGCGTTACCTGATAGAGGACCTCTGCATGAATGTCTCTTCACTCTCCGTTCTCTGTCAGGTTTCTCACTCTATTTGGTGCTTCACTGAGTTCTTTATCTCTTCATTTGATGTTTTAGGATTTTAGGATTGCTGTTTTCTCTGCTTGGCTTAGTTTTTCAGATCTTTGCTGTGGAGGGACAGTGTAGTGCTTCTGCCTAGAGCTCCATTTTGCCAGAAGTCCTTCATAGAATGAATTTTGAAGTATCCCTTTCTTTTCTATGTTCTGAAAAAGTTTGAGTAGTACTGATGTGAGCTCTTCTCTGAATGTTAGGTAGAATTCTCCAGTGAAGTCATCTGGACCAGGACTCTTTTTGTTGTTGTTGTTTTTTATTTATTTATATATTCATTTATTTTTTTTTATTACCTTTTCAACCTCTTCTGTTGTCATGGGTCTGTTCAGAGTTTTTACCTCAGTTTTTGCTAGTTTAAGTAGATAGTTTGTTTCTAGAAATTTGTCCATTTCCTCTAGGTTTTCAAATTCGTTGGATTATAGATTTTCATAGTGCTCTCTTATGATTGTTTTTATTTCAGTGGATCTGTTGTAATGTCCCCATTTCATTTTTTATTTGGGTTATTTGTTTCCTCTCCTGTTTATCTTTTGCCAGTTTGGCCAATGGTTTGTCAATTTTGTTGGTCCTTTCAAAGAAACAACTTCTGGTTTTGTTGATTCTTTCTATTGTTTTACTGATTTCTATTTCATTTATTTCTACCTTAATCTTTGTTATTTCTTTCTGCTGGTGGCTGTGGGATTCTTTTGTTCTTCTCTCTTTATTTCTTCCAGTTGTATAGCTAACATTTTTATTTTGTCCCTGTCATGGACTGTGGAATTTCTGTCCCTGTCTGGACTGTGAGAGAATAAACTTCTCTTTGTTGAAGCCATCCACTTGTGGTATTTCTGTTATAGCAGCACTAGATGACTAAGACAGAATTTGGTAACGAGAGTAGGGTGCTGCTCTAACAGATACCTAAAATGTGGAAGCAGTTTTGAAACTGTGAATGGGTAGAGTGCAGCAGTGGCAGAGGACTAACAGCAGCAAAGAAGTGGCAGTAGGAGAGAACTGGCAGCAGCAGAAGCAAGAGACAAGAGCGAGACAGTGCTTGAGCCAACCCAGAGCGAGCTGACCGAGACAGCTGAGTGACTGTGTGCAGGAGGCTTCCTGGTGGAGTGGGGTGCCTCCAGACAAATAATTTGTGGAGCTACCAATCTATGGAACACTTGCCCCAGCAGGACACATGTGGGCATGAGGCCCAAGGGCCCAGAGGCCACAGGAAGCAGAAGCTGAAAAGACAAGGAACACAAGAAGCCAAGCTGCCTCAGTCTCAAAAGGTATGGCCAGGATCTCTGGATTTTCAAAAGGTAGAGCCATGGTCTTTGGTGTTTCTAAGGGTGGATCTGTGACTCTGATGGACTAGGAGAATGGTGCTCCTAAAGCCAAGGGAGTAGAATTGGGGTCCCAGTCCTGGAAGGTGGAGCTGAAGCCCAGGGCCGAGGGGCCTCTACTCAGAATCCAGAAACTGTGGCCAATACCTGGAGTCTGGAGGGCAGGGATGGTGTGTAAATTGTCTCAGAGAACAGATTATTTTCAAAGTCATGAGGGCTAATGTAATGTGTTCTGCTGACTTGCTTGATGCCTGTTATCCCTTCTTCTCTTCTAGTTTCTACCATTTGTAGTGGAAAAAGTCTAGCTTTTGCTTATTCTTCCAGTGAACCTTTGGAAGTAGATAACTTGTATTCTAGATTTCACAGATGAAGAGGAATTTTTGGATTTTGGACTTGGAGTTAAGACTTTAGTTGTAATATGATGAGATGAATATGTTTTGTATGCTGCAAGTACATGAATTTTGAGGGGTCAAAGGGTGGAGTGTCATGGGTTGAATTGTGTCCCCCCAAAAAAAGTCTGTCATCTTGGCTACGTCTTGATTCCCAGTATTATATGACTGTGTACAATTTTGTAAATCTGATGTGATTTCCTTAGGTTTTGTAAACTCTAGCACCATGAAGAGATTATACTGATGAGGTTTACAAAAGTAGATACTGTCTTAATCCAATCTCTTTTGAGATATAAAAGAGAGAAGCGAACAGAGACATAGGGGAACCTCATACAACCAAGAAAGCAGTGCTGGGACCTGACGTTCCTGTGCTGAGATGCTTCCAGACCATGGGAAGATAGATGTATCACAAAGACCTTCCTCCAGGGCCGACAGAGAGAGAAAGACTTCTCCTGGAGCTGATGCCCTGAATTTGGACTTGTAGCTTTCTGTACTGCGAGAGAATAAACTTACCTTTGTTGAAGCCATCCACTTTTGGTATTTCTGTTATAATAGCACTAGAAGACTAAGACTGTCCCTTCCTTTTTTTTAATTAATTTATTTTTATATATATTTTATTGTACTTCAGGTGAAGGCTTACAGAACAAATAGTTTCCATGAAACAGTA
>NW_004443989.1:15289583-15298470 GCF_000243295.1 Trichechus manatus latirostris
TCCCATTGCCTTCTTGCCTGCATGGTTTCTGCCAAATACTCTGAGCTTAGTCTTATTGTTTCTTCTCTGTATGTGACTTCTTGTTTTTCACGAGCTGCTCTCAGGATTCTTTGTCATTGGTTTTTTCGAGTGTGAATATGATTTGCCTTGGTGATTTTCTTTTGGGATCTCTTCTATATGGGGTCCTTTGAGCTTCTTGGATGGCCAGCTTTTCATCTTTCATGATATTGGGGAAATTTTCTGTCAGCAGTTCCTCAATGATCCTCTCTGTATTTTCTGTTTTCTCCCCCTGTTCTGGAATTCCAATCACTCATAAATTTTTTGCTTTTAATTGTGTCCCACATAACTCTCAGGGTCTCTTCATTTTTCTTTGTTCTTTTTTCTGAGTTTTCCTCAGACGGAGTTGTATCCAAGTGTTTGTCTTTAATTCCACTGATCCTGTCTTCCACTGTTTCAAATCTGCTCCTCAGCCCTTCTATGACATCATCGATTTCTGAAGTCTTGTTGTTTATCTTTTGGATTTCTAATTGTTGTCTTTGTATAATTTCTAGCTGTGAATTCATTTTGGCATTTTGTTCCTGCATCGTCTTCCTGAATTCTTCCCATTTTTTGTCTGTATTTTCCATTATTTTGTCTATTTTTTCCTCATGTTTGTCAGCTTTTTGCCTCAGTTCTTGGAGAATTCCGAGTATTAGAGATTTTTATTCCCTATGAGGTAGTTCTAGTGTATTTTCTTCCACAAGAGAGTTATCTGGTGTTTTATTTTGGAGTCCTGCTGGAACCATCCTGTTCTGTTTTTGAAAATGTTTTGATATTTTCTGCTGTTTTCGGGGCATTCAGTAGTTATTTTTCATGTTTATTGATTGTAGATTTGTTTGTTTTGTCCCGTTTTAAAAAAAAAATATTGACTATGTCTGAGCAGGCAGACTATATGTTCTTTGTTGTTTGCTCGTCTGTGCACTCAATACTTTTTACCTCCTTCCCCAACTGGCAGGGTCAGTCACTCAGATATGGTACTGCAGGGCAGGTCTAGCTGAAGATGAATTACTGGGACAGGTTGTTTGTGGCACTTACTACAGCCACCAGGGTTAGTTGGTAATCAGCGCAGGGTAGGTTCCAGTAGGCCGTGCCCATGTTGCTTCGTGATGTGATGTCAAGAGCCCAGTGCAGGTAAGCTGGATGCAGCAGGGAGATTGTTATGTGTGGAGCTAAGATGGATATGGGAGAGAGGAGAGAGGAACAGGAGCCAAAAACATACAAACAAATAAAAAATAATGCTAGGGGAGCTTGCCGTTGGAATGGAGAGATGAGAGACTATGAAATGGAGAGGAACAGAAAGGGGAAGAGGAAGAATAGAAAAGAATGAATAAATAAAACTCAGAAACGTTAAAGAACCGTAAAGTTCCCAGGGATCCCACCGGTGCAACTATGGGGTCTGGGGAAGTTGCTCTCAGGTGTTGCAATACAGCCTGGTTAGAAGGCATAAAGGTATACAATGCCTGGTATTCAGGGATCAGAAAGAGAAGGAAGATATAGAGGGACAAGAAACTGAGCAATGAAGAAAGACAAAAAGGGAAAAAGAGGGAAAAGAAAACAAAACAAATAAAAAAAAGAACAAGAAAGGACCCCCAAAAAAACGGAAAAAAAAAAAAAAAAACAACAAAAAAAGAAATGCCCTCAGGGTTCCCTCTGTACGTCTGTGCAAGCCTTGGGGGTAGTCTCTTTGCCACTCTGTAGCGCCTGGCCAGAAAAGGTTCCCAACTCAAGAAAAGGAAAAGAAAATAAACAAACAATTCAAAATGAACAAATGAACAAAAGCCCCGGGATCCCACCAGCGCGGTAGCCCAGACCGGGAAGCAGCTCCACACTTGAATGGAGCTCCGCAGCCCCTCAGGAAGAAGCAAAGATGGCGCATGAAGCCAGGCACTCGAGCGAAAGGAGGGGGAGGCGGCGAGAGTGCCAGCCAATGCGGGCTGGTGTTTCTGGACAAGAGACTGTGTCCGCGGGAAGCAGAGGAGGCTGAGTGTGGGTAATGAAGGGTATAGAGTGGGAAAGTGTATATCACAAATTGCCAGCACTCTGCAGCCCCTCAGGAAGAAACAAAGATGGCGCACAGAGCCAGGAACTCGAGTGAAAGCAGGGGGAGGTAGCGAGAGGCAAGTGAGAAATCAAAAGAAGCAGAAAAAAAAAAAAGCAACACTAGCAGCCAACAAATGGCACTCAGAGAGCCAGCTAGTGCAGGCTGGTGTTCCTAGACAAGAAACTGTGTTCACGGGAAGTGGAGGGGCCCGAGTATGGGTGAAGAAGGGTAGAGAGTCGGAAAGCGTATATCACTAGTTGCTGGTGCTCTGCAGCCCCTCAGGAAGAAGCAAAGAAGGTGCATGGAGCGAGGCACTCGAGCGAAAGGAGGGGGAGATGACAGGAGGCAAGGAAGAAATCAAAAAAAGTGGAAAAAAGCAACACCAACAGCCAACAAATGGCACCCAGAGAGCCGCCCGCTTGGGTGTGTGGAATCCAAGCAGCCGGCGCTTCCCGGTCAAGAGACCGTGGCCGCGGGAAGCAGAGGAGGCCGAGCCAGGGTGAAGATGGGTGAGGGGTGGGCAAGTGCACACCGCAAATTTCCGGTTGTTTTGTCTCCTGCTGGATGCTCCGTGAGGCTGCTTTCTCGTACCCCCGTTTGCTGGTCTCTGATAGGAGTCGAAGATGGCAGATCCATGCTGCGTTAGCTGGTAGGGGACCTCTGCATGAATCTCTCCTCACTCTCCATTCTCTGTCAGTTTTCTCACTCCATTGATGCTTTTCTGAGTTCTTTATCTCTTCATTTGATGTTTTAGGGCTTCAGGATTGTTGTATTCTCTGTTCGGCTTAGTTTTTCAGATCTTTGCTGTGGAGGGACGGCATGGTGATTCTGCCTAGAGCGCCGTTTTGCCGGAACTCCCTGTCCCTTCCTTTTTTGATGTGTGCATTTATAGCTATAAATTGACATCCGTACACTGCCTTTGCTGTGTCCCAAAAATTTGGGTATGGTGTGTTTTCATTCCCGTTTGATTTTAAGAATTGTTTTATTCTATTTTTTTATTTTTTCTATTACCTAGTGTTTCTTAAGCAAGATGTATTCAATTTCCATATATTTTGTTTTATTCCCTTGGTTTTCCTGTTATTAACTTCTACTTTTATGGCATTGTGATCAGAGAAGATGTTTTGTATTATCTCAATGTTTTGGATGTTTTGGAGAGTTGGTTTGTACCCTAAGATGTGGTCTATTCTGGAGAATATTCCATGTACATCGGGAAAGAATGTGTAGTTTGTTACTGTTGGGTGGAGTGATCTATATTTGTCTATGAAGTCAAGTTGGTTGATTGTTGCCTTTTGATCTTCAGTACCTTTATTGAGTTTGTTTCTAGATGTTCTGTCCTTTTTCAAGAGTAGTGTGTTGAAGTCACCTACTGCTGTTGTGAAACAGTCAATTTCTATTTTCAGTACATTGGAGTTTGTTTTATGTGTTTTGGAGCCCTAATATTGTGTACATATGTATTTATTATGGTTATGTCCTCATTGTGGATTGTCCCTTTAATCATTATATAATGTCCTTCCTTGTTTTTTGTGATGAATTTTATTTTTAAGTCTATTACATCTGAGGTTAGTATCGCCACTCCTGCTCTTTTTTGGTAGCTGTTTGCTTGATATATTTTTCCATCCTTTGATTTTTAATAAATTTATATCTTTGTTTCTAAGGTGCGTCTCTTGTAGACACCATATTAATGGGTCTTTTTTAAATCTAATCTGTCACTCTGTGTCTGTTTATGGCTACATTTAAGATATTTATATTTAGCATGATTATTCATAAGTGTGAGATTACTGCTGTCATTTTGTAGTGATTTTTTGTGGTGCTGATGTTTTATTTGTTGCTCTTACTTATGCTGCATTACTTTTGTTAGTGGGTTTTTTTTTCATTTATTTTGTTTTTGTAGATTTTGTATTTACTCAAACTTTATGTTTTTCTTCTTTATTTTGATGAGAAGTTTTGTTAGCTCTCTTTGTGTTTACCTTGAAATTTACCCGTACCTTCTTCTGTTTAAACCAGTCTTTTATTATTTGATATCACCTTGACTTCCTCTCCATTTGAAAGTTTTATACCTACACCATTTATTCCCTCTTTTATTGTTCTGACATTATTGTCATTTACAGATTAACATCTTTGGTCCCCTGTTATAAAACTTTTAGTTTTATTTTATCCTTGAAGGTTAATTACCAAGGATAGTATCTGGCTGATGCTGTCCTGCTTCCTAGATTCAGGTTGTTGTCTGATGTTGTTAGTTCTCTAACTGAAGACTCCCTTTAATAATTCTTGTAAGTTTTATTTTGTTTTTACATATTCACTAAATTTCTGTTTATCTGGATGTATCCTAATTTCACCATCATATTTCACTGAGAGTTTTGCGAGATTTCTTATTCATTGTTGGCAATTTCTTTTTCTTTCAAGGTTTTTTTACCTGTCATCCCATTGCCTTCTTGCCTTCATGGTTTCTGCTGAGCAATCAGAGCTTACTCTTATTTGTCCCTTCTGTATGTGACGTTTCTTTTCTCTCAAGCTGCTCTCAGGATTCTTTCTTTGTCTTTGGTTTTGGCAAATGTGATTATGATGTGTCTTGGTAAATTTATTTTGGGGTCTATCCTATATAGGGTTCGTTAAGCTTCTTGGATGGTCAGCTTGTCATCTTTCTCTATATTAGGGAAGTTTTCTGTCAGCAAATCTTCAATGATCATCTCTGTGCTATTGTTTTTTCCCCTTGTTCTGGAACTCCAATTGTGAGCTAATTTTTGCTCTTTATACCCCACACTGTTTTCAGATTGTCTTCATTTTTCCTCCAGCAAAATGTTTTCCAAGAATTTGTATTCAATTTCACTTATCCTGTCTTCCATTGTTTCAAAGTTGTTTCTAAAAACTTCTGTTGTGCTGTCCATTTCTAAAATCTTGTTGTTTATCTTTTGGAATTCTAATTACTGTTTTTGTATGACTTCTAGTTGTTTCTTTATTTTGACTTTTTGTTCCTGTACTACTTTCCTGAATTCTTCCATAGCTTTGTCTATGTTTTCCTTAATTTTGTCCATGTTTTCCATAATTTTGTCTATTTTTCTCTTATTTTTGTCTGTTTTCCTTCATCTCTTTCCTAATCTCTTGGAGAGCCCTGGATATTATAAGTTTGAATTCCGTATCAGATACTTCCAGTGCATTTTCTTCTATCAAAAAGTCATCTGGTATTTTATTTTTGTGGCTTACTCTAGGCATCCTGTCCTTTTTTTATGTTTGATATTGTCTGCTATCTCTGGAACATTCAAGAATTATTTTCATTTATTCCTTGCAGATTTGTTTGTTTCATCCTGCTTTTTTGTTTTATTTGGTTATGTTTGTGCAGGCAGGCTGGGTGTGTTTTGTAGCTTGTTTGTCTGTAGGGATGATACTTCTCACCACCCTGTCCATTGGACAGGGCTGGTAACTCAGCTATGGTGCAGCAGGTCAAGTCCAGCTGGGGGAGACAGTTGTGGGGATGGGTCATTTGTGGCATGAACTGGGGCTGACATTGCAGTGCCAGGGGGCAGTGTGGGACAGTGACCAGGGTTCTGGGGGTCCATGCCAGTGGTGCTTGGGGGCGCAGTGCTTGTCATGCATTGAATATGGGCAAGAGTGAAGGGATAGGATATGATGTATGGAGCTAAGTGGGTGAGAGACGGAAGAGAGAAAAACAGAAGCAAAAACAATCAAGGAAAAAAGCAAATAAAATGGCAGCATGGTGGGCTTTGGTCTGTAGGTTTGGGGCAGACCCTGGGAGGCTGTGTGCTGGTGGCTTTCTAGCTGAGTGGTGTGGTTTGACCTGTCAAGAAGGGTCGTGGGCAGTACATGGTGCTCGGTAGGTGTGAGAAAAGAAAGAAAAAAAGGGAACCAGAAAGAAGAAATTTTAAAAAGCAACAAAAATAAATAATAAATACAGTGCTGAGGGAGACACCATTGAGGGCAGGGCAGAATCATGGTGGCTGTGAGCTGGTATCTCTCTCAATGGTTAGCAAAGCACAACAACTCAAGAAAGAGTGGAGGCAGTGCAGGGTCTGGGTGGGAGGGAGAGGGAAAAGAGTGAAGGGGAAAGACAAAGAAAAATAAAAAGTATGGCACTGAAGGAGCAGGTCTGTGGAGGTAGTGCAGACCTGGGGAGACTGTGTGCCAGTGGCTCTGTAGCCCAGTGATGCAGCACAGGCCATTGAGAAAGGGGGGTTGCACAAGACTAGGTGGGCAGGAGAAAGGAAAGAAGAGAGAGAGTGAGAAGAAACAAAATATATATATATATACAGTGCTGAAGGAGCTGACCAGTAGAGGTGGCACAGAGCTGGCGAGGCAGTGTGCCAGTTCCTCTCTAGCCAAGTGGTGTGGCTCAGTCCATTGATAAGGGATGGAGACAGAACATGGGGCTATGTGGGCTGGGGAAAAGAAAGGAAGGAAAAGAGAGGGAGAGAAGAAATGGAAAAAAAATGATGTTGAGGAAGCCGGCTGGTGTGGGTGGCACAAAACTGAGGAGGCTCTGCCAGTGGCTTTCTAGTCAAGTGCTGTGGCGCAGCCCATCAAGAAAGGGTGGGGACAGCATACCGGGCTAGCTGGGTGAGAGAAAGGAAAGCAAAGAAGGGAGAGAGAGAAAAGAAACAAAAAATTACAAAAAAATTGAAAAAATATGGCTCTGGGGGAACTGGCTGTTGGGGATGGGGCAGACCTGGGCGGCAGTGAGCTTGTGTCTTTCCAGCGAAGCAACGGTGGCCCATTAGAAAGTTCCAGAGGCTGGGTAGACAGAAGAATGATGGGGAGTGGGAAAGCATGTATCCCTGGTTAACAGGTGCTCAATCACCTGTTGGGAGTTCCGTGAAATGCTTTCCTGTACTGTCTATTGTCCTTGGTGGCTATAGTCCAAGATTATAAATATTTGCCATATTAGCTGCTGGGAGACATCCATTCCTTAGCGCTCCCCATTCTCTGTTCTCTGCTACTGTCTTATTCCGTTTGGTGCTTAAACTAGTTTTTTCTCCCTTCGTTTAATGCTTAGGGTTCCAAGATTGATGTTTGTATCCGTTTTACTTAGTTAGTTTTCCAGGTCTTTGCTGAAGAGAGACAGCATGGTGTTTCTGTCCATAGTGCCATGTTTGCTCTGCCTACAGAATATGTTGTGTTTCGCTTCCTCTGGAACCAGGGACCAAAGTCCCAGGCTGAAAACGTGAGTTGCTGCTTCAGTTGATGTGGAGTATGGCAGGGTTGGTACAAGACCTGGAACAAAAATGATAAAGCATCTCTAGCATTTTGAAGTTGTCTTTTTCCTGATCCAGTGTTTCCATAGTAGATATGAACCATTGATTGTTTACCAGAGTTATGGCAAAGTCAATACTGACAGTTTTTGCTTGTATTTTAAATTTCATTATCAAGGCTGGAGTGTGAGACTTTTTTACTCTGCCAGCTTGTTGAAGACACTTTTGATAAGTTATAATTAATTAAAATCTACATTTTATACAAATCTCTTTCTATTTCCCTGATATCATTTTTGTGTCCCAGGATCACATACAGGACAACATTACAATTAGTTTCATGTCTCCTTAGGGTTGCTTGGCTGTGATGATTTCTCGGGTTTTCCTTTTTTTTAAGATACTTTAGGTGAAGGTTTGCAGAACAAAAAGTTTCTCATAAAAACAGTCAGTTTTATGACATTGATTAACAACCCCACGACATGTCAACACTCTCCTTTCTCAACCTGGTGTTCCCTATGACCAGCTTTCCTGTCCCCTCTTGTCTTCTAGTCCTTGTCCCTGGACTGCTTTGCCTCATTAGTCCCATTTGGTTTTTTTTAATGGGGCTGTCCAATCCCCCGCTGAACGGTGAACCTCGGGGTAACTTCACCTCTGAGCTGAAACAGTCTTGGGGGCCATACTCTAGGGGTTTCTCCAGTCTGTCAGACTAGTAAATATGGTCATTTTTTTGTGAATTAGAGTTTTGTTCTACATATTTCTTCAGCTCTGTCCAGGAGCCTCTGTTGTGATCCAGATCAGAGCAGTCAGTGGACTGGACTCAGCCTGGTGGAGGCCATAGTAGATGTGATCCATTAGTCCATTGGACTAATCTTTCCATTGTATCCTGTTCTCTTCATTCTCCCTTGCTCCCGAAGGGGTAAGACTAGTGGAGTATCTTGGATGGCTGCTCACAGGCTTCCAAGACCCCAGACGCTACTCACCAAGGTAGAATGTAGAACACTGTCTTTATAAACTGTGTTATGCCAATTGAGCTCGATGTTTCCCCAAGACAATAGTCCCCACAGCCCTCCACCCAGCAATCCAGTCCCTCAGGGAGTTTGGATGTGTCTATGGAGCGCCCATGACCATTCTTTGCACAATTTGTGCTGCCTTACCCAGCATTGTGTACTGTCTTATACTTCACCAAAGTTATCTCTTATCTATTGTCTGTTTACTTTCCCCTCCACCCCTCCCATCCATCGAAACCAACAAATATTGTTTCTTTTTGTGTGTAAACTTTTACATGAGTTTTTACTGTAGAGGTCTCATATGATATTTGTCCTTCTGTGATTGACTTATTTCACTAAGCGTAATCTCCTCCAGTTTCATCCATGTTATGAGATGCTTCACAGATTCATTATTGTTCTTTATCATTGTGTAATACTCTGTTGTGTGTATGTACCATAGTTTGTTTATCCATTCATCTTTTGATGGGCATCTAGGTTGTTTCCCTCATTTTGCTATTGTGAACAATGCTGCAATGAACATGGGTGTGCATATGTCTATTCGTGTGAAGGCTCTTATTTCTCTAGGATATATTCCTAGGAGTGGGATTGCTGGATGATCTGGT
>NW_004443989.1:15299435-15304066 GCF_000243295.1 Trichechus manatus latirostris
ATCTCTTTAAAGAATGTTGTTGGTATTTGGATCGGGATTGCATTGTATTTGCAAATGGCTTTGGGTAGAATTGTCATTTTCACAATGTTGAGTCTACCTATCCATGAGCATGGTATGTTTTTCCATTTATGTAGATCCCTTTGGGTTTCTTACATTAGTGTTTTATAGTTTTCTTTGTATAGTTTTTTTTTTTTTTTTTACATCCCTGGTTAGATTTATTCCTAGGTATTTTGTTTTATAGGGGTTATTTTAAATGGTATTACTTTCTTGATTCCCTTTTCATCATTCGCTTTATTGGTGTATAGGAATCCAACCTATTTTTATATGTTTATCTTATATCCTGCTACTCTGCTGAATCTTTCTATTAGTTCCAGTAGATTTCTCGTGGAGTCTTTAGGGTTTTCTATGGATAGTATCATATCATATGCAAACAGGGACAGTTTAACTTCTTCATTACCAATTTGGATGCGTTTTATTTCTTTTTCTTGCCTTATTGTTCTAGTTAGAACTTCCTGCACAACGTTAAATAGGAGTGATGATAAAGGGCTTCACTGTCTTTTTCCTGTTCTCAAGGAGAATGTTTTCAGCCTCTCTCTATTAAGAATGATGTTGGCTGTTGGTTTTTCATAGATACCCTTTATTATGTTGAGAAATTTCCCTTCTATACCTATTTTATTGAGAGATTTTATCAAGAATGGGTGTTGGACATTCTCGAATGCCTTTTTTGGATTGGTTGACATGATTATGTGACTCTTTCCTTTTATTTATGTGGTGGATTAGGTTGATTGATATTCTAATGTTGAACCATCCTTGCATACCTGGTATGAATCCTATTTGGTCGTGGTGTATTTTTTTTGATATGATGCTGATTTCTATTGGCTAGAATTTTGTTGGGAATTTTTGCATCTATATTCATGAGAGAGATTGGTCTGTAATTTTCTTTTTTTCTGACATATTTGCCTGGCTTTGGTTTCAGGCATATGCTGACTTTGTAAAATAAATTTGGAAGTATCCCTTCCTTTTCTATGTTCTGAAATAATTTAAATAGTACTGGTATAAGCTCTTCTCTGAATGTTTGCTAGAATTCTCCAGTGAATCCATCTGGGCCAGGGCTTTTTTTGTTGGGAGTTTCTTTATTACCTTTTCAATCTCTTCTCTTGTTATGAATCTGTTCAGATTTTCAACATGACTTTTAGGTATTTTGGGTAGATAGTGTGTTTCTAGAAATTTATCCATTTCCTCAGGTTTTCAAATTTGTTGGAGTACAGTTTTTCATAATACTCTGTTATAATCCCTTTTGTTTCAATTTGGGTGTGTTTTAATGTCCCCTATTTCATTTCTTATTTGGATTATTTGTGTCCTCTCTTGTTTTTCTTTTGTCAGTCTGGCCAGTGGTTTGTAGATTTTGTTGATCCTTTCAAAGCATCAGGTTTTTGTTTTATTATTTCTTTCTATTGTTGTTCTATTCTCTATTTCATTCATTTCTGCTCTGCTCTTTATTATTTCCTTTCTTCTGTGGCTATAGGCTTCTTTTACTGTTCTCTATTTATTCGAGTTGTGTAGATAATGTTTTGATTTTGTCCGTTTCTTCTTCTTCTTTTTTTTTTTTTTTCTTAATTATATGGTTTATTAGGGAAGTAACATGGGATTAGGATTAGCTTGAAAGTAACAGAATCAATGTCCAGGAAGTACACAGGCAAGTTCTGGAAGTCTCCTCCAAAGTGAAGAGCAATCATCTCTTCCTTTAGTATAACACATCTCTCTCTCGCTCTCTGCTATGCAGGACTTCTCTCAGCCCCTGTCCTGCTCAGGAAAGTGTTACAGCTCTTTTAGCTCCTCTGACACATGCCTGGAGGCACCTGACTCTGCAGGCAAGCCTCCTCCCCAAAGACACTAGGCTCTCTTGTACTGTGGGTCAGCAATTCTATGGTAGCTGCACCGTTCTGTGGGCCAGGAAGCCCACCATGCCATCTTCTGCCAGTCTCCTGGTTCTGCTGCCACTGTTCCAGTGTTCCAGCTTTCTCTGTCTCCTGGGTCTAGGACATTCTCAGCACAGGGACCCTGAGTCCAAAGGATGTGCTCTGCTCCAAACTGTTCTTCTTGATGATAGTGAGGTCCACCTCAACTCTGTGGGATGGGTGCTTATATAAGCAAGTGGCTCAGTCCTATTGGGTGGATTTTTATACACCCTATTTGCATAATAACTGACCAGTCCCCTCTCAGGACTAAACTGGCCAATCCTCTTGCAAGTGGCTCTATTTGAATAGCTGACATTTTCTGCTGGTAGGGACTGGCTTCTTCCCTGGGCAAAAGTAACAAGCTTCTCCAAAGGACTAGGGCAACTGTAACAAGGACAACTGTAACAACTCCTCAGGGCCCAGGGAAAAATCTCCCAAGCCATTTTCTTTTTCTCTTCTTCACAGAACCAAGGCAAAAGGCCACATAAAGAAACTCATTTCACCACCGTAGAGAAGGACTCTACAAAAACTCCCAGATCTATTTCTGATCAACTCAAGTTCCTATTCAGGGTCTCATGTCCCGCTAGACAGTTCCTCCTGGATGTGACCTCAAACTCCACAGAGAGACAGATTTGTTCTCTCTTTGACCCACTGCCTATTTTTTAAACTAGCTACTTTGTCCATTCTCTTTTCTAGCACCAATGTCACTTTTCCATTGTTCCAGGCTTCTTGTTGCTGTGTGCCTTCGAGTTGATTCTAATTCATAGTTATGCCATGTGATAGAGTAGAATTGCCTTATGGGGCAATTCTAGACTTAAAGCTCTCAAATATTTGGACTTTAACATCATTCCTCAAGCTCAAAATTAGTTGCTAAATGTTATGATTCATCCCTGCACTTGCTTTATATCTATTCCTTTTGATTTCCATTGCTACCACCCATGCCCAGGCCAGGACTGAACAGCTCTTTCATAATCAGTCATGTCCAAACTGTCAGACTAATTTTTCTTAAATCATGGATTTGATCATGTCATGTCCCTACTCCTCTCAAGAAACTTCAATTTTTAGGGAGAAAATATTGTATTGCTTTTGTAATCAGAAAAAAAAAAAATTAAAGACTTTCGTTATCAAAGTATAAAGGCTGAATCTTGTCCTGGTGTTCAAGGTGCTTTCTGTACCTCCCTTAGCTCCAGTTTCTTTATGGGATACTTTATTCAGGAGTGATGCCTTAGGTTTTTTTAGTTCAACATTTCACACTGCATTCCATGAACATCAGAATACCTCAAAACTTCCTTAGGTATTCTGTGATGAAAAAGTTTCCCTGTTTAAAAAAAAAAATTCTTTTAAGTAGAGAATTTTTATTAACCTTTAATATCGATAATGCACGTTGTTATGGTATTGCCCAAACTTCCTTCACCACTTGATTTCTTTTATTTGTTCTAACCAGTTACCAGTTGCTGTCGAGTTGATTCTCACTCATAGCAACCCCATGTGTGTCAAAGTAGAACTGTACTCCATAGGGTTTTCAATGGCAGATTTTTCCAAATTATATCACCAGACCTTTCTTCCATGGTGCATCTGGGGGGACTCAAACCACCAACTTTTTTGTTAACAGTTGAACACGTTAACATGTGCAGCATCCAGGGACTCATTTATTTTAAGAGCATCTGTTAGCATCTGAGGAATATACCTTTGTGGAACATGGTTTGAAAAGTGTTGGTTTGTCACCTTGCCATTGGCCAAGCCAGTTTCTGCCTCCATGACTGTGTCTAACTCTCTCAGTAGTTGTATGAGGTAGAAGGATATTGCCTAATTTTGTTGGGGAGAAGACTGAGGCTCAGGGGTTTGATTTGACCAGGGATGCAAATAAATAAAACCAGAACATAAGTCTGAATTCCAATCCAGAGATCTTTGCCCTTGTCCACACCCTCCCCAAAGCCCTCTTAAATGGCTTCAAATTAGACCTGGGTGTGGGCTCAGCTTGTCCCTTTCTTCATTTTTGATATGTGCATCTATTGATATAAATTGTCCTCTGAGGACCGCATTTGCTGTGTCCCAAAGGTTTTGGTATGACGTGTTTTCTTTCTTATTTGATTCTAGGTATTTGTTGATCCCATCTCTGATTTCTTCTATTACCCACTGATATATAAGCAGGGTGTTATTCAGTTTCCATGTAATTTTTTCCTTGCTCTTCCTGTTGTTAATTTCTACCTTGATGGTGTTGTGGTCAGAGAAGATACTTTGAATTATCTCAGAGTTTTGAATCTTGCTGAGGATTGCTCTGTGGTCTAAGATGTGGTCTATTCTGGAGAACGTTCCATGTGCATTGGAAAAGAATGTGTAGTTTACAGCTGTTTGGTGTAGTGTTCTATATACGTTTATGAGTTCAAGTTGGCTGATTGTGCCCTTTAGGTCTTCTGTATCTTTGCTGAGTTTGTTTCTAGATGCCTCTGTCCTTTAAAGAGAGTGGTATGTTGAAGTCTCTTACTATTATTCTGGAACTGTCAATTTCTCTTTTCAGTGCTGTTAGAGTTTGTTTTATGTATGTCGGGGCCTGTCATTGGGTGCATAGTTTTTTTTTTATTATGGTTATGTCTTTATTATGGTTAAGTGGATCATCTGCTTAATCATTATATAGTGTCCTTCTTTGTCTTTTATGGTGGATTTTGTTTTAAA
>NW_004443989.1:15304166-15351775 GCF_000243295.1 Trichechus manatus latirostris
ATCCATTCTGTCACTCTCTCTTTATGGGTGCATTAAGGCCGTTTACCTTCAGTGTAATTATTGATATGTATGAGTTTATTGCTGTCATTTTGTAGGTTTTTTTTTTTTTTGTGTGTGTGTGTGTGTGTGGTACTGACATTTTCTTTGTTCCTCTCACTCTCCTGTGCTGAATTCTTTTTGTTTGTGGATTTCTTTTTATTTCTTTTGTTTTTGTAGGTTTTGCTTTTACTGAGATTCATATTTTTCTTCTTTATTTTGATGAATAGGTTTGTTAACTTTCTTTGTGGCTATCTTGAAATATACCCTTATATTCCTATGTTTGAACCAGTTTATTATTGCTTGGTATTGCCTTGCCTTCCTCTCCATTAGATGGTGGTATACCTAAATGGTTTATTCCCTCTTTTATTGTTCTGATGTTGTTGTCATTTACAGATTAACCTCTCTGGTTCCCTGTTGTAATTCTTTCAGTTTTGGATAGTCCTTAAGAGTTCATTTCCTAGATTGGTATCTGACTAGTACAATCTTGCATCCTAGATTCAGCCTGTGATCTAATGTTTGTTCTCAGATAGAAGGATTTCTTTTAATAATTCTTGTAAATTTGGTTTGGTTTTTACATATTCCCTTAATTTCTGTTTATCTTTAAATGTCCTAATTTCACCAGCATATTTGATTGAGGGTTTTGTAGGATATATTATTCTTGGCTGTCAATTTTTTTCTTTCAAAGTTTTATATATGTTATCCCGTTGCTTTCTTGCCTGCATGATTTCTGCTTAATAATCTGAGCTCAGTCTTATTTTTTCTCTTCTTTATGTGACTTTTTGTTTTTCTCAAGATGCTGTCAATATTCTTTGTTTGTGTTTGGTTTTAGCGAGTGTGATTATGATATGCCCTGGTGATTTACTTTTTGGTTCCATCCTATATGGGGTTCTTGAGCTTCTTGAATGGTCAGCTTTCATCTTTCATGATATTGGGGAAGTTTTCTGTCAGCATTTCTTCAATCATCCTCTCTGTGTTTTCTGTTTTCTCCCCTTGTTCTGGAGTTCTGATCACTCACAGATTTTTGCTTTTGATTGTATCCCACTTAATTGTCAGGGTTTCCTCATTTTTCTTTGTTCACTTTTCTCATTTTTCCTCAGAGTTGTAGCCAAGTGTTTGTCTTCAATTTAGCTGATCCTATCTTCCATCTTTTGACACCTGTTCCTCAGCCCTTCTATGACACTGTCCATTTCTGAAGTTTTCTTTATCTTTTGGATTTCTAATTATTGTTTTTCTATGATTTCTAGTTGTGAATTTACTTTAGCATTTTATTCCTGTATTATTTTCTTGAATTCTTCCTTTTTTGTCAGTATTTTCTATGAATTTGTCTGCCTTTTCCATGAATTTGTCTATTTTTTCCTCATTTTTGTCTGCTGTTTGCTTCGACTCTTGGATAGCTATGAATATTAGAGATTTGAATTTCCTATCAAGTAGTTCTAGTGCTTTTTATTCGACTGGAAAGTCATCCAGTGTTTTATTTTGGATGCCTACTGGAGCCATCCTGTCCTGTTTTTCTATATGTTTTGATATTGTCTGCTGTCTTTGGAGCATTCAGTGGCTATTTTCCTCATTTATTTTGATTGTAGATTTGTTTGTTTTTTCCTCCTTTTTTGTTTTATTTTGTTATGTCTGACCTGGAGGGTTGTGCCTTCTTTGTTGTTTGCTCATCAGTAGGAATGATTCTTTTCACCTCTTTCTCCATGGGCATGGTCAGTCATTTAGATATGGTACAGCAGGGCAGGTCCAGCTGAAGGGGAGTTGCTGGGATGAGTTGTCTGTGGCATGTCTAAGGCTGACTGGGTGGACCTGGAATCAGTGCAGGGCAGGTTCAGGTAAGCCATGCCTGTGCTGCTTGGGGTGTGATGCTCAATGCACAGTGCAGGTAGGCAGGAAGGGAGGAGATTGTCATGTGTGGGGCTAAGATAGGTATGGGAAAGAGGAGAGAGGAGAGAGGAACAGGAGTCAAAAACATACACACAAACAAAGAACAGTGCTAAAGGATCTTGATATTGGAGTGGAGAGAAAAGAGACTGAGTATCAGAGAAAAACAAAAATAAAAAAAGAAAGAGGGTAAAAGAAAAAATGAATAAATAGAAAAATTGGAAATGAAAAAACACAAAAAGCCAACTAGAGAAGGAAACAAAACAAAGAAACAAAAATAAACAAAAACATGGAAAAAAAAGTCTCCCAAGGATGTCACTATGTGTCTGCCCAGAGTAAGGGTGTATTTCCCAAGCCGCTTTGGTGCTGTCCAGCCAGATGGGGCTCCCAAGCCGAGAAAAGAAAAAGAAAACAATCAAACAAATCAAAGCAGAACAAATAAACAAATAAAAATCCCCAAGGGTCCGACCAGCACAGCGACAGGGGCCAGAAGGCAGTTCCACAGTCAAGTGGCACCTCACAGCCCCCCTGAAAGAACCAAAGATGGACACAGAGCCAGGTATTTGAGAGAAAGGAGGTTAGAGGTGGTGAGAGATAAGGAAGAAATGTATAGAAGCAGAAAAAAGCAACACCAGCAGCCAACAAATGGCACTCAGGGTACAGGCCAATACTGGTGGGTGGAATCCAAGTGACACAAGCGTGAAGCCAGTGCTTCCCAGCCAAGAGACTTTGGCTGCAGGAAGCAGAAGAGGCCAAGTGGGAGTGAAGAAGGTTGGGGGGTGGGAAAGTGTATATTGTTGGTTACCGGTTGTTCTGTCTCCTGCTGGAAGCTCCGTGAAGATGCTTTCCCTCACCCTCTGTTCACCAATCTGCTATAGGAGGCGAAGATGGTGCATCTGTGCTGCAGTAGCTGATAGGAGACCTTTGCATGTATCTCTCGTATTCTCTGTTCTCGGTCAGTTTCTTATTCCATTCAGTGATTGGCTGAGTTCTTTACCTCTTCCTTTGATGTTTAGGGTTTCAGGACTGATGTGTGACTCTGTTTGACTTAGTTTTTTGGATCTTTGATGTGGAGGGACAGCGTGGTACTTCTGATTATAGTGCCGTGTTGCCTGGAAGTCTCAGGTTTTCCTTTTTTTTGATGATACTTTTTTGATAACAGGAATTTTATAGAATGTTCCTCTTTTGAGATTTTGTGAGTTTTTTTTTTTTCATGATTATAATGACGTGATAGTTTCTTGGGCAGAAGGCCACAGAGGTAAATGACCTTCTCATTACATCATATCAAGGATATTATACCAATATGACCTATCACTCTTGATGTTGACCCCAGTTATATAGCTGAGGTAGTGTTAGTGAGTTATCTCCACTGTAAGCTTAATCTTTTTTTCTCCTCTCTTCTGTAGTTTTTTAAAGAAAACCAGGTTTTTTCAAATAAGAATAGCAGACATGAAGCAGGAAAGAATCGAAGGGGAAATCTTTGCTGATAGAGAACAACAAAGATCAAGCAGGAAAAAGGGAAAAAGAAGAACAGACAAGAAATAAAACCTTTTACCTATGATCTACTAATTCTTGCTCCCTGCCTCTGAAGCTGGCCTCTTTGTTTTGTGGTCTTGAGCACCCCCTTGTAGACCATCCCACTGCCTGCAGGGGAGGTTTGTGTCTGGGTTTAAACTGTTTTCCCCTCACGATGTGCATCCCACACAGTAATACATGACTGTGTCATTGGAAGTTACAGAGCTCAGCTGCAGGGAGAACTGTTTTTTTTTTTATTGTGTCTGGAGATGGAATTGTGGCCCTTGAGGGATAAGCTGCAGTGTTCTCATCATAACATGTAAGAGAAGTCCATTCCATCCCCTTCCCAGTGGACTGGAGGATCCAACTTCAGCAATAACCACTGGTTGTGATAGAGATTCCAGAGACAGCATATGTGATGGAGAGGGTCTGCGAGGGCTTCAGCAGTCATGTGATTGACTCCTGCAGCTGCACCTGGGACGGAACAACTGGGGAAAAAGGGGACCATAGTGAGTCAGAAGCAGACACCTCAGTCCATGGCCCTTTCTTTGAAATCTTGGAATACTTACCTAGGTCTGTAACCACCAGACAGAGGAGGAGAAAGAGCCATGACATGTTTTGTTTTTGTTTGTTTGTTTTTCTGGAGGATCCTGTGTTGCACAATGACCCCATACCAGAGTGAGAAATTTCACTGACCTTCCCAAGCTTAAGGTCCTTCCTCCCTTCATGGCAGGGCAGAGATTTGCATGTTGGCAACCTTACAGCTACAAAAGGGCAACAGGGTGAATTGGAACTCGGGGTGCAAGAGTCATTCCTTGATGAAGGTCTCCCCTATTTCTCTGGTTTTGACAGAGAATAAATTGTTTTTGGTCCAGAGTAATAAGAGGGTGGATAGTCCAGAAGAAATGAGAACCTTCTAGCACTGGAGTTGATTGTCCTGTTTTTCGTGGGTAGTACTATAAAGTTACACAGATCTGTACGTTTTTGGAGTATAACTTGCTCCCCATGTTCTGTTACTCTGATCGTCACACACGTGTGGAAGGGAACTATGTCTTAGGGATGTGCCTAAGCCCCATACAGATGCCCAAAAAGACCCGAAGCTGCATTTCTATGTGGTGGAAGGAGGGTCCCCAGTGTGTGAGATGTTATGTCTACTATAATGACATCAGAACAAGGTTGTTTTCATATATAATGGAAAATGAAAATTTCCTAAACTCACAGGGACAGAGGATGATTAGAAAAACAAACAAACAAAAAAATAGAGTTTCACAACCACAGCACACAGGAGGTCAAGTATCTTTTTGGCAATTAAGACAAAAATAATTATCTGAAGGTCAACATAATTTCCTATTAGGATTGGTTCCACTTGAAGGAAAATGAAGGAAGTATTGTGGAATTCCTATTATATAAGTGTATTTGATTAACACAAAGTATTTTAGTAAGAAAAACCAATTTGCAATAGTTACCTTCAGACACAGGCAATTTTCTACATATACAATGTCACTATGGACCTGGAAGCTTTGGGAATTTGTGTTTGTTGTTGCTTTAATTTAATTGAGGTTAATATGTGTACCATAAAATTTTCCATTTTAACAATTTTTACGTGTACATTAGTTCTCATTAATTGTATTCAATCATATGGTTTACTATGTTGGGAATGACAAATTAAAGAGGAATGGCGTCACATTCGTTGTCAAAAACTAGATTTCAAGATACGTCCTGAAGTACAATGCTGTCAGTGACAGGGTATTATCTATATGCCTACAATGAAGACCAGTCAATATGAATATTAATTAAATTGATGCACCAATCAAGAATGTCAAAGACAAAGAATTTGAAGATTTTTACCAACTTCTGCAGTCTGAAATTGATCAAATATGCAATAAAATTTATTGAAAATCAATGGTTATTGTAATGTAAAAGTTGGAAACAAAGAGGAAGGGTGAAGAGTTGGAAAACATGTCCTTGGTGATACAAATAATGGCGGAAATTGCATCTTAGAATTTTCCAAAGCTAACGACCTATTCATAGACAATATCTTTTGTCACCAACATAAACAGTGACTATACACATGGATCTTGCAAGATAGAATACACAGGAATCAAATTGACAACTGCTGTTGTTGTTAGGTACCGTTGAGTTGTTTCCAACTCACAGTGACCTTCGGTACAACAGGACAAAACACTGTCCGGTCCTGCACAATCCTCACAACATTTGCTACCTTTGAACCCATTCTTGCAGCCACTATGTCAATCCATCTCATTCAGGGTATTCCTGTTTGTCACTGACCCTCTACTTTACCAAGCATGATGTCCTTCTCCAGGGACTGGTCCTTCCTGATAACATGTCCAAAGTATGATGTAGAAGGTTAATACCATCAGTCAGAACAAGACAGGGGATGACTGTGGAACAAACTATCAATTACTCACATGCAAGTTCAAACTGAAATAAAAGAAAATTTTTAAAAAGTCCACAAGAGCCAAAGTATAACCTTGAGTATCTCACACCTGAATTTAGATACCTTCTCAAGAATAGATTTGATTCACTGCAAACTAATCACTGAAACCCAAACGAATTGTAAGATGACATCGAGGACGTCATAATAAAGAAAGCAAAAGGACATTAAAAAGACAGAAAGGAAAGAAAAGACTAAAATGGATGACAGAAGAGATTCTGAAACTTGCTCCTGAACACAGAGTAGCTAAAACGAATGGAAGAAATAATGAAGTGAAGAGTTGAACAGAACATTTTAAAGGGAGACACAAGAAGACAAAGCAAAGTATTTTAGTGAAATATGCAAAGGCTTGGAATTAGAAAACCAAAAGGGAAGAGCATGCTTGCGTTTCTTAAGCTGAAAGAACTGAAGAAAATATTCAAGCTTCGAGTTGCAATATTGAAGAATTCTACGGGGAAAATACTGAATGATGCAGGAAGCATGAAAAGAAGATGGAAGGAATACACAGACTAATTATACCAAAAAGAATTGGTCGACATTCAACCATTTCAGGAGATAGCATATAATCAAAAACGGACGGTATTGAAGGAAGAAGTTCAAACGGCATTGAAAGTACTGGCAAAAAACAAGTCTCCAGGAATTGACAGAATATCTATTAAGATGTTTCAACAGACGAAAGCAACTCTGGAAGCACCTACTAATTTATGCCAAGAAATATGGAAAACAGCTACTTGGCCAATCAACTGGAAGAGATTCATATTTGTGTCCATTCCAAAGAAGGGTGATCCAACAAAATGTGGAACTTATCAAACAATATCACTAACATCACACACAAATAAAAGTTTTCTGAAGATGATTTAAAAATGGTTGCAGTAGTACATTGACAGGGAACTGCCAGAAATTCAAGCCGGATTCAGAAGAGGACGTGGAACAAGGGATATCATTGCTGATGTCCGATGGATTCTGGCTGAAAGCAGAGAATTCCAGAAAGATGTTTACGTGTGTTTTATTGACTATGCAAAGGCATTTGACTGTGTGGATCATAAATTCTGGATAACATTGCAAAGAATGGGAATTCTAGAACATTTAATAGTGTTCACGCAGGACTTGTACATAGACCAGGAGGCAATCCTATGAACAGAACAAGGGGACACTGAGTGGTTTGAAACCAGGAAATTTGTGTGTCACGGTTGTATCACTTCACCATACTTATTCAATCTGTATGCTGAGTAAATTGGACTATATGAAGAAGAACACGACATCAGGATTGGAAAAAGATCCTTTCACAACGTGCGATATGCAAATGACACATTCTTGCTTGCTGAAAGCTAAGAGGACTTGAAGAACTCACTGATGAAGATCAAAGATTATAACCTTCTGTTTGGATTACACCTCAACATAAATAAAATAAAATCTTTACAACTGGACCAATAAGCAACATCATGTTAGAAGAAGAAAAGATTGAAACTGTCAAGAATTGCATTTTACTTTGATTCACAATCAAAATCCATTGAAGCAGCAGTCAAGAAATCAAATGACATATTGCATTGGGAAAATCTTTTGCAAAATACCTCTTTTATATGTTAAAAAGCAAAGATGTCATTATGAAGACTAACGTGCGTCTGACCCAAGCCATAGTGATTTCAATCAACTCATATTTATGTGAACCCGGGACAATGAATAAGGAAGGTTGAAGAAGAAGTCATGTATTTGAATTATAACATTGGTGAGGAATATTGGATACACCATGGACTGCCAGAAAAATGAACAAATCTGTCTTGGAAGAAGTACAGTCAGAATGCTCCTTAGAAGCAAGGACGGTGAGACTTTTTCTCACATACTTTGGAAATGTTCTCAGGAGTGACCAGTCCCTGGAGAAGGGCATCATGCTTGGTAAAGTAGAGGGTTAGCAAAAAGAGGAAGACTTCAACAAGATGGATTGACACAGTGGCCACAGCAATGGGCTCAAATATAGAAATGATTGTGAGAGTGGTGCAGGACCAGGCAGTGTTTCATTCTGTTGTACATAAAGTCATTATGAGTCAGAACTGACTTGATGGTATGTAACAATAACAAAAATTATATTCACAATATTGCCCAATCATCACCACTATATATTTCCAAAATATTTTCATCATCTAAATCAAAAGCTCTGTGAGAAATGCAAATAAAAACTACATTAAGATATCATCTCACTCCAACAATACTTGCATTAATTAAAAAAAAAAAAAACCACAAAATAAAAAATGTTGGAGAAGTTGCAAAGAGTTTGAGCTCTTATACACTGTTGGTGGGAAGGTAAAATGGTAAAACCACTTTGGAAAATGATATGACGCTTCCTTAGAAAATTAGAAATAGAAATACTATATGATCCAGCGACCCCACTCCTAGGAATATACCCTAGAGAACTAAGCCTTCACAGGAATAGACATATGTGCACCCATGTTTATTGCAGCACTATTCACAATAGCAAAAAATGGAAACAACTTAAATGCCCATCAACAGATGAATGAATAAACAAATCATGGTACATACACACAAAAGAATACTATGCAATGATAGAGAGCAATAATGAATCCGTGAAACATCTCACAACATGCATAAATCTGGAGGACTTTGTGCTGAGTGAAATAAATCAACCACAAATGGACAAATATTGTATGAGACCACTATCATAAGAACTCAGGAAAAGGTTTACACATAGAAAAAAGATATTATTTGATGGCTATGAGGGTGGGGAGAAGGGTAAAATTACTAACTAGATAGTAGATAAGAGTTTCAACTTCCGTGAAGGGAAGGATAACACACAATATAGGGGAAGTCAGAACAACTGGACCAAAGCAAATGTGTAGAAGTTTCCTAGACACATCCAAACACTTTAAGGGACAGAGTAGCTGGGGCTGGGCCTACGGACCACAGTCTCAGGGGACAACTAGGTCAATTGGCATAACAAAGTTTATAAAGAAAATGTTATACATCCCTCTTTGGTGAGTAGCAACTGGGGTCTTAAAAGACTGTGAGTGGTCATCTAAAATACATCTATTGATCCCATCCTACCCGGAGCAAAGGGTAATGAAGAAAACCAAAGACACAAGGAAAATACTAGCCCAAAGGACTAAAGGACCACATGACCCAGAGACTCCACCATCCTGAGACCAGAAGAACTAGATGGTGCTCAGCTACCACCAATGTTTTCTTGCCCTGTTCCACTTTGGTTGTCCCCTGCATTGTACATCTTGCAAATCTAATGCTATAAGAGATTTCCCCACATGCTCATTTTTCGAAAGGTCACCCTAATAAATAGCTTGGTTTGCAATATTGACATCTAGTGGTCATGTCTTTTCTCCTTGATCAGCCTCCAGATCCTTCAAATTTATTGCAAGTGGTGATGAGAGAAAGGGGAGGATTCGGGTAATGATCAGGAAATCTATATGGAGTCTATACAGCCAGTTGGACAATCACTTGGTAAAATGATCTTGTATGGTCTCAAGTGTTTGGGACACAAAACCCGCCTCCAGGTAATAGATAAACTAAAGGAAACTATTACTTTGGTTCTCCCACTAGTGTCCTAAGGGCAAGAATTGCAATTGAACGTTGCAGCCACCCCAAAATTTTCTTCCTGGAGCCTCTGGAAGAAATGGACTGCAAACACCTACTCATGGGCTTTTAGTGTAAGTGACTTTCTCACTCATCCAAAGGTTCTCACTACTAGAGAAGCAAATCCAGGTAGCATACTGGACACTTATCAAAACTGAATCCCTAACTGGGCAGAGCAAACTACTATATGGACTGCATTTTCTATTATGCCATGAGTAATGGAAAAGACTCCCTATAAAATTGTATTGGCTCAACAGTGGCATCTTTATTAAAATGGAAATTGTATCTACAAGATTGAGTCAAACCATGGATCAAAGACCTAAATATGAAATCTACAACTATAAAGATCATGGAAGAAAAAATAGGGACAATCCTATGGGCCCTAATACATGGCATAAATAGTATACCAACTGTGATGGTTGAAGGTGTGTGTCAACTTGCCTGAGCCATGATCCTCAGTGGTTTGGCAGTTATGATGTAATTCAGCAGCTTTTTAATGATGTAATCACCTCCATAAAGAGATCTGATATAATGTGATCACCTCCATGACGAGATATGTTGTGAGCAGCCAATCAGTTGAAAGGGAGTTTCCTTAGGGTTGTGGCCTACACCCAATATAGGTAGAATTTCTGGCAAGACTCATGGGCTTTTGCTGGCTCTGGATCCCACAGTTGGCTCCTGTTCATCTCACCTCTCGTACTTGGGACTTGATCTAGCAGCGTACCTGCCCTCTTACCTGTCATTCTTGAGAGCCATCAGCCTCAACAGCCTGTGAACCAGAGACCTCCTATCTGACCTTCTGATCTTTGATTAGCCAACATCTGTGTCTACATGAGTCAGGAGAAGCCTCCAGCCTGAAACACGAACTTGGGACCTCATTCCACCAAGAATGATGTACCAGGAGGTAAGCATATACTTTGGACCTGAGGTTCCTGTGCTGAGAAACTCCTAGACCAGGGGAAGATTGATGACAAGGACCTTCCCCCATAAGCAACAGAGATAGAAAGACTTCCCCTGGAACAGGCACCCTGAATTTGGAGTTTTAGCCTCATAGGCTATGAGAAAATAAATCTCTGTTTGTTAAAGGCATTCACTTGTGGTAATTCTGTTATAGAAGCACTAGCTAACTAAGACAACAACCATAACTACATAAAACTACACAAACACCAGAATATGAACTAGATTAATGGGGCCTCCTAAAACTTAAACAAACAAACAAACAAACTTATACTCATCAAAAGACTTGTCCAAAAGAGTAAAAAGAGAACCTACAGACTGCATAAACATTTTTGGTTATGACACATCCAAAAGGGGTTAATCTCTAAAATATATAGAACACTTCAAACACCTCAACAACAAAAAGACAAACAATCTAATTGAAAAATGAGCAAAGGACATGAACAGGCACTTCTCCAAAGAAGACGTTCAGGTGGCTAACAAACACATGGAGAAAAGTTTGTGATCATTATGTTACCAGATTGGGATTTCTGCTCTGGAGCAGTTGAGCCAATGAAATGTACTCTAAGTGGAAAGAGAGAGAAAGTTTATTAGGAGGTGACACCAACAGGGAGTCTGACAGCAACACTGGCTGTCTTCATGGAGTCCCAAAAAACAATTTCTTCATCAGAGCTTATATATCATTTTTGTAGAGATTGCATAATGTTTTGAAGCAGGTAGCCCACAGATGGTTGGATGAGTATACATCACAAAACAACTACAAGAAATTATTTATTAAACTAAAGATATGCATACTGGACATCTGGACTCTAATCTTTTGTTGTTGTGCTTTAAATGAAAGTTTACAATTCAAGTTAGTCTCACATACAAACATTTAAACATACATTGTTTTGTGACCCTACTTGCTCTCCCTATACTGTGACAGCACACTCTTCCTTTCCACCCTGGATTTCCCATGTCCATTCAACCAGCTCCTGACCCTCTCTGCCTTCCCATCTCACCTCTGGACAGGAGCTGCCCATTTAGTCTCATGTATCTACTTGAGCTAAGAAGCACACTCTTCATAAGTATCATTTTTATGTCCCATAGTCCAGTCTAATCTTTGTCTGAAGAGTTGGCCTTGGGAATGGTTTTAGTTTTGGGTTAACAGAGAATTCAGGGGCCATGTTTTCCATGGTCCCTCCAGTCTCAGTGAAACCATTAAGTCTTGTCTTTTTACTAGAATTTGAGTTCTGCACCCCACTTTTCTCTTGCTCCATCAGGGACTCTCTGTTGTGTTCCCTGTCAGGGCAGTTATTGTGGTAGCCAGGCATCTTCTAGTTCTTCTGGTCTCAGGGTGATGAAGTTTCTGGTTTATGTGGCCCTTTCTGTCTCTTTGGTGGACTCTAATCTTTATATTTGTAACAGGCAAAAAAAAAAAAAAAACACCTTATATAAAAATGTCTCATCTAGTGGAACTGTCCTGCAAAGTTTACTCTGACCAAAATAAGGAGCAAGAAAGAAAGTTGCAGACCAAAAGCACCAGGGAGCCTTTCTAGCTGTCATCTTGCAGGCTGAAGGCTATCTCTCAAGAAAAGAAGTAAAAGGAGGGGGACCAAGGCTGCAAGAGCCAAGAAGGCCCCACATCCCTTGGGAAAGAAACCAGTGCAGCTGGTGTGATAAAAGACATTGAAAGTGAGAGTGTACAAAATACCAAGCGGTGGGGGGGGGACTTATAGGTTACTTAGAGTATCATTATGGCATTAGATATGTCAAGCTCCCAATCACCCATTTTGGAAAGGATAAAACATGTTGTGAGGTATTGGGGTCACATATTCCCCCCTTTTGAAGCTTGAGTGGCCATATACATCTATCTCAAGTTTCAACCTAGTCCCTTAGATCAGAAAATTTTAAGTGAAAGGATTGAGCCTTTTGCCTGTGACACATAGTCTGATTTAGGACAGAGAACATCATCCAGTGTATAGGCATGAATTGGAGACTGCAGCAGATTAACAAGCCTATATCAACCAATCCAATTCCACTAATGAATAAGGATTTTAGCCAGGTAAGATTGGCAACCATGAGGTCAGCTAAGAAAAATCAAATATTTTATTTATTTTTACTTTTTTTAGCTCATCTTTTACATAATTCACCTTTTGTTCAATGAGTTTAGAGTTATCAGTAAGGTTGAAACAACACATTCTTTTGAACTCTTGATTCCTGTGGTTGTATCATAGAAGCAGGTAGTCTAAGGTGGCTCTGTTTTTTAAAAAGGTTTCCCTGACTTGTCTTAGTTTTTCTCTAATAGCATCTATGGCTTGTGATGTGACATTCAGCGATTTTGTAGTGAGGCAAGCCAGATGTTCTATTTCTTGATAAGTCCCAATTGTTAAACCTGGGATACTAACCAAGACTGCAGCAAAGGAGATATATTCAGCTTCACTTAACAGGCATAGATTATCGTTACAGGTTGCATCTAGGACAAGTTCTCTAGTGACCATATTTTGGAGGAATCTGTTTTGAAGCAAGTTCATAGCCAAATGCCCCATTGAACAGGGCCCATTGGTGGCATTAGCAGGGGTAGAAGAATAAGCAGTAGTTCCACAGAGTAGGAACCAATCTGAAGGAAGCTTAACATGAGTGGTTGCATATGTCACTCTGTCAATGAAACCACAATTTATATGGTTATTTCTTCTTATATCAACAAAATTTGTTTGACATTTTGAGAATATCATACAGTTAAAGGCATTAGTTACTAAGGGAACCTGAAGAGTATACATATCTCTGTCTTTGAATCTTGTAACAGGCCCTCAATTATAAATATCAGAATACTGTAACTATTTTTTATATACTTGAAAATGGTGAAATTTCTCAAAGCCTCTAGAAGAGAACAAACCCTGATGAGACAGGACTTGAGGGCAGAGTTGGCATGCAAAACCCCCATCCAGACAGAAATCAGTAATGTTTAACACTTCTATAGCAATATAGATCCAAAAATTTTCATCCCTTAACAAGGGATCAGGGGTAGTGTCTATTTCAGGGACAAGGATTCCCTAGAAAGTCTTAACTTCAGGCTGTCGAAGGGTTGGGCTTTCCACTCCTTCTTGTAACTATAGGGCAGACAGAGTTTGACTTGGGAATGATGTATTCATGGTTTAACTACTGGAAGGAGAGTGCAAATTGGCCTGGCACTCGCAGCCACCCACCTAGCTTCCCGATTGGCTACATTGTTTCTTTTATTATTGTGGTGTTTCCTTTTTGGTGAGCTCGGCAGTGCACTACTCACTTGTTGGGGTTTTATGACAGTGTCCAAAAGTTGCAACAGTTCAGTTCTATACTTAAGAATTCTTCCTCCTGTATTCAGGAGACCTCTTTCTTTCCATAAGACTCCACGTACATGTAAAGCTTTACAAAGAAAAATAGAGTCAGTGTATATGGTAATTTTCTTATCTTCTGCCAATTACAAGGCTCTTATCATGGCAACGAGTTTGGCCTTCTGGGCCTAATTGCCCAATGGTGAGAGTTTGCTCTCAGTAACAGCTGATAAAGAGACAGTCACATACCCTGCACCCTGGACCCCCTTTTGCACAAAACTACTGCCATCAGTGAACCAAGTATCATCTGGATCGAGCACAGGTTCATCTTGCAGATTAGTTTGGCTTGAATAAACAACACCAAGAACCTCACGGCAGTCATGAGTATTCTCTTCTTGGGGGTGGAGTGGCAGCAGGAAGATTAGGTTTAGCCTTGAACTGATCTGTAAAGTCAAATTTGATTCCCCCAAAATCTGGGTTTGATATAGTGTTAGCAACAAATGTCCTTTTTGCTCCAGTACTACAGTTCCCACTTGAGGGACAAATGCAATAATGTCATGTCCCAGAGTAAATTTGTTAAACTTTTTTATGGTAATGCTAGCTGCAGCAACCACTCAGAGGCAGGGTGGCCATTTTTTTTAGACAGTGTACAGATTTATAGAGAAATATGGTCCCAACAACTGTGTTAATACACCAACGGCTACTCCCCTTCTGTCATCTGTATGTAATTCAAAGGGTTTTTGATAATATGGTAACCCTAGGGCTGGGGCTTTCATCAACTGGTATTTTAAATCACTAAAGGCTCGTTGACACTCAGGAGCCCATTTGAAAGGATCCCTCTCTGCCCCCTGAGTAGCCTGATAGAGGGATTGCACCAAGACCCCAAAATTAGGGATCCAGATGTGACATAAACCCATCATTCCTAGGAATCCTCTGACTTATTTACTTGTCTTAGGAGGGGCTAGTTGGCAGATGGTTTTTATCCTTTCAGGTAGTGTCTTAGTCATCTAGTGCTGCTGTAACAGAAATATCACAAGTGGATGGCTTTTAACAAAGAGAAGTTTATTCTCTCCCAGTCCAGTAGGCTACAAGTCCAAATTCAGGGCATCAGCTCCAGGGGAACACTTTCTCCGTCAGCTCTTGAGGAAGGTCCATGTCATCAATCTTCCTTTGGTATGGGAGTTTCTCTGTACAGGAACCTCAGGCCCAAAGGATGCTCTCTGCTCCTGGCACTGCTTTCTTGGTGGTATGAGGTTCCCCAACTCTCTGCTTGCTTCTCTTTCCTTTTATTTCTTGAGAGACAAAAGGTGGTGCAGGCCACGCCCCAGGGAAGCGCCCTTTACATTGGATCAGGGATGTGACCTGGGCAAGGGTGGCATTACAATCCCACCCTAATCCTCTTTAACATAAAATTACAATCACAAAATGGAGGCCAACCACACAATTCTGGGAATCATGGCCTAGCCGAATTGATATACACATTTTGGGGGGGGGCACAATTTAATCCATGACAGGTAGTAAGCACCTTAGTCCTTGGGAGATGAAGAAACGTAGGTATTTTACCTCTGTGAGGTTAGATTGTAACTTTCCTATGGACACTCAGTATCTAGCTTCGGCCAAGAAATTTAAGACCGTCACAGTATTTGTAAGAGTCTTCTTCAAGCTCACTTCCTATTAGGAGGTCATCCACATATTGCAGGACCACCCCTTGGTAGAAGGGAGGTAACCGCTCTAGATCCTGGGCCAGTGCTGTTCCAAAAATAGTTGGGGAATTCTTAAATCCTAGGAGTAACACAGTCCAACAGAGCTGTTTCTTTGTCCCCTTCTTATTCGAAAGGAAAGATCAGCTGGCTCTCAGTGGCCAATGGGATACAAAAGAAAGTGTCTTTTAAGTTCAAAACAGTAAAATGAGTACAGGAAGGTGGGAGGGCCAATAGTAAGGTATATGGGTGTGGGAATACTGGGTGTAGGGTCTTCACAACTTCGTTAACAGCCTGCAGATCTTGAACAAAGCAGTACTCTCAGGTTGATCACCAATAGAACAGGAGTGTTAAATGGAGATTGGCACTCTTACAAAAGGCCCCACTCCAGATATTGGGTGATTAGTCCCTGCAGTCCCAGATGAGCCTCAACTCTCACTGGATACTACTTAATCTGAGGAGGCATGACATTGGGTAACTGCTCCATGATGACAGGTAGGTCAGTCTGAGCTTCTCCTGGCTGGCCACTGGGCCTAACCCACGTGGCTATGGTATCAAACCCTCTTTGAACCATGGGTGACACAGATGCCATGGATGGCACTGGGGAGGATGAGGGCTAAGAAAGCTGCTTACACTTTCCAGGCCTTTGCTGGCAGTACTGTCATAGACAAGCCTTTTTCATCAAAAGAGATTTCAGCATGCACTTTACTTAGGAAATCCTGCCCCAAAAGGTGGACTGGGCATTCTGCTATGTATAGAAACTGGTGGGACAGTTTGGTTTCTCCTATTTCACAGTCTATTTGCTGCAAAAAGTCTAGTTACCTCTTTTCCAGTAACCCCGACAACTTGAGTACTGTTGGTCAAGGCAGTCCCTTTAGGCTTCTGGGTGGGTATCAAGAAGTCTGCTCCAGTATAAATCAAAAAGTCTACTGGCTGTCCTCCTAACATAACTTTTACCACGGGATCAGTAGGAGGGAAGTAAAAAATTGTCTCTCCAGTCCCCGTCATTCAGAGTCTACCTTCTGCTCTTTCATAACTCCTTGAAAAAGCTTCTCCCTCTTTCAATCTTGCCTGGCCCTTTTCCATTCTTTCATCTGGGGCACTCATTTTTCCAGTATCCCTCCTATTTCCAGAATGAACGTTGGTTTTTCTTTAGTCAGGGTCCGTCCTTACCTCTGTCTCATCATCTTCTTCCAGATCATCTGAGAGCAGCGGCCGGTAGATTGACCTGTTTCTTCATGTCCTTGTCTTTTTCTTTTTCTCGGCCTCCTTTACCTGATTTCTGTTGGTAAAGACCTTAAATGCAATTTCAACCAGTTGAGTTAAACACAGGGTTCCTAGTCCTCTTTGTACCTTTTCAATTTTCTGTGAATGTAAGGGACACTCTGCCCAATAATTCTTACTGATCAGAGGACTGTTCTGGGGCATTTCAGGGTCGATGTTTATGTACTTATGGAATCCCATCAGAGCCAATCCAGAAAGTCTGATGGGTTTTCTTCCAACACCTGAACAATCTCCTCGATCTTTCTAAAGTTTATCTGCCTAGGTGCACCATGCTTTAGCCCATACAGGAAGAACCCTTGGTAAACTATGAGACTCTGTCTGCATTCCAATGTATTCAAGTCCCACATTGACTCCCTAGCTTGTACCACTTCATCTGCTGGTATTCCATCTAGAGCCGTTTCCTCACTGTATTTTTCTTCTGCCTTTTGTTTTGCTTTTGCTAAGACCATCTGTCTTTCTTCTGCTGTGAGGAGTGCATCTTATAAAGTCTGACAATTAGCCATGTAGGGTGGTAGGTAGCAAAATTGTGGGAAAAATGCTCAGTTATGGCATTCAGGTCTAACTGATACTCAGAGAGGTTTTGTTTTCTATAGTACAAATCAGAAGCTGGGTATGGATTATGAACCTACATCATCTGAGGTGGTCCTTCAGCTGTAGGAACTGGCACTTCTCAGAGTGTGTAAAGCCCTCCCAGGGGAACTAGGCTGAATTGTACCCCGCTCCTAGTATGGGGAGGGAAGACTATATCTGTCCCACTTCCTCCACACCCTTTTAATGCCTTCCCATCCTCAGCCTCTGATACCACCGGGGAGTGGTCATGAATAGGTGCCAAGGGTGCTTTTCAATGTGGGGGAATAAGAAGAACATTCAATGGTTCTTCATTCATTTCTTCATCTTTGGTCTTTATAACAGGGGCTGAAACAGAAGTTTTATCCTTTCTCTCATGCCATAACATAAACATTCTACATATAGCTTTTCGTCCCACTTGTTAGTTCAAGAACAAAACAGTTCAAGCTGTAGAATAGTGTCAAAATCCTGGGAATCATTCATAAGTCATCTGACCCCATCAGGGAGTTGGTACTGAGGTCACATTTGATTACACAAAATTTTATGAAGCCTCTTAGTTAGGGAATCCTCTCTGAAATAAGTCCAGTTAGAAAGAATAAGGCCTAGTGGACTCTTGGCTGGAACTTTACTTCTCTGGATACCCATTTGTAACAGGGAACTTCTCTGGTCTCTCGTCCAAGGTCACGAGACCTAGTCACCTGTTCTTGGAGGGAGTCTATGAAAATTGATGCCACCTTCAGCTTTTACAGAGGATTTACCATCCAATGCTGAGTTACCTACCATAGATGACAGAACCTTTCTCCCTCTGTCTGGAGCTCGCTGTCATGGAGTCCTCCCCCATCCTTGAACCTCTGGGCCACTGCAGGTTGAGAGACCTCCACTACCTGAGGAGAGGTGCACCTTCTCTCTTCCCATGTTCTTCCCGAGGGCTCGGTCCTTACGGAGATGAAACCAGGGCCAGAATAATTCGAGCCCCACATTTGGCACCAAAATTTATTACCCAATTGGGGTCTGTGCCCTGGAACAATCAAGCCAATGAAACGCACTCCCAAGTTGGAAAGAGAAAGAAAGTTTGTTAGGAGCTGACACCAACAGGGAGTCCAACGGCAACATTGGCTGTCTTCATGGAGTCCTGAAAAGCAATTTCTACATAGAAGCATATATATCATTTTTGCAAAGATTACATAATGTTTTCAAGCATGTAGCCCACAGATGGTCGGATGAGTATACATCACAAAACAACTAAAGAAACCTTTATTAAACTAGAGATATGCATGCTGGACATCTGGACTCTAATCTTTATGTTTGTAACAGGCAAAAAAAATACTTATATTAAAATCTCTCATCTAGTGGAAGCTGGCCTGCCAAGTTTACTCTGACCAAGATAAGAACAAGAAAGAAAGTTTCAGACCAAAAGCACTAGTTAGCCTTTCTATCTGCTGTCTTCCAGGTTGGAGGCCATTTCCTAAGAGAACAAAGAAAAGGAAGGAGACTAAGGTCACAAGAGCTGAGAATGCCCCATATCCCTTTGGAAAGAGACCAGTGCAGCTAGCGTGATTAAAAAGGACGTTGAAAGTGAGAGTGTACAAAGTACCGAGCAAAAATAAAACTTACAGGTTACTTAGAATATCATTATGGCATTAGTTATGTCCAGCTCTCAATCACCCAATTTGAAAATGAGAAAATATCTTCTGAGGTATTAGGGTCACAATTAGCCATTAAAATAAAATTGCCGTCAAGTCGATTCCAGCTCATAGAGGCCCTATAGCCATTAAAAAGATGCAAATTAAAACTACAATGAGATACCATCTCAACCCAACATCAATGGTACTTATCAAAAAAACAGAAATCAATGAATGCTGATGAGGTTGTGGTGAGACTAGAACTCTTATACACTACTGGTGGGAATGTAAATGGTACAAGAACTATGGAAAATGATATAGCACTACCTTAAAAAAATACCATATGATCCTGTAATCCTACTCCTAGGTATATACCCTAGAGAAATAAGAGTTGTGACATGAATAGACGTGTGCAGGCTTATGTTTGTTGCAGCATTATTCACAATAGCAAAAATATGGAAATAATCTAAGTACCTATCAACAGATGAATGAATTAACAAACTGTATTATAGACACACAATGGGACACTATGCAATGATAAAGAATAATGACAAATCTTCAAAACATCTCACAACGTTGATGAATTTGAAGGACATTATGCTGTGTGAAATCAGCCAATCATAAAAGCAGAAATATTCTATGAGACCACTATTATTAAAAAAAGAAAAGGTTTACACAGAAAAAATAAAACTATTTGATGGTTACCAGGGAAGGGAGAAGGAGGGAGGGTAAATTACTAAATACATAGAAGACACGTGGTAATATTGGTGAAGGGAAAGATACACATTATATGCAGGAAATAAGCACAACATTGCAAAGGCAAAGGAAGACACTGAAAGGAATACAAGAACAAAGGACAACTATGGCAATTGTTATAACATACACAATCCTGCGACAACAGTATTAAAAAACAATAATTTATGAAGGAATACATAGGTAGACAGGTATGCTAAAGAGGCATGGGAGGGTGTAAGGAAGTGCACCCATTTGCAGATATAGGTTAGATTGTGGATATCTCTACACCTTGGTAACACTATGGGGCAGTTCTACTCTGTCCTTTAGGGTCACTATGAGTCAGAATCAGCTCAAATGCAATGGGTTTTGGAATGTTTACAGGAGAAGATTGCCATGCCCTTCTCCCCCAGAGCTATGTGTGCGTTTGAACCACCAACTTTGGGGTTAGCAGACAAGTATGATTTCGCTACCAGAGGTCTTAAAACAACAAATAAAGTGAGAGTCCTCTCAATTCACATCTCAAGGCAGCAATGGAAAGACCAAGATAATTTTTTCTACATGATGTTGAGATAACTTCCTTAATATTAATACATTATCTCACTACATTTTCCCTTAAGGGAAAAAAAAAAAAAACTATTTAAAAATTCTTAACTGCAAATTGTGGCTAATTTTGAGTAAATTAGTTACAATTTATAAAATATAATAACAGTGGCAGCTTACAAATGTTATAGGACGACTCAGTTTTAAAATTATATGTTATTAGAAATGGGACATTTAGCACTTCCCAATGTGTAGTGACTGAAAAGTCTCACACTCCTGTTGAAGAAGCCACAGATTGCCAGAGGGTGACCTTCCTGAAGCAGCCAGGAGACCCACACAGCATTTGGTCACAATCAAGGTGATCCCTGCGGGTGCTCATGGGACTTGACCTATCTATTTTGGAGGGACAGCATGTGCTTTGAGCTGCACAGTAGCAGATGGAATGCTAGAGCTGTGGTAAAGATTACCATGAATCCTATCCACAAAATGTGGATCTTGTTCCAATCTTCACCTTCCTCCTTATCCAAACTCATAGCCAGCTTCCCAAGTGGCACTCTCTCTGACTCCTAACCACGCAGAGCTAAGTGAGAACTCACTATTAGATGGACACCCAATGCAGCCCTTCTCTGACCCTACCCACACATAGCTAGGTCAGAGCTCACAAGTTCAAAAGACACAGTTTTTCAGACTGCTCAGGTGCCAGTCACAAGCTTGGGGAGCCCACAAGACATCCTAAATGTCTGCTCTTCTGGCCACATATTTGGGGCTGGTTTCCAACTATGCTTTCAAGATATCAGCCATATGTTCAGGAATCCATGTGACACCCTTACTTTCTGACCTGTTGGCTCTTACTGCCCCTTTGGGTTTGATAATTTGTTCAACTCACAGAACTCATGGAGTATACCCTGTTTACAGCTACAGAAATAACAAAAAATGATACAAATGAAACGACACACAACCCTTCTGAGAGCAGTTTTTTCTTTCCAATCAGGAAGACTATCTGAGTCTTAGTGTTCAGGGATCTTATTGGCCTGTCCCCTTGTGACCATGATAGATTATATTATGCGTCCTGAGGCTAGTCAACATTGGACAACCAGGTGGTTCCTTTTGGTCCACCACTAATTAGGTTCAGTTATATTCTGCTTCAAAAGAATAGAGAACAAAGATCAAATTGCTTTCTGTACCCCGCAGTAAGAGTAAACTCAAAACACTAACACAGTCACACACTCACATACAATATTCATAGTATGTCAAAGGGATACTGGAGTTAATAGTAAAGATCTCTCAATGGCCAAAGCTGAATAATTTGAGGGGCTAAATAAACCATGTATTGGATTATAGCCCAATTTAAACAATAAATTTTCATGAATCCATTCAGTTATTATAAATATTATATGTAGTTTATCCCTCCTCTTTCACCTCAAGGAGTTGGAACTTAACTTTCCTCCTCTTGAGAGTGGGCTGTACTCAGTGACTCAATTCCAAAGAACAGACTATGGAAAGGGAAAAATGGTAATTTTACAGTGGAGAAACCTGGCAGACACCACCTTAGCAAAGTGATCAAATTCAAAATCAATATTTCTACCTCATGTTGATTTAATGTACCTCTTATTTTGACGTCATAAGAAATACGTTTCACCTTTGGGTTGTTGTGTTACTTGTCTTCAAATCGGACACTGATTTATGGTGATCCCATGTACCATGGACAGAAACATTGTCCAATCCTCCGACAATCCCATGATTGAGGATGGATCATTGTGATCAGTTTTCACTGGCTGATTTTCAGAAGTAGATTGCAATACCTTTCTTCCTAGTCATTCTTAGTCTATACACTCTGCTAAAACCTGTTCAGTATCATAGCAATGAGTGGATGTTGGCTGCACATGAGGGGTACTGGCCAGGAATCCAATCCAGGTCTCCCATAAGGGATGAGGGAATTCTACCTCTGAATCACCACTGCCCTGTCACATCTGGGTTATCCTTCCCCAAAGCACATAACGTTAGTTCAGTCATAAGAAAATAGCAGATATATCCAATTGAAAGACACTCTACAAATACCTGACCAGTACTACTCAATCTGTCATCAAAAACAAGGAAATTATGAGAAAGTCTCACAACCAAGAAGAGCTTAAGGAGACATCAAAAATAGATGTAATGTGAAACCCTGAATGGGACCCTGGGGCAGAAAAAAATATATTAGGTAAAAACTAAGGGAATCTGAATAAAGTATGGACATGAATTAATAATAATGTGTCAATATCAGTTCACCACTTGTGGCAAATGTACCATACTAAAAAAAATATTAGTAACAGGGGAACTGTAAGGAATACATGAGCTTTCTCTGTACTATCTTCAAAATATTTATGTAAATTGTAAAAAAATGTTGAGTGTCAATTACTTATTCTTTTCCTCATTGGAGTCAACTTTTAAGAAGCAACAGAAAATCACTATTTGACACAGAACACTTGTGGTTTCAAGCAGAGACTGCAATACTATTCAGATGGGCTAGAAAAGGTCAGAGCGAGAACTAAGACAAACAAATAATAAGAAAAGGGAGAGCCTGGACTGAGTTAGCCCACTTTCCTCATGATGTGAAAAAATGCAGACTCTGAATAACCTTGACTTCTCACAACATGGACTGAAATAAAGAAGAACCCATATGAGGGAGGAAGGAAAGTCTCAGGGGAAGCAAGCTGGAGGAAGCAAAAGACCTGGATACCTGCAGGAATTCCCTCTGTGGTCCGTCTGCACCTGCTCTTTTGACTGGTCCCATGAGTTTGGTGGTTCTGAGTGCCCCCTGGATCCCAGACCCCTCTAAACAGAGGAAGTTTTTGTCTGGGTTCCCGCTGACTTCCCTTCACTGTGTTTCTTGCACAGTAATACATGGCCTTGTCCTCGGTGGTCACAGAGCTCAGCTGCAGGGCGAATTGGTTCTTGGCTGTGTCAGCGGAGATGGAGATGCGGCCCTGGAAAGCTTGGTTGTACCTTGTGCTCCCTGTCCAGTACTCCATCCACTCCAGCCCTTTCCCAGGACGCTAACGAATCCAGTGCCAGTAGTAACTTCTAGTGACAGAGACCCCAGAGACAGAGCAGGTGATGGACAGGGTCTGTGAGAGTTTCACTAGCCCTGGGCCAGACTCCTGCAGTGTCAACTCAGATAGGATGCCTGGGGACAAGGAGAGACACAGTAAGTCTGTACCATCCTACACTCGGTCCCCATAAGTCCTGAGCCCCTGAAACACTCACCCAGGGGGGCTGCCAGCAGGCAGAGGAGGGTACACAGTGTCTGCATGACTGTCTGGAGGATGAAGACCACAACACAGCCCCAACCTAGGGTTGGGATTTCTCTTAGAGCCTCCAGGGAGATTTGTATGTGAGGGCACAGAGGGTATAAAAACGGCTGAGCTGGGTGACAGTCACTGTGGCTTTCTGTAGACCTGTTTCTGGGGTAGAGGAACCACCAAGCCGGGCCTTAGATGATCTGTCTCCAGGTCTGGTGGAGCAGTCCTCTGACCTTTTACAATTGGTGGTTCTTCTGCCTTCTTTGCTGCCTCTGCCCACAGGGCCATGTGTGGGGTCCATGGTGCAGGGCCTGCATAGCATGGAGGTACATCCACATAGTCGGGGTCAACATACCCACACCATAGGCTGGTCCTGGCAGGAACAAGGCTTCTTCTTCTGCAATTACACTGTCTACTTCCAGGGAAGTGTTTAGTCCAGAGAAAGGTTCGGAGTCCTGGTTCCACTTGGAGATACTGAATGAAAGTCAGGGAAGAGAGAAAGTTTTCAGCAATTAAAAAAAAAAAAAAAATCTGTAAAAAATGGCAGAAAAAAATTATCCTCAGAAGAAGGCAGCATTTGGAAATATGTCTTCTTAATATGTAGCATTTAATCAGCTACATATTAATCAGCGTTTTGTTGTGTTGATGTTTATGTTTATTTGGAAAACTTAATGGAAGAGGAAAGAAGGAGGAGATTTCCAGTAGTGATTCACTTTCCTGTCTGAGAAAGTTGGGCTTCAGTAGGAGATTGGATGTTGTGTCTCCCCTGGGATGCACAGAGCTGGTTCTCGGATTATTTCAGTGAAACTGAATCATTGTTTTGAGAGTAGAGTGAGGATGGGGTAAGCACTAGAGCTTAAGGAAGAGGTCAGGTGGCATGAATGAGTTTCCTGGGGAGTCAGGGAATTGATGGTCCAAGGAAAAAGGCACATTACTGTTGGACAGGAGTTAGGGCTGGGTTAGGTGAGTGCCCATGAATTTGAGGAGACTCCAGTCATTAGTATGTTGTTGCATGGAGTCTATGTTTCAGGATTCAGTCAGTTAAGCAACTTCGGGTAGGGGAGACCTCACATTAGTGATAGAAAGAGCAAGTGCCCTTCATGCTGGATAATGAGGAAGCGAGTGCATGGGAGAAATGACCATGGAGAGTAGGGGAACATGGAGGTCTGGGGGTTTTCAGTGGTTCTTAGAGTGAGAGCCTAGAAGGAGCAGAATTTGGAGAGGGGAGGTGATGGCAAGAGTAGAGACTTGAAACTATGATATTAGGGAAAGTCAATATTGGAAAGCCCAAGGCAAGAGATGTACCACTGTGCTGTATGAGGAGCTCACAATCTGTGGCATATCCCCTGAGGGGCAATATAATGCCATTTATTCAGGACCCTGGTGCATGGATTGTTTAACATGTCCCCAGGAGCTGACCATCTGGTAGGTGGGACCATTGTAGGAAAGATCACGCTGTCCCTGGGATGTCCACTCTCACCCTGTCCTCCAAGGAAGCAGCAGTGTTGAGTAGACAGAATGTGTCACTGGAATGGCCAGACTGGACAGTGAAGATTATCCTACCCTCATACCTTCTCCCTGCACAGCTTTTCCTGTCTTGGGCCTGTGGCTGGACTTGTGGACTCTGATTCTGCCCAAGGCTGAGGGGTCACAGACCCCAGACTGAGGAGCTTCTTTGAGTGGGGGCAGTTCTTCAGAGAAGGGGACTCCAGCCCAGCAGCAAGAGATGGACATTCCAGCAATCAAGGGAACTTTGGGGATGCTGGACAATAGCAGCATCTTCCACTACCTAGTAGGTTACTGGGCACAGAGTGGAGAAATAAACTTCAGGCAAAACTTTAATGTTCTGACACTTTAAGTTCTGGAAGACAAGATCCCAGAAATTTCATTTTGTGGTTCACTCAAATTGGTGAAATGAAAAGCCCAAACCAAGAACACTCATTATAAAAATTTTGATTGTTCTCTTTTTAACCACAATTTAGCTTAAAAGAAGATTTAGCTCCCGAAACATAAAACCGATATAAGCTTAGTGAATATTAGTCCTTCCTAGATGCCTTTCAACTGGAATATTAAGTAATTAGCACTTTTTACTCTGCATCGCTGGCTACTTGAAATGTCAGGCTTGGCAGGGCTTATACATGAGGGTGGGGCCCCAGCTTCCCTCTGAGACTGTGGGAAAGCACCCCTGAAATGACTCAAGATGTTTGCAGAGAACATTAATCAGTTGTCTTTAAAGAACCGCAGGGTTTCCTGTGGAAGAGATAATGATAAGCTCTAATGGACTTCTGGCCAGTTTCTTGAAAACTTCATTACAATGACACAGAAGTAACTGACTGAATTCTTTTCAGAATTTTTTTTAATAGGCTTTGTCTTTAGAGCAGTTTTAGATTTACAAAAAAAGTTGTGAAGATAGTACAGAATGATCCCATATAATCCCCTCCCCACCACCCACTTCTTCCTATTATTATTATACATTAATATGTCACATTAGGCACAACCAATGAGCCAGTATTGATACATTATTATTAACTAAGGTCTATACTTTCTTGGCCTTCCATTAGTTGTTGCTTAATTTCCTTTTTCTGTCCCAGGATCCTATCCAAAACATCACATTACATTTAGTCCTTGTTATGGATTGTATTATGCTCCCCGCCCCCCACCAATGTATGTCAACTTGGCTAGGTAGTGATTCCCAGTAAAATGTCCTCTACTTTACAGGCTACCAAAGAACCAAACTAACCCATCACCATAAAGTGGATTCTGACTCATAGTGACCCTGTATGTCAGAGTAGAACTGTCCCATTGGATTTCCAAGGAGAGGCTGGTAGATTTGAATGGCTAACCTTTTGGTTAGTAGCCAGACTCTTCACCACTGCACCACCAGGGCTTACTAGCTACAGGTACTTGAAATGTCTAACTGGGTGAGACTTATATATTAGGGTGAGACCTTCTGTTTCCTCTGAGCCTGTGAGAAAACACCCCTGAAATGGTCCAACGTGTTTGCAGAGAACATTAATCAGTTGTCTCTAAAGAACCACAGGGTTCCTTGGGGAAGAGGTAATAATGAACTCTGTTGGACTTCTGATCTGTTTCTTCATAATGTTTAACACAATGGTGGAGAAGTACCTGACTCAATTCTTACCAAAGTTTTTATTTTAAAGCAAACTTTGTTTTTTGAACAGTTTTAGTTTTACCAAAAATTTTGTGAAGATTATAAGGAGATATACTATATACTCTTCTCCCCAGCACCACCCAGCTTTTCCTATTGTTATCTTACATTAGTATGACACACTGCTGTTCTTGTTAGGTGCCATCGAGTTGAATCTAAATCATAGTGGCTCTATATGCAACAGGACACTGCCTCGTCCTGTGCTATCCTCACAATCCTTGTTATTCTTGAGCCCATTGTTATAGCCACAGTGTCAATCCATCTCATTGAGAGTCCTCCTCTTTTTTGTTGAACTTCTCTAGGGACTAGTCTCTCCTAATAACATATCCAAAGTATGTGAGATGAAGTCTCAGCATCCTTGCTTCTAAGGAGCATTCTGGCTGTACTTCTTCCTAGACAAGTCTGCTCTTTCTTCTGGCAGTCCACGGTATATTCAATATTTTTAGCCAGCACCGTAACCCAAAGGTGTCAATTCTTTTTTGGTCTTCTTTATTCACTTTTCAGCTTTCACATGCATGTGAGGTGACTGAAAACACCATGGCTTGGGTCAGGGGTGCCTTAGTCCTTAAAGTGACATCTTTGATTTTTAACATATTAGTATAAATTAACACATTTAGTACAGCACGTTAGTCATAACCAATGAAACAATATTGGCATATTATTATTAACTAACTTCCATGCTTTGTTCAGATTTCCCTAGTTTTTACCTAATGTCCTTTTTCTGTCACAGGATCTCCTTCAGGACATCATATTACATTTAGTCATCATGTCTCCTTGTTCTCTTCTTTGCTGTTATAGTTTCTCAGACTTTCCTTTTTTGGGAGGGCCTTGATTGTTTTGAGGAGTGCTGGTCAGGTTTTTGTAGAATATCCCTCTCCTGGAATCTGTCTGGTGTTTCCTATCTTGAAATAAAAGGGATTATAGTTTTTTTTAGAGGAAGGTGTGTAAATGTCCTCATAATCACATCATATGAAGGTTATATACTACCAACAAGACTAATCACTGTTGATGTTAACCTTGATCAAGTGGCTAAGGAAGGATTTTGTCAGCTTTCTCCATTTTAAAATTACTCCCCCCCCCCCTTCCAGGCAGTACTCTTTGCAAGAATTCAGAGCTTTTGTTTGTTTGTTTGTTTTTACAGAACAAGTAGGAAACAAGAAAGCAAGAAGAAGAGAGTCCCAGGGAACACCATTTGCTAATAGAGGAAAACAAAGAAGGTCAGGCAGGGGAAAAATCAAAGAAAAACAATAAAAATCCCTTCTGCTTTTTTTCTCCAAGCACCTGCTTCCTTCCCCTGGGGCTGAGCTTTTGGATTTGGTGGGCCCTGAGCACCCCCTGCAACCTGGGTCTTCATGTCAGCCTACAGGTGAGGTTTGTGTTTGGGCTGTCACTGACTTCCCCTTACTATGATTCTCTTGCACAGTAACACACGGTATATCCTTGGCAGTCATGGAGCTCAGTTGCAAGAAGAACTGATTCCTGGCTGTGTCTCTATAGACAGAGCTTCGGCTCTTAAATGGAGGACTCTTGTAAGTGTTAACACTGTAACATATCACCCCTATCCAGACAGGATCTTTCCTCAGGGGCTGGATCCAATGCAAACAGGAAATACTAGTGATGGAGAATCCAGTGACAGTGCATGTCAGGGTCAGGGTCTATGAGGGCTTCACCAGTCTTGAGCCCAACTCCTGCAGCTGCACCAGGGACAGGACACCTGGGAACAAGAAGGATCACAGTGAGACACAAGGAGAAACCACAGCCAACAGTCCCATGTCTGAAATTCTTAAAATCTTATCGAAGGGTTTGACCACCAGACCGAGGCCTCTTCCTCAGAGACCCCAGCCCAGAGTGTGATCACCCTGATCTTCCCAAGATTAAGGCACTTTCTCTGTCTATGACTGGAGAGAGATTCGCATGTGGGAAGTTCTGTGGAAAGAGGGGATCATGATAAGGAGGGAACTCAGAGTACATGGAGCCATTTCTTCATGCAAGTCTCTCCCCTTTTCTCTGGTCGTGGCAGACAGAAAATTGATTTTGGTGATGTGTAAGAAGTGGGTGGATAGTCCAGAGGAAATGAGAACCTTCCAGCACTGGTGTTGATTGTCCTCAGTTTGTGGTGGGGAGTATCTATGAAGACACAGACAATCAGTTCTGGATGATGTTGGAATATAATGTGCACCCTGTATTCTGTCTCTTCAGTCTCCACACACTTAAAAGGAAGCTGTGTCTGAGGGAAGTGCCCCTGACCCCACTCAGATGCCCAAGAGGACTACGATATCTCTTCTGTGGTGATGGGAAGATCCCCAATGTGTGAGACCTCTGTCTGTTCTAGTGATCTCAGGACATGTTTCTTTTCATATACCCAGGAAAAATCATTGTTTCCTTATCTCAGCAGATCAGAGCTGGGTAAAAAATTATGAAAAGCCTTTCACAATCACAGCACACAGAAAGGAAAGCTAATGTTAGAACTGAGGTAAACATATATTTGATAAGAATTTAATATCCAGAATATATTTAAAAAATCTTCAACTCAGCAACAAAGAAGGCAAAAGACCCTATAAAAAGTGGGCAAAGGATTTGAATAGACATTTCTTCAAAGAAGATACATACATATTCAGTAAGAATATGAAAATATGCTCAAAGTCATAAGAGCTGGTGCCCACATTCTACCTTTCTTCGTCTTCTTCCATGTTAGGTAGGGACGCACTAGTATTACTCTGAAGTGGGGAAATGGACACTTCATCATTTCCAGGGGAGATAAAATATCTGACAGTGGGGAAAGGAAACTTGAGGCACTCACATATTTGGTTGTTTTTAGTGTTGTGCCCTTAACGGTGTCAAGCTAAAGTCAATTTTAAATGAATAATATAAATGGATTAGAGTTTATTTAATATATGATTTGCTAATTGGGCAACACTTTTGAGAGTCAAGAATTGCTCTCAAGAAGAAATATTTTAACAGACTTTTGTATCTCCATCTATCATTCATAATTATACATTAGCATGAAAACAGGATCAGTGTGTGGGTTATAAAATAACCTGTGGATGTGCTTGATTCCATGCAAAGTTTCTTGGAAAACAAGTTAAATATTCAATGATGTACCTTAAAGCACAGCTTCTCTTCTCACCTTCTGAGTTCCTTTGATCACATATTTGTGATCTGTTTGATCACACACAGATAATTCTTTAAAACAGTGCAATGCTCAAGGCAAGCATTATTTACTAATTAAGCTAAACTACTGTTTGGTCAGGGACAGATTAGGTTTAACTTTTAAGGTTTAAATATTACCTTGGGGCAATAGTTTTTGAGGGTCATTCAACCTCAATGGCACCAGAAAGCCTGGATTCCATGCAAAATTTATATTCTGTATACAATGGTCATGATCCTCCTCTTCCGTGGTGCTTTCTGTCCCATGGACTAGATCCACAGAGCTGAGGATGTTGTGGATGAAATATCATGGAAGAGCACATGTTGACAGATGAAAACTCCTCTGATACTTGTAACTTTACAACAGGTTGAGGTTTCATCCTAGTTACAAACTCTGAAGTCAGTTCTGTTCTGACATTAAACAATGAGTTCTTCTAATGATAGTGAGGGCAGCCAACAGCTGCTTGTCCATTAGCAAACAAAGTCTTAGGTAATAGCATTGGGTGTGACTCGACTGGGAGCTGCTCAGACCAAGTGGAACCTGTCCCCCCCCATCCCGCAATTGTCCTCAAAGCACAGGGTGTGGCTCAAGGCACTCAAACCCAGTTTTCCAGCCTACATGAAAAAGAAAAAAATACAATTTGTCTTACTGTGCCTGTGTGCCATAATAACCTATGTAGTCCATAATGTTTGTATGCATTTCCTTGTGAGAGATGGTACAAAAGGTTCTGCCTCCCTTTGTTTGGGGAGCTTGATTTGAGGTATCCACCTCCTTGTTCCTTGTCTGCACATTTGCAATAAACACTCTTCCTTCAGTCTCAACTCGATGTGTCCTTATTGATGAGAAGCCGCACTGAGCAGAACTTGCTTCAGGTAACAAATTCTGATGACCCAGATGGGACTAGCACTGCCTGACTCTGGCTTACATGAACTGACTGATTCTCTCACCTGCATGCCAGTAATCTTTCTCCACAGGACATTAGTTTTGGCCCTGGAGGCCAGAGCTAATCTCTGACCCCTCGGTGATGGAAAACCTGAGGAGGAGAGAGAATGGTGTGAGGTGCCCTGTAAAAGGGAAAAAACTCCCTTGGTGGGTACAGAAATAAGTCCTATTGTTCAGAAAGTGGACAGACCATAAATCTGGTAATCCTTAGCCAGTTAAAGTCAGGTCAAAAGTTTTCGTTTTAAATAGGTGTTCTGTAGTTTTAGGTTTTGTACCACAGGAAATAATTTGAGCATTCTGGAATGTCGTCCTCTAAAGTGTATTTTAAAGAGTTAGTCTTATTTTAGATATAACCCAATGAAAAATTCTAAAAAGATTTTTTTGTAACATTACTTGACTTGAGAATGTACCTTTATGTTGTAACACCATATTGCAGTTAGATTTGTTCTGTAGTAAAGAAAGAAAATGAGATGAGAAAATTTATGTTGAAGCTTTTATGTTATTGTGGCAAAATAAGAATTTGCAGAAACAATGTAAAATCATGGTTCAAACCTAGGTTAAAACCCCTGTTTTGTCTAGTCCTCTGGAAGATGATCTGGATTTAACCTTCTTTTTTTCCTGTAAACATTTCGTCAGCCCCTGAGGTCTCCAGGGCTCAGATGCTTTCTCTGGTGCATACTCAAAGCGATGCCATATTTGGCCACAGACCCTCAACAAGGCTATTATACTCATTAAGGCAACTCCCTGTGCTAGGTGGAAGAGGTCAGGCACCACCCCCAAGCTGTTTTTACAGTTGGCATCAGGAGTGGGATTCTTTGCAATGACTCCAGGTTCATGAAAGCATGAGACTTTGTAAGAGACAGAATGAAGGAACTTGGGAAATGAAGCTTTTAATTCTTAGATGGTTACTTTGGTTCCTGTTACCAGTAATGACTGAAGGGAAGGTTATCCTGCAGCAGAGGGGAGAAAATCCCCACCTGAAGTGGCCTGGAGCAAAAGCCAAACGAGAAAAGCAGGATGATTGATAGGAAGCCAGGGTCTTCTGGTTCAACCCAGCCAGAGGCCCAAGGCCATATGCATATGAATGGGAAGATTGTGAAGTTGATAAGATTAAACTGGAATGTTTTAAAAAGGATTATGTGTTTAAGATTATGTGTTTATCTGAATATACTATATCGAATGTTTCTCCTACCTTGTGTTGTAAGCCTGACCTAAACGTATGCTAGAAATGAATATTGGGTATTATAGATTACAGAGAGCATGTAACTCCACCTTCAGCCAATACTTAATTAGATATGCTAAAAGGAGAACTAGGATTTGCCCAGGAAAAAACACAGATTTTTTTTTGTTTCAAGCCAGTAGCCCTTTGTATAGAGTGAAGTCTTGGTTCAGAAACCTAAGCACCACACAGATTTGTACTTGAAAATACATACAGAACCACCCAGCACTGCTGAGAGAACAGAATATTTGCTTTTGAAACAAGGATCTGGAAAAAAAAAAAAAAAAGCATGATTGCTTTGTTTTTTGAATTTCAAGGCAAGTGGTTTGCTGTTGCATGTATAAGGGCAGAAAAAGTCAGTGTCCATCAGAAAGAGTCCTATTACAGGCCTGGAAGTTAAAGGGAACTGAGGAGTAGACAGCTTGATCTGTTTGATTGTGGTGATCACCTGGGTCAACTAAAGAGTGAAAGAAGGGAAAGCGCAGCAATGAAGAGACAGGCTGAGTTTAGACACGCTTCTTTGGTACCCATTAACTTAGTCCACAGGAGCTAGGGGAAAACAAATGCACATTGTGTAAGCAAGAAGGGCATTGGAAGAGAGAATGGCCTAAGTGACAGATCACCCTGAAGGAACCTGAAAACTTTATGCCACAACAAGAGGAAGAGTCAGACTGAGGGGGACTGGGGGTCAGTCTTGTTCCAGTTTCCTTCCACAAGCCTCTGGTTAAAGTAAAGGTCAGTGGAGAAATGATTGACTTTTTATTGGACACAGGAGCCACCTATTCAGTTATTAACAATCTGAAAGGACCTTTATCTAAGAAATCAATACTGGTGGTGGGAGTCACAAGAGGAAAGTTTACTAAGAATTTTATAGAATTTATGCAGTGTTTGGATTATCTGCTTCCATAAGAAGTAATAATGGACCTTACTTTGTTACTGAGTAACCCAAAAAGTCATACTTTTCCTGGACTTCAAATGACGACCGCATGCAGCCTGGAGACCACGATCCAGTGGAAAGTTTGAAAGAGTGAACCAGACATTTAAAAGACACATAGAAAACGTGTGTCAAGAGGCAAAATTAACATGGATACGGACTCTCCCAATAGCCTTGCTTAGGGTGAGGGTAGCTCCTAGAACCAAGCTCCAATTAAGCCCTTTTGAGCTAGTCTACAGGAAGCACCTCCTGAAAAATCATGGGTTAACAAATGGTGACCATTTAATTGTATTAGGTGAAAAAACTGTACAACAGATTTGTGTTCTTTGTCTGCTGTCCTTATTCTCTCCACAGATACACACTTGTCAGACAAGAAAACCATTCTGAGGTGACAGTCCACCTGTTTCAATCTAGATATTGGGTCCTGCTGTGTATCTGGAAAGACGAGCCTCTCCACTTCAAGTGGAAAGGACCCTTTGAGGTGTTTCTCAACACCCATACCACAGTCAAATTGAAAGGAGTCAAACCTTGAATTTATTACACCTTGGATTCATGACACTAGGCTGAAAGTGACACCTTCTCCAGACTCCAACCCTATGACAACAACTCTTCAGGACAACTGGAACTGTGAGCCAATACAAGACATGAAGTATCTGTTTAAGAGACTCTGAGTTTTTAACCTATAGTTTGTTAACTGTGTTTTATTTTTCCTTCCTGTTCTTATTTCGCCTGTTTAAGATAGCAGGTTTTTTGAACTAGACCCTGTTTCATGCAAATATTCTCCATTCTTCTCCTAACTCTGTCACTCACATGGTCTTGACATAGTGACACTGTTGTCAAATTGGCACAATCAGTAGCAAGTGCGACCAACATGACTAAATGTTGGATTTGTCAATGCGTCTGTCAGCAAGCTACTTAGCTTTGTGTTCCTAACCAAGATATGTCAAATATCTTTGACTGGATCACCTCCTGGTTACCTAACTATAATTGTCTAAATAATTTGTCTACTATTTTTATTTTCTTTAATTATAACAGGAATTTTTGTCTGTTGTTCCCTATAATACTTTCCTTTTTGTCTATCTCGATACAAGCTAAAAAGCCAAGCACAGAAGCTTATATTCAGTACAATTCCGTACATTGACGAACCAATGCCCAATTTAGAAGATGCTATCCACAACCCAGGGAATATGGCTTATCGCCATATCGCCAAAGAGAAGGAGGAATTGATAGTGAGCACAGACAGACACTTCTTGTCCATTAGAAAACAAACTAGGTGATAGTGTTGGGTGTGGCTCAACTGGGAGCTGCTCAGAACAAGTGGAACCTGCCCCATTCTGCCCATTGTCCTTAAAGCATGGGGTGTGGCTCAAGACAGTCAAACCCAGTTTACTAGCCTACGTGCAAAAGAAAAAATACAATTTGTCTTGCTGTGCCTGTGTACCATGATAACCTAGGTAGTCTATAATGTTTGTATGTACTTCCTTGTGAGAGATGGTATAAAAAGTTCTGCCTCTCTTTGTTTGGGGAGCTTGATTTGAGGTATACACCTCCTTGCTCCTTGTCTGCATGCTTGCAATAAACGCTTTTCCTCCCTTGTCACCTCGATGTGTCTTTATTGACCAGAAGCCACACTGAGCAAAACCTGCTTCAGCACAAGAGCTTGACTGCTAACCAAAAGGTCAGCAGTTTGAATCGACCAGCCACTCCTTTGAAACCCTATGGGGGCAGTTCTACTCTGTCTTGTAGGATAGCTATCAGTTGAACGGCAACGATTTTGGTTTGGTTTTTAACCCTAACCACCCAGAGTTATGTTGGATCTCGCAGGTTAAAGGGCAAAAGTCCTCCAGCCTGCCAAGTCAGCCCAAGACTTCTGACATCAGTCACAAGTTCAGGAATCTCCAGAACATCCACATTGCTGATGAACTGGCTACAAATTCAGGTTTGCCCACAAGCCCTTTGGGTTCAGTAATTCACTAAACGACTCACAAACTCAGAATAGCACTCAAGTTATTATGATTTTATTATAAAGGATACAAATCAAGGCCAATATAAAGAAGAGATTCAAAGAGCGAGGTCTGGGAGGGTCTCCATCAGAGAGATTCTGTGGCTCCAATGACTTGTTTGCCTCTTGTGCTTCGATGTCTTTCATTAACCATTGAGCTTCTTTGTCCAGAGTAGTTATTGGGGTTTTATTACCTAGGAATCATTGATTGAATCATTGCCATGTCAATGAGCCAGTCTCCAGTTCTTCTTGTCTCCCTGGAGGTATGGCTATCACATGGCCTTACACCACTTTGAGTCACCTTTTTAGAATTTAAAAACTGATTTGATGGGAGGGGTACTGATAATCAGCTTTTCTTGAGTCTTCCTGGTAGTATGCTCAGGCCTTCTACTCTCACCCTGAGATACGCTATGTTCCAAAGAGTGCTTTAGTCACATTTTCTTCTAATTTTCAAATATTTTCTATTTGGCCTGGATTTTATCATGACTTTTTACATATAAATTTTAATGTTTCTTTGATTATTTTCTCCTGTCTTTGGCCATATGCACACTTTATCTTTGTACCATTTTCCCCTGAAATGTGGGATTTCTAATTTGCAATCTTCTTTTAAATCTTAACATATTATTTTTGATATAAAATATATATTTTTTATGTATCAATGCCAAGGGCAAACTAGTATGTCTATCTCCATCTACTCAAAAAAAGAGAAGGAAGGGCCTTTGGGGGAAGATTCATGTTAATGATCTCATGATAGACCTTCCCCATATCTCATAGAATTGAACAAAAGAGTCATTTCCCTTCCCTAAAGCCACATTAGAACACCAGCCCACACACGGAGGAATGCAAAGTTCTGCTTAGGATCATGGAAGCTCTGCTCAACACCAGACATTGCCGACTCCAGATCTACCTCTCCCAACGGTAGCATTTTAATGATCTCTGAAATTTTATTTTTAACAAGAACACACTGATTAGTTGTTACCAGGGAGTAGAGTGAGGCAAGGAAAGAGAATGACTCTTTAATAGGGTCCAGGTTTCCACCTAGAGGGGTGCAATGTCTTGGGACTAGATAGAGTTGATGATAGCACAAAATACTGAGAGTAATGAAAACCCACTGAGTTGTACACTTTAAAATGGTTAATTTTACTGATGTGAATTTTACCTAATTTTTTAAAGGACACACAAAGGATTCACAAGTGGAATAGGGCGTATATAGAAAAGTCTCTTTGCTGAAAGGAGACACAGGATCCTCAAAGCAAATGCCAACCTAAAAAAAATTTATTTTTTATCAATAACACTATGAACTATTTAATAAGGCTTCCTTGTGGAGCCCAGGTGGCACAGTGGTTAAGAGCTTGGTTGTTAACCAAAAGGTTGTCAGCTAGAATCCACTGTCTGCTCCTTGGAAACCTATAAGGCAATTCTATTGTCTTGTCGGTTCGCTATGAGTTGGAATCAAAGTGATGGCAATGTTTTTTTTTTTGTTGTTGTTGAGGAAGCAAGAGATTAATGATTGTGTGCACACTCTACAACACACTGTGAAAAAAAATCATAATATTTTTGTTGGTCTGAAATTGTTGTTGTTGTTAGGCGCCGTTGAGTTGATTCCAACTCATAAAGACCCCGTGCACAACAGAAGGAAATACTGCCGGGTTCTGCATCATCTTCACAATCATTGTTATGCTGGAGCCAGTTGTTGCAGAAACTGTGTCAATTCATTTCATTGAGGGTCTTCCTCTTTTTCGCTGACTCTCTACTCTACCAAGCATGATGTCCTTCTCCAGGGACTGGTCTGTCCTGATAACATATCCAAAGTATGAGAGACTAAGTTTCACCATCCTTGCTTCTAAGGAGCATTCTGACTGTACTTCTTCCAAGATAGGCTTGTTCATTCTTCTGGCAGTCTATGGTATATTGAATATTCTTTGCCATCACCATAATTCAAAGGCATCAATTCTTCTTTAGTTTTACTTATTCATAGTCCAACTTTCACAGCATATGAGGTGATTGAAGACACCATGGCTTGAGTCTGGTACACTTTAGTCCTCAAAGTAACATCTTTGCTTTTTAACACTTTAAAGAGGTATTTTGCAGCACATTTGCCCAGTGCAATGCGTCTTTTGATTTCTTGACTGTTGCTTTCATTGGTGTTGATTGTGGATCCAAGTAAAATGAAATCCATGGCAATTTTAATGTTTTCTCCATTTATCATGATGTTGCTTATTGGTCCAGTTACGAGGATTTTTGTTTACTTTATGCTGAGGTGCAATCCATACTGAAAGCTGTGGTCATTGATCTTCATCAGGAAGTGCTTTAAGTCCTCTTCACTTTCAGCAAAAAAAGTTGTGTCATCTGCATAACGCAGGTTGTTTATGAGTCTTCTCCAATCCTGATGCCTCATTTTTCTTCATACAGTCCAGCTTCTTAGATTATTTGCTTAGCATACAGATTGAAAAAGTATGGGAAAAGGATACAAACCTGACGCACACCTTTCCTGACTTTAAACCATGCAGTATCATCCCGTTCTGTCCAAATGACTGCTTCTTGGTTTATGTACAGTTCCTTCATGAGTACGATTAAGTGTTCTGGAGTTCCCATTCTTCACAATGTTATCCGTAATTTGTTATAATCCACACAGTTGAATGCCTTTGCACAGTCAATAAAACAAAGGTAAACATCTTTTTGGTATTCTCTGCTTTCAGCCGGGTGCCATATGACATAAGCAATGATATCCCTTTTTCCATGTCGTCTTCTGGCAGTTCCTTATCAAAGTACTGTTGCAACTACTTTTGAATGATCTTCAGCAAAATTTTATTTGTGTGTGATATTAATAATATTGTTTGATATTTCTGCATGCTCTTGGGTCACTTTTCTTTGGAATGGATACAAATATGGCTGTCTTCCAGTTGGTTGGCCAGGTAGCTCTCTTCCAAATTTCTTGTCATAGACAAGGTGGCACTTCCAGCACAGCATACATTTGTTGAAACGTCTCAGTTGGTGTTCTGTCAGTTCCTGAATCCTTGTTTTTTTTACCAATGCCTTCAGTGAAGCTTGGACCTCTTCCTTCAGTACCTTTGGTTCTTGATCATATGCTACCTCCTGAAATAATTGAACATCAATCAATTCTTTTTGATACAGTGACTCTGTGTATTCCTTCCATCTTTTTTTTGATCCTTCCAGTGTCATTAATATTTTCCCTATAGAAACCTTCCATATTGCAACTTAGGCTTGAATTTTTTCTTCAGTTCTTTCAGCTTGGGAAATGCCTAGTGTGTTCATCTCTTTTGGTTTTCTATCTCCAGGTCTTTGCACATTTCATTATAATACTTTGCCTTCTTGAACTACATTTTGAAATCTTCTGTTCAGCTCTTTCACTTCATCATTTCTTTCACTGGCTTTAGCTACTCTACATTGAAGAGCAACTTTTAGAGTTTCTTCTGATATCCATTTTGGTCTTTTCTTTTTTTCCTGTCTTTTTAACGACCTATTGTTTTCCTCATGTATGATGTCCTTGATGTCATCTTATGACACGTTTGGTCTTCTGTCACTAGTGTTCAATTTGTCAAATCAATCTTGAGATGGTTTCTAAATTTATGTGGGATATACTCAAGGTCATACTTTGACTCTTGTGGACTTGTTCTAATTTTCTTCAACTTCAAATTTGAACTTGTGTATGAGCAATTGATGGTCTCTTCCACAGTCTGTCCCTGGGCTTGTTCTGACTGATGATATTGAGATTTTCCATCATTTCTTTCTACAGAAGTAGTTAAATTTCTGCATATTCCATCTGGTGACGTCCATGTGTATAGTCACTGTTTATGTTGTTGAAAAAAAGTATTTGTAATGAAGAAGTTGTTGGTCTTGCAAAATTCTATCATGTAATCTCCAGCATCATTTACATCACCAAGGCCATATTTTCCAACTACTAATCCTTCTTTGTTTCTAAATTTTGCATACCAACCGCCAGTAATTATCAATGGGTCTTGATTGCATATTTGATCAATTTCAGACTGCAGAAGTTGTTAAAAATCTTTAATGTCCTCATTTTGGCCTTAGTGTTTGGTGTGTTAATTTGAATAATAGTTGTATTGACTGGTCTTCCTTGTTGACTTATGGGTATTATCCTAACACTGCCAGAGTTGTACTTCAGGATAGATCTTGAAATGTTCTTTTTGGTGATGAACACAACTCCATTCTTTTTCAATTTTCATTCCCGGCCTAGTAGACCTTATGATTGTCCAATTCAAAATGGCCAGTACTAGTTCATTTCAGCTCACTAATGCTTAGGATATTGATGTTTATGCAGTCCATTTCATTTTTGTCAACTTCCAATTTTCTTAGATTCATACTTCGTACATTCCATGTTCCGATTTTAATGGATGTTTTGTGGTTGTTTCTTCTCATTTTGAGTCGTGCCACATCAGCAAATGAATGTCCCGAAAGCTTGACTCCATCCATGTCATTCAGGTTGACTCTACTTGTAGGAAGCAGCTATTCCCCAGTCATACTTTGAGTGTCTTCCAACCTGACAGGCGCATCTCCCGGCACTATATCAGACAATGTTCAGCTGCTATTCATAAGGTTTTCACTGGCAAATTTTTTCAGAAGTAGACTGCCAGGTCTTTCTTCCTAGTTTGTTTTAGTCTGGAAGTTCCACTGAAACCCATCCACCAAAGGTGACCCTGTTGGTATTTGAAATACTGGTGGCAAAGCTTCCAATATCACAACATGCAAGCCACCACAGTATGACAAAGTGACAGATATGTGGTGGTGTTTGAAATTAAGAGAAAAGAATACAATTCCAAAAACTATAAACACAGTTTCCTGTGAATCTGTTGCTATCAGTTGGAACAAAATTAATTCAAGATACAGCAAAAAATTTCATCCATACTGAACTCTGCACCTGATCCTCATTATAGATCCTTTGCTTTGTGGTCTTGAAGATCCCCTCCAGCTTCCATGCAGGGAGGTTTGTGTCTGTGCTCACTTTGCCTTCTCACAGTGTCTCTTCTCACAGTAATACAGTTGTGTCCTCGGTAGTCATGGAGCTCAGCTGTAGGGAGAACTGCATCTGGGATGTGTCTGCAATGAAGACTAGTTGACCTTTGGAGAGCCCACACATACTCTCTGGACTACTCAGAACTGTACTATGTCCTCCTCATCCACGCAAGGCCTCTTCCAGGTCACTGCATGATTCAATCCCAAGTGTCAGTGCAGGTGAGAGTGAGGGTCTGTGAAGATCTCATCATCTGAGGTCTGACTCTTGTAGCTGCAACTGTGAAAGGACACCTGCAAACAAAAAGAAGCAAGCCCATTAAACACTCTGTCTCTCTGTAAATTCACTGTGACCCACTTTGTCTCCCTGACACTGACCAAACGGAAGACCCAGAACCATTGGGAGGATAATGAGGAAGGAGGCAGATATTTCTGAAGCAAGCCTTCCCTAAATCATCCAGGAATCAGCAAGCTATGGGGTTCCCTTGGGGAGAGGTTACATTTAAACCAAAAAACATGTCTGGCATTTGCCTGTGAGCATCGCTGGCTGACGTAAGTTCTGAGGACCATGAACAGCTTGGTGATGTACAGGGCTTCATCTCCACAAGGGGGTTTCTCCAGAGCTGACTCCTGAAGCAATTTGGACACAGGCAAGTGGTAGAACTGGAGATAATGGGACCTACAGGCGTGGATTGAATTGGAAGCCTCCCTGGAGTCCTGAATTTGCAATCATATCAATCACAGAGTCCCAGTGTACCTGTATTGATTGATTGGATTTAAGTCATTCATGTATTCATTCACTCTGAGATCTGACAGCCATTCGCACACCAGCCACTCTTCTGCACTGACGACATACCAGTGAATAAAACAAACAATCCCTGCCCTTGTGGGGCCTATATTTCAGGGTATTTTGAGTCATCCTCCCCCATTGCCCCAGGTAGAACAAGAATACTAGAGAAACAGAATGTAATTAGCATCTTTATATTGGAAAACACACATAACCAAAAGAAATAGGCAAAAAAATGTGCCATCTTCATGACTGTCCTTATGCTGGAGTCAGCTGTTTGTAGGGTAATTATTGGTAGAAAATGCAACCTCATCACAGAAGTTTAATTTGTGAGGAAATAAAAACTACTCTTCCCATAAGTGGTAAGTCTGATATCACAACAAATGCCTTCATGGGAATTTTTCCCATTTCGCTTTATGGTCAGAAGTCATGACATTGGAAGTGATTGACGGACATCTGTAGGAATGAAAAACACAAATTATGTATTATTTCTTCTCTCCTTTCCTTATACATTGGACTAGGAGTCTGGGGATTGACTTGCTATCTGCATTTCTTAAGTGGCAGCCCAGCAACACTGTAAGTGTGTGTTTCCTATGAACTCCATGGAAGTTTAAAATATGTTCATTATACTCACGAAGCCCACTTTCTAGACAAAGGTTAGACGGGCCTGTAAAACAAACAATAACACACTTGAGGAACAAGCTTCTTAGCTGAATCAAATATAAGAGACCAAATGGGCAACTCTTGCCCGAAGAAAGGCAAGAAGTCGGGCAGGAATAGGAACTGGACGAATGGACACAGGGAACCCAGGGTTGAAAGTTGGAGCATGCTGTCACATTGTGGGGATTGCAACCAATGTTACAAAAAAAAGTGTATAAATTTTTGAATGAGAAATTAACTTGAGTTGTAAACTTCCACCTAGAGCAAAATAAAATTTAAAAAAATAAATAAAATATGTTTAATAGCCTTATTGAACTAATACACATCTGAGTTCCTAAAATAACTTGGTCCTTAATGGGACAAGACACCTATCCTGCACCTATTGAAGGACTCTAGTCTGCTCAGGACTTGAGAAGCCCTGAGCTGAGATGGAGACAAATAAGAATGTGAAGAGATGGATTTTTGGATGTATCTATATGTCTATGTTTCATACATATGTGAAAGCTAAACAATGAATAAGGAACACCGAGGAAGAATTGATGTCTTTGAATTATGGTGCTGGTGAAGAATATTGAATATACCGTGGACTGTCAAAAGAAAAAATAATCAGTCTTGGAAGTAGTACAACCAAAATGCTCCTTAGAAGCAAGGATGGCGAGACTTCATCTCATGTACTTTGGATATGTTATCGGGAGGGATCAGTCCCTGGAGAAGGACATCATGGTTGGTAAAGTAGAGAGTCATCGAAAAAAAGGAAGCACCTCAACCAGATGGATGACACAGGGGCTGCAACAATGGACTCAACCATAACAATGATTGTGAGGGTGGCACAGGACTGGGCAGTGTTTAATTCTGTTGTACATAGTGTTGCTATCATTTGGCTTTGGTGCGAGCACTGCTTGGCCTATGACTCCAGGAGCTCATTTAGGGAAAGGTCCTGCTGTTTCTGAGATGCTCACACTACCCCTCTCCTCCAAGGGCATAGATGTGTTGAGTGGATAGAATGTGTCACTGGGGGTCCAGGCTGGACATTGAGGATTCCTTATGCCTCAGGTCTTGCACATACAAACCTTATTTGCCTTGGGACCAGGTTGGACTTGTGGACACTAGACTTGCCCACAACATACTGGGACACATCCCCACACTGAGAAATTTATTTGAATGAAGATGTTTCTACAGAAAAGGTGGCACTACCCCAGCAGGGTGTGATGGATGCTACACTCAGCAAGGGACCTCTGTAGGGGGCAACAGCAGCCTCTATCACTAGCCAGTAGATCTCATGCAGAGTAGAGAAATATCCTTTAGGCAAAACTTTAAGCAAATCTTTAGGTAATACATCAGCAGTGATAAGTCATGTTGATACTATATAATCTTGATATGATGTGATTAGAAGTGCATTTACACAGTATGCTGAGTGAAAAAAGCCAGGCTCAAAGGTCACATATTGTATGAATCCTTTGATATGAAATATCTAGAACAGATTAATATGTAGAAAAAGACCACAGATTGGCAGGTGTCCAGGGCTAGAGGTAATATAGAATGGGGAGAATCTGCTTGATGGGTAAAGAATTTTACTTTTTTGTTGTTCCTGCTGGGTGCTTTTGAGTTAATTCCAACACGTAAAGGCCCCATGTGACAGAGTAGAACAGTCCAATACAGTTATCTTGGCTGAAATCTTCATAGAAGCAGATCATCAGGTCTTTCTTTGGGAGAACCACTGGGTGAGTTTGAATCACCAATCCTTTGTTGAACAGCCGAGCAGTTAGCTTTTGAGCCACGAGGGCTCTTTGAGTTTTACTTTGAGGTGATGGTAATGTTTTGTAACTAGATACCGGTGGTGGCTGCAAAAAATAGTGAATGTACTAAATGCTACTGAATTGTTCACTTTAAAATGGGTTAATTTTATGTTATGTAAATCTCACCCCAATAGCCTATTTTAAAAAAAGTAAGAGAAAAAACATATGAGGCTTAACATGAAAAGTCCTTTTCAGAAACCCAGGGCTGCTGGATGTGGTCTTGGCAATCTCAAAGGTCTCAATTCTTATTCCCTTCTCTCTAGTCTCCTTGCTGTTCATTGAAAAATCCAAAGGACACCAGCCTTTCAAGCCTTTCCACTTGCTATTTCTTGCAGGAATCCATAGGATAGCTCTTTCCCTCAAGTAAAGGTTCACTTCTACTTCTCCTTCCTGCTCTGCCACTTGTATTCCCGTCATGTGAGGAGTCTTCCTTGTCAACTTTCATAACTAGTGCCACTGAGACACTGTCCATACTGTGGACCAAAGCGTTCCTTTTCTTTTAGTACATGGAATGACATTATCCTATTTTTATGTATGTGCTCATTATGGGTCTCCACAAGAACACAAGCTCTGTGAGAACAAAGACTCTTTTTCCTTCTCATATCCACATTACCCGACTCATGTTAGGTGCTCAGGTGTCTGATGGGAGGATGAACACCAGGCACTCTGTGGAGACAGGTAGAGAGTATCCAACAATATTGTAGTGTTGGCCATCACCTCCTTCTGCTCTGGCCCAGCCATGGCATGTCCCCCACACTGTCATCCCCACTGTAATCGTTTCTTTTTGGCTGTGTTATATTTAGAGTTAACATTATATAATTTTTTTTCAATAAATGATAAAAGGTTTGATTTTTTAGTAGTTTGGGGACATGTTTAAAGACAACTGGAAGTTAAGTGTTTGTTTAAAATTGATTTATTTTTGCCATATTTGAAATACATTGCTTTATCATTTGTGTTACAAGGACAAATATGACTTTACTTTCAGCAATATAACAGTGTTGTCAACATTTTGTCATTTCTGAGGCTCATTTTTAATTACTATTCTTATGATGTATTACATTTAGTATGTGGTTTGCTTGTTTGTTTACCAGAAAAAGTCTACTTCAGATGTAGGTTCAAATGTCATCATTTACCAGGATAAGAATCACTTAAGTTTATTCACATACAACAGCAATGCTAGAAATAAACATATACCTTCAAGATTTCTTTTATGGAAGTTATTCTTTGCAGAGAAGGGTAATTCCTTTTGAAATGTTCACGTGTTTTCCAACAGTAGCATTTTCTATGGATTTTTTTTATGCTTTTAATAGATATAAAAAGCTTTTGGAGGTATTTTTGAATTTGTTTTTCCCGTTGAAAACAAATTCAAACAAATTCTACTTGCATATATTTTCCCTACAGCTTTGTCCCTGTGGAACTCAAATGCTAATTTCAAGCAGTATAAATTTTATCTATTGCAGTGGCCAATGATATATGACCTACACTCACCTGTTCACACACCGTGATTTAACTCTGTCCTCAGAGGCTGCTCTGAACCCACCTCTATTTTCAGTGACACAAGACCTCCTCAGCATAGTAGAGATTTTGGGATAATGTGGGCACCTTTGTTGGCTGACACTGGCTTCAGTACTCCAGATGGCTTTGCTGAGTCTTCCTTGACCACCAGAGGACTAGGACAAGTACTCCTTCTGAGAACTTTCTCCCCTTTTGTCCTTCTCTAAAGGTCAGCTCTCCATCAGTGGTGTCCACTCTCTCTGCTTTCTAGCTTTGCTTCTACTTTCTTTCCCACATGCTTATCTCCTAATGAGATTCTCACTTGTTAGTCCCATTTGATGTCTGCTGCTAAGAAAACCTGGACTAAAACGCCTATTTAACCTAGAGAGAAATTTACCTTTTCTTTTCTAAATAATATTTTATTGTGTTTTTGGTGAAGGTTTACAAAGCAGTTTAGGTTCCCATTCAACAATTTCTGCACAAGTTCTTCAGTGACATTGGTGACAGTCTTTACAGTGTGTGCATATTCTCATTATTTCCATTCTGGTTGTTCTGTTTCCATTAATCTTCTTTCCCTGACCCGTTACATTCTCTACTTTGTTCTAAATTAATTGTTGACTGTTTGGTGTCATATAGGTGATGTTGCACAGTACTTGTGAGTGATATTCTTTTTTTTTAAGCCAATTTATTATTTAGCTACAAGGTGATCCTTAGTTATTGGTTTTGATTCAAGATTTGAAGAGTATCTCAAGAAAAGAATCATGAGGTTTCCTCCAGTCTCTATCATCCCAGCAGGTCTGTTTTTTTTTTTGTTTTGTTTTGTTTTGTTTTTTAGGAGTATAAGACTCTGTTCCATATGTTTCTCCCATTCTATCAGGATGTATCTATAGTGACCCTAATTAGGAAGGTAGGTAGTGGTATCTGGGCACCGTTTAATTATTCTGGTCTCAGGGTAGAAGAAGCCATGGTTCATGTAGATTACTTATTAGGTAGACTACTTTATTCTTTCAGTCTTTGGTTTCCATCTTTCTCTTTGCTCTGGATTAATAAAGACCAATATTTGTACCTTAGATGCCACTTGACACTAGACACTCCTCAACAAACTAGAGTGTAGAACATAACTTAATGAACTATATTATGTCAGCTGACCAAGATATCTCATAAGACTATGGTCTTAATCCTTCAAATCCAGAAAGCCAATCCCATGAGGTGTTTGATTAGGTCTAAAGGATATCCATTGTGACTTATGTGTGCTTTACTATACATATGAATATATGTGCATACAGTCACATAGATGCATATACATATGCATACACTTTCATGTATATATATGCTCACACACACATATATACTGAATCCTGGTGGCACAGTGGTTAGAGTTGAGCTACAAACCAAAATGTCGACAGTTCAAATCTAACAGCCGCTCCTTGGAAACCCTACGTTTTACTCTGTCCTATAAGGTCACTACGAGTCAGAAGCGACTCAAAAGCAATGAGTATACATATATTTGCATACATACATACATTTATACCCACAAATACATTTTTGTTTGCTTGTGCTGTTGTTTTAAATTATGTATGCAATAGCAATTACCAACAGGTCCTTCTTTTTAGTGACATCATTTACCTTCATCAAGCTGTGTACACTCCGTCATCATTCATTGTTACCTTTCCTATTGTCAAAAATAATAAATATCTACCATCTAGATAGTGACTTCCCCTCCTCTACATCCCTGGCAACCACTAATGAACATTAGTTTCTGTATATTTCTTGTTCATGTTATTTCATCAAAGTGAGAACAAACGTTATTATTTTTTTTTTTTTGTGATTGACTTATTTCATGCAATCTAATGTCCTCCAGGTTCATCCGTATTCCAAGATGTTTTGGGAACTCATTTTTCTTATTGCTGAGTAGTATTCCATTGCATGTATGTGCCACATTTTACTTATCCATTCATTCATTGATGGACACATAGGTTATTTCCATCTTTTTGCTATTGCGAGTAGGACGGCAATGAACATAGGTGTGCATATGTCTGTTTGCTGTAATTGTAAGTTGTTCAATGTAGTGTTTGTGTTAACCACTAAGAAAATCCATAGAGAAAATATACAGAAGGAAAAAGGAAGAAATCAAATAGGCTCAAAACAAAAAAACATTTAAATACACACACACAAAAAAAAATAACAGAAATATGGAAATAATGGGACAAAGAAGTTATAAGACCGACAAAAAAACTATCAGCAAAATGAATGAAGTAAATACTATTTTTAGTAATTACCTTAAATATAAACCATCTAAATTCCCCATTCTAAAGACAGAGTGACAAAATTAATTAAAAAATAATAATCCATCTTTATTCTACCTAGAAGATACACACCTTTGACACAAGGATACAAACAGACTTAAAATAAAAAGATGGAAAAGAATATTCCATGCAACTGGTAAATGAAAAGATCAGCAATGTCCATATTGACATCAGATAAAATAGACCTTACATCAGAATCTATTATAATAGATAAAGAAGGACATTACATAATAACAAAAGAGTCATTTCATCAAGAAGACATAACAATTAGAAATACGTACGCAGCTAACATCAATGCTCCAAAATATATGAAACAAATACTGACTGATACAAAAGGAGTAATAGACAATTCCACAATAATAGTTTGGGACTTCAATATACCATTTTCATTTTTGGACAGAATATCTGAAAAGAAAACTCACCTCTTATTGATTCTTATGTCCTATGATCTGCTGCTTAATATCAATCTTCCTTTTCCTAATACATGAGATGATTTTACCATATATCAAAGCAACTGACTCAACATGAGCTACTACTCCAGTCTGTGCTGAGCTTCCATAAGAGCCAGTGTCTACATTTACCTTCTTTCATCTTATTCCATGTGTCTTAGGCTGGATTCTGTAGATAAGCAAAACCAGTGAGACATCTACACACACAAACACACACACACACACACACACACACACACACACACACA
>NW_004443989.1:15351875-15369319 GCF_000243295.1 Trichechus manatus latirostris
ACACACACACACACACACACACACACACACACACACACACACACATATATATGCCTTACTTACATACGTAAAGAGAGAGAAAAAGATATATCCAGGAAATGGTTCATGTGGCTGTAGAGGTTGAAAAGTTCCAAATCCATGGGTCCATCTGAGTGGTGACTCCATCCTTTGAGACCCCAGAGTTTGTGACTCTACCCTTTGAGACGGAGGGTGTTCTACTTCCTGTGTTCCTTGTCTCCTCAGCTTCTGCTTCCTTCTTCCTTAGCCTCTAGGCTCCGTCAGCCTTGCCTCCCACATCTGCCCTTTTTGGGCAATGTTCCAAAGCTCTGTAGCTCCACTGATAAGTGCCTGGAGGCACCCTACTCCACCAATAAACATTTGGCAAGAAGATACTCAGCTGTCTTGCTCCATGTGTCAGCAAGGCTTGCTCCACCAGTAAGTCCTCAGGGGCACCCTACTCCGCCAGGAAGCCTCCTGTGCAAAGGCATTCAGCTCTCTGGTTCCGTGGGTTGACTCCAACACTGTCTTATGCTGGTTTCCTGGTTGCTGCCATTCTTGCCATCTGCACCATCCCCAGTGTAACAGCTCTCCTTGCTTTCTGATTCCTCACCAGAATTGTCTTTGACATGACATCCATAATTCCACTGACAGTCTCTTTAAGGCAATCTAAGCTTTTTCAATTAGGCACTTTAAAACTTTTCCAGTCTCTATCCATTCACAGCTTCAAAATCACTTCCACTTTTTAGATATCTGTTAGAGCAACATCCTACTTTTGGTACTAAATGTCTTAAGTTGGGTTCTCTAGAGAAGCAAAGCCAGTAAAGTGTATAAATATAGAGAGAGACTTATATAAAGAAAATGGCTCATGTGATTGTAGAGGCTAGAATGTCCCAAATCCATGGGTCAGGCTGGAGGCTTCTCCTGATTCACACAGCCATGAGTACTGGTGAACCAAAGATCAGCAGGTGAGAGAACAAGGTTCTTGCTCACAGGCTTCCAAGACTGATGAATCCCAAGATTAGCAGGCAAGACTGCAGGTAAGTTGGTAGCTCAAGTCTCAAAAACTGGAGGTCAGATGAACAGGAGCCAGCTTCAGGATCCAGAGAGAGCAAAAGCCTTGCCAGAATGTCCACTTATATTCACTGCATGCAACACACCCAAGGAAACTCCCTTTCAACTGATTGGCTACTCACAGCCTATCCCATCATGTAGGTGATCACATTATATGAAACCTCATTATGGAAGTGATCACATCATCACGTGACTGCCAAACTACATCATAACTGCCAAACAACTGAGAATCATGGTCCAGCCAGGTTGACACACAATCCTAACAATCACTCCATGGAAATAAGTCCAGAGTAGGGGTTATAAAATATCTTGTGGACTTGTAAGACTCTATGCAACATTTCTTGGAAAACAAATTAAATAATCAATGATCAATCTTAAAGTATTGCTTCTCATTTAACCTTCTGATATGTTGTCAATTTGAGCACATATAGGTAGGTATTTCAAAGAACACAATGCTTAAGTTAAACCTTCTTTATTAATTAAGCTAAATTATTGTTTGGTTTGAAGGAGACCTGGTGGGGTAATTGTTAAGCATTTGGCCCCTAACTTAAAGGTAAACTGAACCCACCAGCAGCACTAAGGAAGAAAAGACCTCTTGATCGTCTTTCCTAAAGATTACAGCCTAGGAAACCCTATGGGGAAGTTTTATTCTGTAATATAGGATTGCGATGAGTCAGAATACATTAGATGGCATGCAACAATTACAAAAACTGTTGCTTTAAAGATGATTTTCAGGGGACAGTTTTGGTTTCAGTTTTACAGTTTAAGGATTGTGTTGTTGTTGTTGTTAGCTGACATCAAGTCAGTTCTGACTCATAGCTACCCTACAGGAGAAAGTAGAACTGTCCCATAGCGTTTCCAAGGAGCTGCTGGTGGATTTAAACTGCCGACTCTTTGGTTAGTGGTCTAGCTCTTAACCACTATGCTACTAGGGCTCAGTTTAAAGATTACTTCAGGGAAATTGTTTCAGAAGGTCATTCAGCCCCTGTCTTCTGAGCCTCAAAATTCACTCACAGAGCTCACCACCCTTCCTGTCCTATATCCTCAGGAATAAATACATGGTGTTCCTCCCACTGTTTCCCTACAGCTCACCAACCTTCCTGCCCTGTATCCTCAGGAACGGACACATGTTCTTCATTTCAGTGCATCTGTAGGGATTTTTACAAACAGATACATTCCCTCTGTTAGTTAAATGTTTGTTTACTAAATTCTAAGAGTAGTTTAAAAATACTACAAAAATAAGTGAAGATCTTCTAACTAGTAGCTTGAAATTTTCTACCAGCCACCAACAAAAATAACTATCAGAGCTTTAGAAAATATTAAAATTGTTCACTGTATCAGAACACTAACACTGTCAAAAATCAGTAGAAGCACAAAAAAAAAAAAAAAAAAAAAAAGAGGCCAGACTTACTGGTCTGACAGAGACTGGAGAAACCTTGAGAGTATGAGAGTATGGCCCCCGGACACAATTTTAACTCAGTAATAAAGTCACTCCTGAGGTTCAACCATCAACCAAAGATTAGACAGGCCCATGAAACAAAATGAGACCTGTTGGGCACACCAGTCCAGGGGCAAGAACAAGACGGCAGAAGGGGACAGGAAAACTGGTAAGAGGGAACCTAAGGTCGAGAAAGGGAGAGTGTCGATATGTTGAAGTGTTGTCAAACAATGTCACAAAACAATATGTGTACTAATTGTTCAAATAGAAGCTAGTTTGTTCTGTAAACCTTCATCTAAAGTACAATAAAAAAGAAAGAAAAAAAGAGAAGAAGGAACTTTTGTGAGGTATGCTAGGCATGTATTGCTACTTAGCCATCACACATATACTAATACTAATGAGAATTTTTTGGTCAAAGGAGGAGTGAACCCAGAGAGTCACAGTGAAGAATAAAATTCAATAATAATAAAGAACACTAAAAAATGTCACTAAAGATTCCTTGGTATATCAGGAGAAATGAAAGGAAACAATGGGTAGGGGAAAAAATAATCAAGGAAACATGATGTGCCTCAAATCCATTGTCTCTCACATTGTTTATCCTTGCATCTACCTATCTTCTCCAAGTTCTGGTCCTTGCCTCAGCTTCCCATTCAGACACCAGAGACAATCTGATTTTAGCTCATCATTGGGATGACATGCTTTATGAAATACTTCTATGTATGAAAACTTTGTTACCTCAGAGGATCAATTTAAAATGATGGTTCTATGAAAATTTTATGAAGATTGGAGTCACCAGAGAAACTACTTTCTGGCCTCAAGAGGAAACCAATGTCCTCAGAGTAGCACTGCCCTTCCCTCTGCACCTGCTGCTACAGCTGGCCTAAGTACCCATGACCAACACTATCCCAGTCTCCCGGGGCCTCCTGCAGGGGAGATTTATGTCAATGCTCTCTGATGGCTGTGTGTCTCACACAGTAACATACCACCATGTCCTCATGTCTCAGACTGCTCATCTGCAGATACAGGGTGTTCTTGGCTTTGTCTCCGAGATGGTAAATCAGTGCTTCACAGAGCCTATGCCTTAGTATTTCCATCAGGGCTCATCACAGCCATCCACTGCAGCCCCTTCCTGGTACTTGAAGGAACCTCTTCATCAACTAGCTGCTGAAGGTGCTGCTGAAGGTGAATACACAGGCTTCAGTGGAGAGTCTCAGAGACCTCCCAGTCTGCCTCATGTCTCCCCCAGTCTACACTAGCTGCATCTCACATCGGACACCTGCAAACACATATCCCAAAATCAATGTTCTTATTTTGCTAGATAATTGCCTTGTACAATGGCAAGAAGAAAAAAAAAAAAAAAATCCCAGTTCAGTCTTCATGGTGAGGATCCAGTTCTGTGTTGGGTTCAGAGTGGTGGTGATAATCTCAGACACTGGACTAGGATTCCTTTACAGTCACACGGTCAGGAGCTGGGTAGATTTTCATCAGCAGAGGGAGCAGACATATGTGCATGCCCTTCTCCATAGAAGCATAATTATTGGTTTCTGTACTCTCAACCACAACTTTGGTGAGAAGTATGAAAATACGTAGCTGAAGCTTGTTGATGTCAGGACACGAGTACAAAAGGACATACCTAGAGTTCACCAGGTAGACCTGAGCGCAGTCTCTGAACCTGTCTTCCCTTCCCTTGAGGTAGGAACCTGCTTGCATCTCTGTGGTGTGAGTCCTGGGTGAGCTGTGTGCTAAGAATTTCTGCTGAATCTCACCAAGACACCTGGGACAGGTTTGCACTAACCTTGGCTAAACACAGAAGTGCAAAAGACTGTAAAGGCACAGTGACAGATACTATGGCTGGTGTTCTGAGGAAGGAGCCCCAAATACACTCCAGTGCCTGATTGAAAACCCTCTGGGTGATATGAAGACACACAAAGGCTGGAAAAGAGGAAGATTTAACAAACTGTAATTTTTCCTTGTGGAGCACAAGGAATATTTTGAAATAAGCATTTCTTTGGTGACTTCATTCTGTAAAGGACCTGTCTTCTTACATGGCTTTACTTCCCATGCACTTGTGCCACCTAGTGTGCTATCCTGCTTCTTGAGCTCTCCCCATATGCCTAGTGTTTCCCAGGTGGCACACTGCAGTGATGAAGCACTCTGACCCCTCTCCAGGGCCCCCTTCTCCTGAACCCTTCTGAGCTTTTAGGTGCACTGTAGGGTTCTGGTTCTTGACTCAAGCCCACACCAGCCTTTATATGTTTGATAGAAGTTCTGTCTGTGGAGGTGCCTCCTCTTCTCACAGTGAACCAGGACGAGAGAAGTGGAGAGTCTATTCCCTCTTGCAAAGTACTGCTCACTTTCAGGAGTGTATTAAATTTGAATACTTATCTTCATCTCTCTGCTTTCTGTAAAAAATAAGACTTTGCAGCATATGGATTGAGTAATAGACTCTTATTCCTACACAAAAATGGAGGCAAATCCAACAAAACATTTTGGCCCCTCGGTATTTGAATCATCTTTCCAGAGATTTTCCTCATTTGATTTCACCCCATCAACCATTATACATCATGCTGTGCAACCATCACCACTATCTGTTCCCAAACTTTTCCATCATGCTTAATAGAAACAAGGGTTTACTGGTTAGACTCATATTGATTACAGGATGTAAGTGCAGCACTCTTTCACTCACAGTGCATTCTTGGTCACGTTCAGCTGCGGATACAAATCCTGGGGGACTGTAGCCCCTACCCTACCCCCAAACCGGGGAACACAGAGCAAATTGTTAACTAGTTCTGAGTAACAGCTTTTCCAGGAGATCTTAGATGATGTTTATACTAAAGGTGGTAGGAAAAAAAAATAGATATTTAAATTAGGATAGATAGATAGAAAGATAGATAAATGATAAAAAGCAATGCTTAAAATTACTTAAAAGCCTTTATTAATCTTATGCATCCTGACAGAGTAAACAGTCAGTACAAACAATGATACTACAAAAGGGGAAGTTCATGACTTAAGGCAAGAAAGAAGGAGAGAGAACTAGGGTAGAAGGACAGAAGGAAAGAAGGAAGGAAGGAACAAAGGAAAGGAGGAAGGAAGGAGGGAAAGAAGGAAGGAAGGAAAGAAAGAAGGAAGGAAGACAATGGAATGTGTGTAATTTTCATTAAATAAAATGTCTGATGAATTTAAGATGCATGTATTAGGTAGACATTTTATGTGCACCCTGTAGTAAACATTATAGGGAAAACTTGCTAGAGGACACAGTGTGAGCTGCTCCAGAGATCCCACATTTCAACAAGAAGCATCAGTGCCCCCAGGAGTGAGTACCTGTCATGTCGCCATTAGGGCTATGGGCCTGTTCTCATTTTCTCACTCTTGAGGACACAGTTAACAGTGTTTCCTCTGGTGATGAACTGAGAGGTCACAGGTGGAGGTGCCTCTGAGACTTCTGCTCTCTAGCTGCAGGTGGCTGAGGGTTTCTGTCCTTCTAGGGATGTGGTTTCTCTCACTGTGCTCCTTGCACAGTAATACATGGCTGTGTCTGTGGCCTTCAGGCTGTTCCACTGCAGGTAGGTGGTGCTGATGGAGTTGTCCCTAGAGATAGTGAGTTGGCCTTGGAAGGATGGGTTGTAGTGGGTATGAGAATCACCAGGATATACCGTTCCCATCCACTCCAAGCTCTTTCCGGGCATCCGCCACACCCAGCTGATCCAGTAGCTGGTAAAACTGTATCCAGACGCCTTCTTATAGGAGATTCTCAAAGACTGCCCAGATCTCTTCACTTCTGCCCCAGACTCCACCGGCTGCACCTGGGCAGACACCTGTGGAGACAGGACTCAGAGATCAGAAGGTTCTTTCTCTCACCAGTTCTGTGACCTCAAACCTTGAATTATCCCTGACCTGGGAGAACAGCCATGAGGAGAGTGAGGATGGTGGCAGACCACATCTTGGAATGAGGATGGAAAGAGACAGCACTGAGGACCCCAGCTGGTTGGTGAGGGAGACATCCCTGTGGAGGCACACTGTGAGTTTAAATAGGATGTCATTCACTTTGCATATTTTTGCCCTGTTCTCAGGTAGAGACTCCACAGACCTTATAATTCTAGAACCCCAAGGCAGGGAAAGGTGGTGGTCTTGAGACTCATGAGAGAGATAGGACAAGGTCCCAATAGCCATTCCTTTCCCTCCCCAACACACACATACTGGTACTGACACCTTGGCCCTGGACAGTACAAAGCAGTGCCTCCTCCACCCCGATGCATCTCTCAGCCCACACTGGGGGGAGGGTTGGTTGAAGGTCTGTGTGAATCTGCTTCTGAGGAGCCTAGGGGCCATCACAGAGCATCCTTGCCTCAGTTTCTGAGGGATTATGTTGAGGTTATAAAGTGTCTTTGGATAGGGTACTGAGGACTCTGGCCTTCCAGATGGCCCCTTCCAAATAGACCTGCCAGGTGGGCCCTAAAACCCTGGAGTTGCCCTGCACTTTTTATTGCCTGAGGAGGGACCCAGGTCTCAGGGAATGTGGGCTTTACTCAGAGCTGTATCTCATGTCCACACAATTTCAAATCAAAGATGAGGGTCTCAGGCACTGAGTCCTCATGTTAAACTTGGACCTTGTTCCTTTCTTTCTTTTTGACAATACAACTTTGCTCACAAGAGAAGTCTGAAGTTCAACATGGAGAACATCTCACCATTTTTAGTTTTCTAATCTGTCCCTGGTGGTGTAGTGGTTAAGAGTTCAGCTGCTAACGAAATGGTCTGCAATTAGAATACACCAGGCACTTCTTGGAAACACTATGGGGCAGTTCTCCTCTGTCCTACAGGGTCCCTAGGAGTCGTCTTCAACTCAATGACACTGGGTTTAGTTTGTTTTGGAATCTGTCCCTAAACATCTCTTTGTTCTACCCTGAAACCCAAGCAAACACTGTGTTGAGATATTTCCCTCATTTCTCTTCTTATGGGGAGACACGGAGACCATTCTGGAGCTCTCAGAACACAAACAAGGGGCCAGAGAAAATTCCATAGTGTCTCTCCTTCTCCTCCATGACATTCTGCTCTCTGCCTTCTCAGGGGTGGATTAACCAGTAAGCACAGTATGGCTTACAGTAAGCAAGGTACACTTGCGATTAATTGTGTTTACTTACTAATTTGTAGTGCACAGTTTCAGATTAAATCAAAGATGTGGTGAAACGCAGGTGAAATTGTGCACTACAGATTAGTAAATAAACACAATTAAGCCCATGTGTGCTTTGCTTACTGGGTAATTCATCTTAGATAGATGTTTAACAAATCTAACTCATGAGTGTCAGAGGCAGGAAGGGGTCTCAGAACCATGAGGAAGGGGGGAGCTGCAGGAGGAACGAGAAAGCTTCAGACCCTGACAGGAAACCTGTTCCTTCCTCCCTCAGCAATTGCTCCTGAGGTTGAGGCTCTCCCTGTGCCTGTGGCACACATCCCAGTTCTCCCTGTGTGGTAGATTAGGTCAGGTCTCACTCTGCCTCCCTTCACTGCCTTTCTCTCCAGCATCACACACACCAACTCCTAGACTCTGGGATGTTCCTGTTGTGGGGACTCAGTTCCATGAGGCAGTCTCTTGAAGAGTGATATACTTGCACGATAGTCCCACTTACTGTCTGCTGCTCAGAGGACCTATACTATTTACCCTAGAGGGAAATCATCCTCTTCTTCTTCGTCGTCTTTTTTAAAAAATAGTGTTTTGTTGTGTTTTTTGTGAAAGTTTACATAGAAGTTTATGTTCCCATTCAATAATCTGCACACGTTATTCAAGGAGATTGGTTACATTCTTCACAATGCATGTACATTTTCATTATTTCCAATCTGGTTGTTCTGTTTCCATTAATCTGATTTCCCTGCCTCATTACATTATTTTCTTTGTTTTCAAATAATTGTTGACCATTTGATCTCATATATGTGATTTGTTAAAGATGCACAGTACTTGCAAGTGTTATTCATAATTTTTGAGCCAGTTGGTTAGTTACAAGGTAACCTCAGGTGTTAGTTTTGATTCAAGTTTTGAAGAGTATCTCAACATAATATTCTCGGGGATTCCTTCAGTCTCAACCAGTCCAGTAGGTCTGGTTTGTTTGTTTGTTTCAGGAATAAGAGGTTCTGTTCCACAGTTTTCTCCCATTTCATCAGGGTCCATCTATTGTGGCCCTTATTACAATGGTATGTAGTGATATCTGGGCACCATCTAATTCTTCTTGTCTCACTGTAGATGAGGCCATAGTTCATGTAGTGTTATTATTCCTGTAGACTACTTTCTTCTTTGAGTCTTTGGTTTCCTTCTTTCTCTTTTGCTCTGAATGAGTAGAGACCAATAGTTTCATCTTAGATGGGTGCTTGTAAGCTTTTAAGACCCTAGACACTGCAACAAGCTATGATGTAGAACATAACTTTATGAATTGTATTACGCCAATTGACCAAGATGTTCAATGAAACTATGGACTTGATCATTCAAACCCAGTGTCTTAGTCATCTAGTGCTGCTATACCAAAAATATCACAAGTGGATGGTTATAACAAAGAGAAATTTATTTTCTCACAGTCTAGTAGGCTAGAAGTGCAAATTCAAGATGTCAGCTCCAGGGGAAGACTTTCTCTCCCTGTCAGCTCTGGGGGAGGGTCCTTGTCACCAATCTTCCCCTGGACTAGGAGATTCTCTGAGCAGTAGCCCCGGGTCCAAAGGACATGCTCTTCTCCTGGCATTGCTTTCTTGATGGTATGTGTTCCCCCCTTTCCGTTTGCTTCCCTTTCCTTTTATCTATTGTGAGATAAAAGGTGGTACAAGCCATGCTCCAGGGAAACTCCTTTTATATTGGATCAGGGTTGTGACCTTAATAAGGGTATTACAATCACATCCTAAACTTCTTTAGCATAAAATTACAATAAAAAATGGAGGACAATCACATAATGCTGGGAATCATGGCCTAACCAAGTTGACACATACATTTGGTGGACACAATTCCATCCACAACACCCAGAAATCCAATCCTGTGAGGTGTTTGGTTAGGTCTAAGATGTATCCATTATGCTCCAGATGTGTTTTATTATACATATGAATATATATGCATACAGTCACACAGATGCATGTACATATATATATACTTTTATATATACACACCTATACACAAATATGCATCCGTACACACATATATACCTACACATATATTTTTGGTTGTTTCTGCTGTTGTTTTAAAGTTATATATGCCATAGCAATTACCAACAGGTCCTTCTTTTTAGTGACATCATTCATCAAGCTGTGTACATGCCACCATCATCCATTATTAAATTTTCCATCAACAAAAGTAGCAAGTATCTACTATCTCTTTAGTAAATTCCCCCCCTCCATCCCTATTAACCACTGATGAACATTAGTTTCTGTATATTTACTTGTTCATATCATTTCTAAAGGTAAGAACATGTATTTGTTTCTTTTATTGTGCTTTAAGTGAAAGTTTACCGTTCATATTAGTTTCTCATACAAAAATTTATACCCAAATTGTTATGTGACCCTATTTACTCTCCCTATAATGTGACGGCACACTCGTCCTTTCCACCTCGGTTTTCCATTAAACCAGCTGCTGTCCATTTTTGCCTTCTTATCTCACCTCTGGACAGGAACTGCGCATTTAGCCTCATGTATTTACTTGCGCTAAGAAGCTCTCTCTTCACGAGTATCATTTTATGTTTTATAATCCAGTCTATTCTTTGTCTGAAGAGTTGGCTTCGGATACAGTTTCAGTTCTGGACTAACAGAGAGTCGGGGTGCCATGCCTTCTGGGGTCCCTCCAGTCTTAGTAGGACCATTAAGTCTGGTCTTTTTACTAGAATTTGAGTTTTGCACCCCACTTTTCTCCTGTTACATTAGGGATTCTCTGTTGTGTTCCCTGTTAGGGCCATCATTGGTGGTAGCTGGGCACTATCTAATTCTTCTGGCCTTAGGCTGATCGAGTCTCTGGTTTATGTGGCCCTTTCTGTCTCTTGGACTAATATTTTCCTTGTGTCTTTGGAATTCTTCATACTCCTCTGCTCCAAGTGGTTTGGGACCAATTGATGCATCTTAGATGGCCGCTCGCTAGCTTTTAAGACCCCAGACGCCACTCACCAAAATGGGATACAAAACATTTTCTTAAATTTATTATGCCGATTGACCTCGATGTCTCCTGAAACCATGGTCCTGGTCCCCCATCCCTGCAACTCTGTCCCTCAAAGTGTTTGGTTGTATTTAAGAAAGTACTTAGCTTTCGGTTTAGTCCAGTTTTGCTGACTTCCCTTGTGGTGTGTGCTGTCCTTCCCTTCACCTAAGATCATTCCTGTCTACTATCTAGCTAATGAATACCATTCTCCCTCCCTCTCCACCCTTGTAACCATTAAAGAATATTTTTTTCTATGTTTAAACCTTTTCTTGAGATCTTATAATAGTGATCTCATACATTATTTGTCTTTTTACGTCTGACTAATTTCACTTAGCATTATGCCTTCCGGATTCATCCATGTTATGAGATGTTTCACAGATCTATCATTGTTCTTTATTGTTGCATAGTATCCCATTGTGTGAATATACCATAATTTCTTTATCCATTCATCCATTGATGGACACCTAGGTTGTTGCCATCTTTCTGCTATCATGAACACTGCTGCAATGAACATAGGTGTGCATATTTCTATTAGTGTGACACCCCTTATTTCTCTAGGTTACATTCCAAGGAGTAGGATTGCTGGATCGTATTGTACTTCTATTTCCAGCTTTTTTTATTTTTTGTTGTGCCTTAAGTGAAAGTTTATAGTTCAGATCAGTTTCTCATACAAAAATTTATACACACATTGCTATGTGACCCTAGCTGCTCTTCCTATAATGTGGCAGCACACTCCTCTTTTCCTCTCCTCATTTCCTGTGTCCATTAAAACCATCTCCTGTCCTTTTTTGCCTTCTCCTCTCACCTCCAGACAGGAGCTGCCCATTTAGTCTCGTGTATCTACTTGAGCTAAGAAGCACACTGTTCACGAGTATCATTTTATGTCTTATAGTCCATTCGATTATTTGTCTGAAGAGTTGGCTTCAGGTATACTTTCAGTTCTGGGTTAACAGAGAGTCCAGGGCCATGTTTTCTGGGGTCCCTCCAGTCTTAGTAGGACCATTAAGTCTGGTCTTTTTACTAGAATTTGAGTTCTGCATCCCTGTTTTCTCCTGCTCCATCAGAGATTCTCTGTTGTGTTCCCTGTTACGGTGGTTATTGGCTGTAGCAGGGCTCCATCTAGTTCTTTTGGTCTCAGGCTGATAAAGTCTTTGGTTTATGTAGCCCTTTCTGTTTCTTGGGCTAACATTTTCCTTGTGTCTTTGGAGTTCTTCATTTTTCTTTGCTCCAGTTGGGTTGGGACTGATTGATGTATCTGAGATGGCCGCTTACTAGCTTTCAAGTCTCTATATGCCACCCACCAAAATTAGATGCAGAACATTTTCTTAATAAACTTTGTTATGCCAATTGATCTAGATGTCTCCTGAAACTAAACCCCTGTCCCTGCTACTATGACCCTCGAAGTGTTTGTTTGTATTCAGGAGAATTCTTAGCTTTTGGTTTAGTTCTGTTATGCTGACTTCCCCTGTAGTGTGTATTGTCATTCACTTCATCTAAAATAATTCTTTTCTGCTATCTAGAGAATACCACTTTCCCTCCACCCCCACCTTCTTAACTGTCAAAGAATGTTTTCTTCTGTGTTTAAAACATTGATTGAGTTCGTATAATAGTGGTCTCATACAGTATTTGTCCTTCTGGGACTGACTAATTTCACTTAGCATAATGCCTTCCAGATTCATTCATGTTATGAGATGTTTCACAGATTTATCATTGTTCTTCATCGTTGTGTAGTATTCCATTGTGTGAGTATACCATAATTTTTTTATCCATTCATCTGTTGATGGGCACCTAGTTTGTTTCCATCTTTTTGCTATTGTGAACAGTGCTGCTATGAACGTGGGTGTGCATATATCTATTCCTATGACAGCTCTTATTTCTCTAGGATATATTCCAAGGAGTGGAACTGCTGTGTCATATGGTACTTCTATTTCTAGCTTTTTAACGAAGTACCAAATTGATTTCCAAAGTGGTTGTTCCTTTTTACTTTCCTACCAGCAGTGTATAAGTGTTCCTGTCTCTCCACAACCTTTCCAACATTTATTATTTTGTGTTTTTTGGATTAATGCTAGCCTACTTTGGGTAAGATGGTATCTCATTGTCGTTTTGATTTGCATTTCTCTAGTAGCTAATGATCATGAGTATTTCCTTATATATCTGTTAGCCACCTGAATGTCTTCCTTGGTGAAGTGCCTGTTCATATCCTTTGCCCACTTTTTAATTGGGTTATTTGTCTTTTTGTTGCTGAGGTTTTGCAGTATCTTGTAGATTTTAGAGATTAGACACAGATTGGCTTTGTCGTACCTAAAAATTTTTACCCAGTCTGTATGTCGTCTTTTTATTCTTTTGGTGAAGTTTTTTGATGTGTGTGTTTGATTTTTAGAGGCTCCCAGTTATCTAGTCTCTCTTCTGATGTTTGTGCGTTGTTAGTAATGTTTTGTGTTCTGTTTATGCCATGTTTTAGGACTCCTTTTTTTTTTTTTTTTGCGATTAACTTATTTCACGCAAAATAATGTCCTCCAGTTTCATCCTTGTTCCAAGATGTTATGAGAACTCTTTTTCTTTATTGCTGGGTACTATTCCATTGTTTGTATGTACCACATTTTACTTACTCATTCGTTTGTTGATGGTCACATTTTTCCATCTTTTTCTTTTGTGAATGAACATAGATGTGCATATGTCTGTTTAGCATAATTGTAAGTTATTCAATGCAATATTTGTGGTAAACACTAAGAAAATGCATTTTGAAAAAACATAGAATGAAAAAAGAAAGAAATCAATAAGGCTCAACACACACACACATACACACACAAAAGCTAAATAAACAAAAAAAAAACAGAATTATGGAAATAATGTAACAAAGAAAATATAAGATCTATAAAAAACTACCAGCAAATGAATGAAGTAGGTTTTTCATTTTCTGTTATTATCTTAAATATAAATGATCTAAATTCCCTCATTCAAAAGACATAGAGTGACAGAATGAATAAAAAATAAGTAATCCATCTTTATTGTGCCTACAGGACACACTTTAGACACAAGGATACAACAAGACTGAAAGTAAAAGTTGGAAAAGAATATTCCATGCAACTAGTAAACAAAAAGATCAGCAGTGGCCATACTGATATCAGATAAAATAGACTTTTAATCAGAATCTATTATAAGATATAAAGAAAGACATTACATAATAATAAAGGGATCAATTCATCAGCAAGATATAAAAATTATAAATATATATGCAGCTAACATCAATACTCCAAAATATATGAAACAAATGCTGACTGATATGAAAGGAGTAATAGACAATTTCACAATAATATTTGGGGAATTCAATACACCATTTTCATTTCTGGACAGAACATCTAAAAAGAAAACCCACCTTTTATTTTTTCTTATGTCCTGTGATCTGCCAGTTAGAATCAATCTTCCTTTTCCTAAAACATGAGATGATTTTCCATATATTGAAGCAACTGACTCAACAGGAGCTACTATTCCAGACTGTGCTGAGCTAGCATAAGAGACAGTGCTTACCTTCTACCTTTTTTCACCTTATTCCATGACTGGTAGATCTCATTAACAGCAGTTTGATGCAGGGAAATAGACACTTCTCCATTTCCAGGTGAGATTAAATATCTGACAGTAGGAAAAGGAAACTTGAAAATTATATATACAGCACTCACACATTCAGGTTTGTTTATTCGTTTTATTTTTTAATGCTGTGTCCTTAGTGGTATGAATATCAAATCAATATTAAACCAACAATGCAAGTGGATTGAAGCTTACAGTTTGCAAATGGGGAACGCTTCTGACCAGAGAGTCCAGAAGTGCTCCTGAGAAGAAATATTTTTTACAGGCTTTTTTACCTTAGTCTATTATTAGTGATTGTACATTACCATGGAAACAAGGCCAGAGTAGGGAATAAAATAACTTGTGGACTTCAGGATTCCATGCAACATTTCTTGGAAAATACATTAAATAATCAATGATTGACCTTACAAGTAGCTTCTCATCTAAACTTCTGATTTGCTGTTGTCAATTTAATTACATATAGATAATTATTTCAAAGAGCACAATGCTTTGGACAAGAATTCTTTACTAATTAATATAAACTATTGTTTGGTTTGAAGGAGCCCTGGTGGGGCAATTGTTACGCACTTGCCTGCTAACCTAAAGGTAGACAGTTTTAATCCCCCAGCCACCAGTGGCTTTGAGAAAGAAAAGACCTGGTGTTTGTCTTCCCTAAAGATTACAGCCTAGGAAACCTTAAGGAGCAGTTTTATTCTGTCATATAGGGTACCTATGTGTCCAAATACACTAGAAGGCACAAAACAATTATAAAAACAATTGTTCGATTTGAAGATGACTTAGGAGACAGTTTTGGCTTCAGTTTTACAGTTTCAAGATTACCCTAAGGCAAAAGTTTCAGACGATCATTTAGCCCTGGTCATCCGAGTCTCAAAATACATTCACGGAGCTGTCACCCTTCTTTTTCCTGTATCCCCTGGAATGGAAACACACTCATCATTTCGGTGCATCTGTAGGGATTTTCACACAGAGACACACTCCCTATGTTTGTTAAAATTCTGTTTATTAATTTCTAACAGTAGTTTAAAAGTATAAAAAAAATATAGGGGAGACCATTAATGTTGTTATATGCGATCGAGTTGGTTCCAACTCATAGAGACCCTATGTACAACAGAACAAAACACTGCCTGGTCCTGTGCCATCCCACAATCATTGTTATGCCTGAGCCCATTATTGCTGTCACTGTGTCATTCTATCTCCTGGAGGGTCTTCCTCTTCTTTACTGACCCTCTAATTTACCAAGCTTGATGTCCTTCCCAGGGACTGATGCCTCCTGATAACATGTCCAAAGCATGTGAGACATAGTCTCACCACCATTGCTTCTAAGCAGCATTCTGATTGTGCTTCTTGCAAGGCAGATTTGTTCATTCTTTTGGCGGCCCATGGTATGTTCAATATTCTTCCCCAGCACTATTTAAAGACATCAATTCTTCGGTCTTTCTATTTCATTGTCTTACTTTCGTATGCATATGAGGAAATTGAAAACACGATGGCTTGGATCAGGCACACCTTAGTCTTCAAGCTGACATCTTTGCTTTTTAACACTTTAAAGAGGTCATTTGCAGCATATTTGCCCAATGCAATGCGTTTTTTTTTTTTTTTTTAATTTTTTTATTGTACTTTCGATGCAGGTTTACAGAACAAATCGTTTCTCATTAAACAGTCAGTACACATATTGTTTTATGACATTGGTTAAGAAACCCACAACATGTCAACACGCTGTCTTCTCGACCTTGAGGACCTTTAGTGGTGAAAATATACATAGCCAAAGTTGCACCATTTTGAAACTTTCTACATGTGCAATTCAATGACATTGATTCCATTCTTTCAGCTATGCTGCTATTCTCACTATCCTTTTCCATATTATTCTATCACCATTATCTTCAACTCACTGTCCCCTAGGCTTCCCTTCAAACCTTTTGAGTTGCTGTTGTCAATTTGATCTCACATAGATTTTTTTTTTGTACCTTAGATGAAGGTTTGCACAACAAATAGTTTCTCATTAAACAGTACACATACTGCCCTATGACAATGGTTAACAACCCTATGACATGTCAACACTGTTCCTTCTCAACCTTGGGTTCCCTATCACTAGCTTTCCTGTCCCCTCCTGCCTTTCTAGTCCTTATCCCTGGACTGCTGTGCCTCATTAGTCCTGTTTTGTTTTATGAGGCTGTAAAATCCCCGGCTGAATAGTGAACTTCGGGAGGGGTTTCATCACTGAGCTAAAAGGGTGTCCGGGGGCCATACTGTTAGGGTTTCTCCAGTCTCTTTCAGGCCAGTAAATCTGGTCTTTTTTTAATGAGTTATAATTCTGTTCCACATCATTTTCCAGCTCTGTCCAGGACCCTCTATTGTGATCCCTGTTAGAGCAGTCAGTGGTGGTAGCCGGGCACCATCTAGCTGTACTGGACTCAGTCTGGTGGAGGCCTTGGTAGCTGTGGTTCATTAGTCCTTTGGACTAATCTTTTCCTTGTATCCTGTTCTCTTCATTCTCCCTTGCTACCGAAGGGGTGAGACCAGTGGAATATCTTGGATGGCTGCTCACAGGCTTTTAACACCCCAGACGCTACGTAACAAGGTAGAATGTAGAACACTGTCTTTACAAACTGTGTTATGCCAAATGAGCTAGATGTTCCCCGAGACCATGGTCCCCACAGCCCTCTGCCCAGCAATTCAGTCCCTCAGAGAGTTTGGAAGTGTTTATGGAGCTTCCATGACCTTTCCTTGTACAAGTTGTGCTGGGTTCCCCAGTAATGTGTACTGTCTTACCCTTCACCAAAGTTATCACTTATCTATTTAGTTTCCCCCCATCCCTCCCATCCTTCGTAACCAACAAAGATTTTTTCTATTTGTGTGTAAACTTTTACAAGAGTTATACAGTAGAGGTCTCATACAATATTTGTCCTTTTGTGATTGACTTATTTCACTCAGCATAATGTCCTCCACTTTCATCCATGTTATAAGATGCTTCATAGATTCGCCGTTGTTTTTTATTGTTGCATAGTACTCCATGGTGTGTATGTAGCATAGTTTGTTTATCCATTCATCTGTTGATGGGCATCTAGGTTGTTTCCATCTTTTTCTATTGTGAACACTGCTTCAATGAATATGGGTGTGCACATGTCTATTCGTGTGAAGCCTCTTATTTCTCTAAGATATATTCCTAGGAGTGGGATTGCATTTTGTAGTGCTTTTTTT
>NW_004443989.1:15370149-15372768 GCF_000243295.1 Trichechus manatus latirostris
TCAGTCTGGTGGAGGCCTTGGTAGCTGTGGTCCATTAGTCCTTTGGACTAATCTTTTCCTTGTATCCTGTTCTCTTCATTCTCCCTTGCTCCCGAAAGTGTGAGACCAGTGGAGTATCTTAGATGGCTGCTTACAGGCTTTTAACACCCCAGACGCTACGCACCAAGGTAGAATGTAGAACATTGTCTTTATAAACTGTGTTATGCCAACTGAGCTAGATGTTCCACGAGACCATGGTCCCCACAGCCCTCTGCCCAGCAATTCAGTCCCTCAGGGAGTTTCGATGTGTCTATGGAGCTTCCACGACCTTTCCTTGTACAAGCTGTGCTTGTTTCCCCAGTATTGTGTATTATCTCACCCTTCAACAAAGATACCAGTTATGTATTGCCTTTTTAGTATTTCCCCCCAACCCCTCCCATCCCCGGCAACCAACAAAGATTGTTACTTTTTTAAAAAAAGATTTTATTGTACTTTAGATGAAGGTTTACCAAATAGTTTCTCATTAAACAGTACATATATTGTTTTGTGACATTAGTTAACAGTCCCCTGACTTGTCAACACTCTCCCTTCTCGACCTTGAGTACCTTTAGTGGTGAAAATATACATAGCCAAAGTTACACCATTTTGAAACTCTCTACATGTACAATTCAATGACATTGATTACATTCTTCCAGCTATGCTGCTATTCTCACTATCCTTTTCCATGTTATTCTATCACCATTATCTTCAACTTACTGTCCCCTAGGCTTCCCATCAAAACTTTTGAGTTTCTGCTGTCAATCTGATCTCACATAGATAATTTTTTTGTAACTTAAATGAAGGTTTGCACAACAAATAGTTTCTCATTAAACAGTTAGTACATATATTGCCCTATGACAACGGTTAACATCCCCATGAAATGTCATCACTGTCCCTTCTCAACCTTGGGTTCCCTATCACCAGCTTACCTGTCCCGTCCTGCCTTCTAGTCCTTATCCCTGGACTGCTGTGCCTCATTAGTCCTATTTTGTTTTATGGGGCTGTTCAATCCCCAGCTGAACAGTGAATCTCGGGAGGGGCTTCACCACTGGGCTAAAAGAGTGTCCAGGGGCAACACTCTTTGGGTTCTCCAGTCTATCAGGCTAGTAATTCTGGTCTTTTTTTGTGAGTTAGAATTCTGTTCTGCATCCTTTTGAAGCTCTGTCCAGGACCCTCTATTGTGATCTTGGTTACAGAAGTCAGTGGTGGTAGCTGGTCAGCATCTATCTGTACTGGACTCGGTCTGGTGGAGGCCTTGGTAGCTGTGGTCCATTAGTCCCTTGGACTAATCTTTTCCTTGTATCTTCTCTTCATTCTCCCTTGCTCCCGAAGGGGTGAGACCAGTGGAATATCTTAGATGGCTGCTTACATGCTTTTAAGACCCCAGACGCTACTCAACAAGGTAGAATGTAGAACATGAACTTTATAAACTGTATTATGCCTATAGACCTAGATGTTCTGCGAGACCATGGTCCCCTCAGCCCTCTGCCCAACAATTCAGTCCCTCAGGGAGTTTGGAAGTGTCTATGGAGCTTCCATTACCTTTCATTGTACAAGTTGTGCTGGTTTCCCCAGTGTCGTGTACTGTCTCACCCTTCACCAAGTATACCACTTATCTATTGCCTATTCAGTATTCACCCCCACCCTTCCCATCCCTGGTAACCAAAAAAGATTGTTACTTTTTGTGTGTGAACTTTTTCATTGGTTTTTACAGTAGAAGTATCATACAGTATTTGTCCTTTTGTGATTGACTTCTTTCACTCAGCATAATGTCCTCCAATTTCATCCATGTTATGAGATGCTTCACAGATTCATCATTGTTCTTTCTCGTTGCATATTACTCCATTGTGAGTATATGCCATAGTTTCTTTATCCATTCATCTGTTGATGGACATCTAGGTTTTTTCCCATCTTTTTGTTATTGTGAACAATGCTGCCATGAACATAGGTGTGCATATGTCTATTCGAATGACGACTCTTATTTATCTAGGATATATTCGTAGGAGTGGGATTGCTGGGTTGAATGGTATGTCTATTTCTAGCTTTCTGAGGAAGCACCATATCATTTTCCAAAATGGTTGTATCATTTTGCGTTCCCACCAGCAGTACATAAGAGTTCCCATCTCCCCGCAGCCCCTCCAACATTTGTTATTTCCAGTGTTTTTGATTCGTGCCGGTAATGCCGGGATGAGATGGTATCTCATTGTGGTTTTAATTTACATTTCTCTAATGGCTAGTGATCGCGAGCATTTCCTCATGTGTCTCTTGGCCATATGAATGTCTTCTTTGGTGAAGTGTCTGTTCATTTCCTTTGCCCATTTTTTAATAGGATTATTTGTCCTCTTATAAAGGTGTTGGATTTTCTTGTAGATTATGGAGATTAGACCTTTGTCTGACTTGTACCGTCCAAAACTTTTTTCCCAGTCTGTAGGTTCTCTTTTTACTCTTTTGGTGAAGTCTTTTGAAGAGAATATGTGTTTGATTTTTAAGAAGATCCCACTTATCTAGCTTATCTGTTGGGGTTTGTACGTTGATGGTTATGGTTTGTATCCTGTTAATGCCATGTATTAAGGCCTGAAGTGTTGGTCCTATTTTTTCTTC
>NW_004443989.1:15373076-15395395 GCF_000243295.1 Trichechus manatus latirostris
ACTTATTCAGGGCTTCTTCCCTTTCCATATAAAGTTAATGATCAGTTTTTCCATCTCTTTGAAGAATGTTGCTGGTATTTGGATTGGGATTGTGTTGTATTTGTAAATTTCTTTGGGTAGAATTGTCATTTTCACCATGTTGAATCTACCTATCCATGGACATGGTATGTTTTTCCATTTATGTAGATCCATTTGGTTTTTTTTGCAGTAGTGCTTTGTAGTTTTCTGTATGTAGGTCTTTTACATCGCTGGTTAGATTTATTCCTAAGTATTTTATTTTTTTAGGGGCTATTTTAAACGGGATTGTTTTCCTGATTTCCTTTTCATTTTCCTCTGAATTGGTGTATAGGAATCCAACTGATTTTTATATGTTTATTTTGTATCCTGCTACTCTGCTGAGTGTTTCTATAAGTTCCAGTAGATTTCACTTGGAGTCCTTAGGGTTTTGTATGTATAGTTTCATATCATCCGGAAACAGGGACCATTTAATTCTTTATTACCAATTTGGATGCCTTATTTCTTTTTCTTCCCTTATTGCTCTATCTAGAACTTCCAGCACAATGTTAAATAGCAGTGGTGATAAAGGGCATCCTTGTCTTGTTCCTGTTCTCAAGGAGAATGTTTTCAGCCTCTCTCCATTAAGAATGATGTTGGCCGTTGGTTTTGCATAAATGTTCTTTATTATGTTGAGAAATTTCCCTTCTATGCCTATTTTATTGTGAGTTTTTATCAGGAATGGATGTTGGACTTTGTTGAATGCCTTTTCTGTGTCAGTTGAGATGATCATGTGATTCTTTCCTTTCATTTATATGGTGGATTACTTTGATTGATTTTCTAATGTTGAACCATCTTTGCATACCTGGTATAAATCTTCCTTGGTTGTGGTGTATTTTTTTTTTTTAATATGATGCTGAATTCTATTGCCTAGAATTTTGTTGAAAATTTTTGCCTATACATTCATGAGAGATATTGGTCTGTAATTTTCTTTTTTTCTGTGGCGTCTTTGCCTGGTTTTGGTATCAGCGTTATGCTCGCTTCACAGAATGAATTTGGAAGTGTTGCTTCCTTTTCTATGCTCTGAAATAGCTTGAGTACTACTGGTACAAGCTCTTCTATGAATGTTTTGTAGAATTCTCCAGTGAAGCCATCTGGGCCTGGGCTTTTCTTTGTTGGGAATTTTTTTATTACCTTTTCAATCTCTTCTCTTATTATGGGTCTATTCAGATTTTCAATATCATTTTGTTGTAGTTTGGGTAGGTAGTGTGTTTCTAGAAATTTATGTATTTCCTCTAGGTTTACAAATTTGTAGGATTATAGTTTTTCATAATATTCTGTTATGATCCTGGTTATTTCATTTCAGTCTGTTTTTGTCACCCATTTCATTTCTTATTTGGGTCATTTTCGTCCACTCCTGTTTTTCTTTTTTCAGTCTGGCCAGTAGTTTGTTGATTTGGTTGATTCTTTCAAAAAACCAACTTTTGGTTTTGTTGATTCTTTCTATTGTTTTTCTGTTCTGTATTTCATTTATTTCTGCTTAATCTTTATTATTTGCTTTCTTCTGGTGGCTGTGTTTTTTTTTTTTTTTTTCCCTTGGTGTTCTCTTTGTATTTGTTTGAGTTGTGTAGTTAATGTTTTGATTTTGTCCCTTTCTTCTTTTTTGATGTGTGCATCTATTGCTATAAATTGTCCTCAGAGGACTTCCATTGCTGTGTCCCAAACGTTTTGGTATGATGTGTTTTCATTCTCGTTTGATTCTAGGAGCTTTTTGATTCCATCTCTAATTTCTTCTATTACCCAGTGATGTGTAAGCAGGGTGTTATTCAGTTTCCATGTAACTGATTTTTTTCCCTTGCTCTTTCTGCTGTTAATTGCTACGTTAAAGGCCTTGTGGTCAGAGAAGTTGCTTTGAATTATTTCACCATATTGGATCTTGTTGAGCATTACTCTGTAGCCTAAGATGTGTTCTATTCTGGAGATCGTTCCATGTTCATTGGAAAAGAATGTGTACTTTGCAGCTGTTGGATGGTGTGTTCTATATATATCTATGAAGTCAAGTTGGCTGATTGTGCCCTTTAGGTCTTCTGTATCTTTGCTGAGTTTCTTTTTAGTTGTTCTGTCCTTTTCTGAGAGTGGTGTGTTAAAGTTTCCCACTATTATTTTGGACCTGTCAATTTCTCTTTTCAATGTTTTTAGAGTTTTTTTTTTAATGTATTTTTGGGCACTGTAATTGGGTGTGTAGAAGTTTATTAGCATTATGTCTTCATGATGGATAATCCCCTTAATCATTATATAGTCTTCTTCTTTGTCTTTTATGGTGGATTTGGTTTTACAGTCTATTTTATCTGAGATTAGTATTGCCACTCCTGCTCTTTTTTGGTAGTTGTTAGCTTGATATATTTTGTTCCAACTATTGACTTTTAATAATTTCACATCTTCTTTCTATGGTGTGTCTCTTGTAGACAGCATACTAATTGACCTTGTTTTTTTAATCCATTCTGTCACTCTCTGTCTTTTTATAGGTGCATTGAGTCCATTTACATTCAGTGTATTTATTGATAGATATGAGTTTGTTGCTCTCATTTTCTAGTGCTTTTTTTGGTGCTGACATTTTCTTTGTTCTTCTTACTCTCCTTTGCTGAATTTCTTTTGTTTGTGGATTTTTTTTTATTAGTTTGTTTTTGTAGGTTTTGTTTTTTGTGAGTCTTTATGATTTTCCTCTTTATTTTTATGAGTATGTTTCTTAACTTTCTTTATGGTTACCGTGAAATTTACCCTTATCTTTCTAAGTTTGAAGCAGTCTATTATTATTTGGTATTGCCTTGCCTTCCTCTCCATTAGAAGGTTCTATACCTACACCATTTATTCCCTCTTTTATTTTTCTGAAGTTGTTGTCATTTACAGATTAACTGCTCTGATTTCCTGTTTTATTTCTTTTGGTTTTGGATAGTCCTTGAGAGTTCATTTTCTAGATTGGTATCTGGCTGATACCATCCTGCATCCTAGATTCAGCGTGTGAGCTGAAGTTGTTTGTTCTGAGACAGAAGAACAACCTTTGATAATTCTTGTAAGTTTGGTTTGGTTTTTACATATTCCCTTAATTTATGTTTATCTGGAAATGTCCTAATTTCACCAGCATATTTGAATGAGAGTTTTGCCAGATATATTATTCTTGGCTGGCGATTTTTTTCTTTCAAGGTTTTATATGTCATCACTTTGCCTTCTTGCCTGTGTGGTTTCTGCTGAATAATCTGAGCTTAGTCTTATTGTTTCTCCTCTGTATGTGACTTCTTGTTTTTCACGACCTGTTCTCAAGATTCTTTGTTTGTCTTTGGTTTTGCAAGTGTGATTATGATATGCTTTGGTGATTTTCTTTTGGGTCTATCCTATATGGGGTTCGTTGAGCTTCTTCAATGGCCAGCTTTTCATCTTTCATGATATTGGGGAAGTTTTCTATCAGAAGTTCTTCAATGGGCCACTCTGTATTTTCCGTTTTCTCCCACTGTTCTGGAAGCTGATCACTCACAGATTTTTGTTTTTGATTGTATCCCACATAACTCTAAGGTTCTCTTCATTTTTCTTTGTTCTAAATTTTCCTTCAACAGAGGTGTATCCCAGTGTTTGTCATCAATTCCACTGATCCTGTCTTCCACCATTTCAAATCTGTTCCTCAGTCCTTCTATGACACTGACCGTTTCTGAAATCTTGTTTTTTGTCTTTTTGATTTCTAATTTCTGTTTTTGTATAATTTCTAGTTGTGAATTTATTTTGGCATTTTGTTCCTGCTTTATTTTCCTGAATTCTTCCATTTTTTTTGTCTGTATTTTCCATGAGTTTGTCTGCATTTTCCATAAATTTTTCTATTTTTTCCTCATTTTTGTCTTCTTTTTGCTTCAACTCTTGGATATTTCTGAGTATTAGAAATTTGAATTCCCAGTAAGGTAGTTCTAGTACCTTTTCTTCCACTGGAAAGTCATATGGTGTTTTATTTTGGATGCTTACTGGTACCTTGTTGTCCTGTTTTTGTAAATGTTTTGATATTGTCTGCTGTCTTCGGGGCATTCAGTAGTTATTTTTCTCGTTTGTTAATTGTAGATTTGTTTGTTCCATTCTATTTTATTTGGGTATGTCTGAGCAGGCGGGCTGTGTGTTCTTCTTTGTTTGCTTACAGTGTGCACATTATTTTTTGTCTCCTCCAATGGGCAGTGTCAGTCATTCAGATACGGTACAGCAGGGCAGGTCTAGGTGAAGAGGAGTTGCTGGGATGAGTTGCTTGTGGCACTTACTACAGCCACCAGGGTGCGTCAGTTATCAGTGCAGGGCAGGTTCTGGTAGGCCATGCCTGTGCTGCTTGGTGGTGTGATGTTAAGTGCATGGTGCAGGTAGGCAGGATGGAGGGGGGAGACTCATATGTAGAGCTAAGATGGATATGGGAGAGAGGAGAGAAGAACAGGAGCCAAAAACATACAAGCCAAAAATGTGTTAGGGGAGCTTGCCGTTGAAGTGGAGAGATGAGAGACTATGAAAAAAAATGGAGAAAAACAAAAAGCAGAAGAAGAAGAAAAAAGAAAAGAATGAATAAATAAAAATTAGAAAGAAAAAAAGGACAGCAAAGCTCCAAGATACCCAACCAGCGCAGCTACAAGGTTTGAGGTAGTTGTTTCCATGTGTTGCAGTACAGCCTCGCTAGAAGGCCTAGAGGTATTCAGTGCAGGTATTCAGGGAACAGGAAGAGAAGGAAGGTATAGAGAGATGAGAAACTGAGTAATGAAGAAATAAAAAAGGGAAAAAGAGGGAAAAGAAAACAAAACAAATTTTAAAAAAAGAACAAAATAGCCCTCCAAAAAACAGGAAAAAATAAAGCATGAAAAAAGAAATGCGCTCAGGATCCCTCTGTGCATCTGCGCAAGCTGAAGAGGTAGGTCCCAAGCCATGTAGCCCTGCCTGGCCAGAACGGTTTCCCATCTCAAGAAAAGGAAAACAAACAAACAATTCAGAACATACAAACAAACAAAAGCTTCCAGCGTGGCAGCCCAGACTGGAGAGCAGTTCCACACTCGAACAGAGCTCCGCAGCCCCTTAGGAAGAAGCAAAGATGGTGCACAGAGCCAGGTATTTGAGTTAAAGAAGGGAGAGGTAGTGAGAGGTAAGGAAGAAATCAAAAGAAGCAGAAAAAAGCAACACCAGCAGCCAACAAATGGCACTCAGGGGGATGGCCAGTGCAGGTGTGTGGAATGCAAGCAGCCGGTGCTTCCCGGCCAAGAGACTGTGGCTGCGGGAAGTAGAGAGTTCATGTGGGGGTGAAGAAGGGTGGGGGGTGGGAAAGAGTATATCTCCAATTACCAGTTGTTTTCTCTCCTGCTGGAAGCTCCGTGAAACTGCTTTCTCATACCCTCTATTTGCTGATCTCTGATAGGAGTCCAAGATGGCGGATCCACACTGCTTTAGCTGATAGGGGACCTCTGCATGTATGTCTCCTCACTCTCTGTTCTCTGTAAGTTTTCTCACTCCATTTGGTGCTTGGCTGAATTCTTAATCTCTTCGTTTGATGTTTTCAGGTTTCAGGACTGCTGTTTTCTCTGTTTGGCTTAATTTTTTCAGATCTTTGCTGTAGAGGGATGGTGTGGTGCTTCTGCCTAGAGTGCCATTTTCCCAGAAGTCTCTCTTCTTTATTTTGATAAGTAGGTTTGTTAACTTTCTTTGTGGTTATCTTTAAATTTACCCTTATCTTCCTAGATTTGAACCAGTCTATTATTACTTGGTATCACCTTGTCTTCCTCTTTATTAGAAGGTTCTATAATTCCACCATTTATTCCCTCTTGTATTGTTCTGATGCTGTTGTCACTTACAGATTAACTGCTCTGATTCCCTGTTGTATTTCTTTTGGTTTTAGATAGTCATTGAGAGTTCATTTCCTAGGTTGGTATCTAGCTAGTACAATCCTGCATCCTATATTCTGCCTGTGGTCTGATATTGTTTGTTCTCAGATCAAAGGACTTCCTTTAATAAATCTTGAAAGTTTAGTTTGGGTTTTACATTGTCCCTTAATTTCTGTGTTTCTGGAAATGTCCTAATTTCACCATCATATTTGAATGATAGTTTTGCAGGATGTATTATTCTTCGCTGGCATTTTTTTTTTCTTTCAAGGTTTTATATATGTCATCCCATTGCCTTCTTGGTGCATGGTTTCTTCAGATTAATCTGAGCTTAGTCTTATTGTTTCTCCTCTATATGTGACATTTTTTTTTTTTTTTTTATCTTGAGCTGTTCTCAGGATTCTTCGTTTGTCTTTGGTTTTAGCGAGTGTTATTATGATATGCCTTGGTGATTTTCTTTGGGGGTGTATTCTATATGGATTTCATTGAACTTCTTGGATGGTCAGCTTTTCATCTTTCATGATATTGGTGAAGTTTTCTGTCAGCAATTCTTCAATGATCCTGTCTGTGTTTTCTGTTTTCTCCCCCTGTTCTGAAACTTCGATCACTCACAGATTTTTGCTTTTGATTGTATCCCACATAATTCTCAGTGTTTCTTCATTTCTATTTGTTCTTTTTTCTGTTTTTTTCCTCAAACAGAGTTATATCCAAGTGTTTGTCTTCAGTTTCGCTGATCCTATCTTCTATCATTTCAAACCTGCTCCTCAGCCTTTCTATGACACTGTCCATTTCTGAAATCTTGTTTATCTTTTGGATTTCTAATTGTTGTTTTTGTATGATTTCTACTTGTGAATTTATTTTAGCATTTTGTTCCTGTATTGTATTATCGAATTCTTCCATTTTTCTCTGTATTTTCCATGAATTTTTCTGACTTTTCCTTGAATTTATCTATTTTTTTTATCTTTTTTGCCTTTTTTGCTTCAAGTCTTGGATAATTCCGAATATTAGAGATTTGAATTCCCTATCAGTTAGGTCTTGTGCATTTTCTTCTACTGGAAGGACATCTGTTGTTTTATTTTGGACACCTACTGAAACCATCCTGTCTTGTTTTTGTAAATGTTTTGATATTGTCTGCCATCTTCAGGGCATTCAGTGGTTATTTTCCTCGTTTGTTGTTTGTAGATTTGCCTGTTTCATCCTGCTTTTTTGTTTTATTTGGTTATGTCTGAGCAGGCGGTCTGTGCATTCTTTGTTGTTTGGTAATCTGTGGGCATGATATTTTTCACCTCCTTCTTCAACGGGCAGGATCAGTCACTCAGGTATGGTACAGCAGGGCAGGTCCATCTGAAGGGGAGTTGCTGGGATTGGTTTTTGTGACACATATCACGGCTGATGGTGCAGATCAGGAATCAGTGCAGGGAAGGTACCAGTAGGCCATGCCTGTGTTGCTTGGGAGTGTGATGTTCAGCACATGGTGCAGGTAGGCAAGAAAGAGGGGTAGATTGTGATCTGGGAAGCTAAGATGGGTATGGAAAGATGAAAGAGAGGAAAGAAGAACAGGAACCAAAGACATAACACAAACAAAAAAGAGATTGCTATTGGAGTGGAGAGATGATAGACTGAGAAATTGCGAAAAACAAAAAAAGAAAAAGGGTAAAAGAAAAAAACGAATAAATTGAGAAAATGGAAATGAAGAATGACAAAAAGGGAATAGGGGAGAAAAGAAAACTAAACCAAAAAATAAAAAAAAGAGAGAAAAGAAATGCCCCCAGGGATGACCCTGTGTCTGCGCAGAGAAAGGGACTAGCTTCCAAGCCACGTGGTACTGCCAGGCTAGAAGGGGATCCTAAGCTGAGAAAAGAAAAAGAAAGGAAACAAACAAATCAAAACAAAACAAATCAGAGCAAACAAACAAACAAACAAAAAAGCCCCGTGTGTCCCACCAGCGTTGCTGCACGTGCCAGGAAGCAGTTTCACAGTCAAGTGGTGTTTCGCAGCCTTTCTGGAAGAAGCAAAGATGGTGCATGGAACCAGGTTTCTGAGAGAAAGGAGAGGGAGGTGGTGAGAGGTAAGGAAGAAATCTAAAGAAGCAGAAAAAAGCAACACTGGCAGCCAAAAAATGGCACTCAGGGAACTGGCCAGTGCAAGTGGGTGGAATCCAAGTAGCACTGGGGGGAAGCTCATGCTTCCCGGACAATAGACGGTGGGTGCAGCAAGAAGAGGAGACTAAATGGGGGTGAAGAATGGAGGGGGGTGGGAAAGCCTATATCATGGGTTACTGGATATTCTGTCTCCTGCTGGAAGCTCCGTGAAGTTGCTTTCTCTTACCTCCTGTTTGCTGATCACCAATAGGAGTCCAAGATGGCGGATCTGTGCTGCAGTAGCTGATAGGGGATCTCTGCATGTATCTCTCCTCGCACTCTGTTCTCGGCCAGTTTCTTATTCTATTCAGTGCTTAGCTGAGTTCTTTATCTCTTCATTTGATGTTTAGGGTTCCAGAATTGACGTGTGACTCTGTTTGACTTAGTTTTTCTGATCTTTGCTCTGGAGGGACGACTTGGTGCTTCTAAACACCATGTTGCCCGGAAGACCCCATTATTTGTTCTTGACTGCTGCTTCCATGGGTGTTGATTGTGAATCCAAGTAAAATGAAATCCTTGACAACTTCAATATTTTCTCTGTTAATCATGATATTGCTTCAGTAAGGATTTTTGTTTTCTTTATTTAGAAGAGTAATCCATACTGAAGATTATGGTCTTCAGTCTTCATCAGTAAGTGCTTCAAGTCTTCTTCCCTTTCAACAAGCAAAGTTGTGTCATCTGCATAACACAGGTTGTTAATGAGTATTCCTCCAATCCTGATGCCTTGTTCTTCTTCATATAGTCTGGGTTCTGGGATTATTAGCTCAGCATACAGATTGAATAGGTACCGTGAAAGGATACAACCCAGACACACAACTTTCCTGACTTTAAACCATGCAGTATCCCCTTGTTCTGTTCAAACCACTGCCTCTTCATCAATGTGCAGGTTCCTCATGAGCACAATGAAGTGTTTTGAAATTTCCATTCTTGGCAATGTTATCCATGATTTGTTATGATCTGCACAGTTAAATGTGTTTGCATAAGGAATAAAACACAGGTAAACATCTTTCTGATATTCTCTATTAGCCAGGATATATCTGACATCAGCTATGATATCCCTGGTTCCACGTCCTCTTCTAAATTATACTTGAATTCTAGTAGTTCCCTGTTGATATACTGCTACAGCCATTTTTGAATGATCTTCAGAAAAATTTTACTTGCATGTGATATTAATGATAATGTTCAATAATTTCCAAATTCTCTTGGATCACCTTTTTTGAGAGTAGGCATAAATACTGTTCCCTGATTAGGGTCTGTGCTCTGTAGCATTCGAGCCAAAGAAACATTTTCCAAGTCAGAAAGACAGAAAAATTTATTAAGAGGTGACACCAATGGGGGGCCCAACAGCAACATTGCCTGTCTTCATGGAGTCCTAAAAGACAATTTTACATTAAGCTTATATCTTGTTCCAAGGGTTACACAGAGTCTTTAGGCACATAGCCCAGAGATGGCAAGATGAGTTATACATTACAAGAGACTCCTTATCAGACTAAAGAGATACTTGCCAGACCTCTCCTTATCAGACTAAAGATATACATGCTGGACATCTCCTTATCAGATTAAACTATACATTTCAGGGGAAAAAAAGGAAATAATGGGTAGGGGAAAAAGAGCCAAGGAAATATGATGTGTCTCAAATCCATTGTTTCTCACATTGTTGACCTATCTTCTCCAAGTTCTGGTTCCTGCTTCAGCTTTTCACCGAGACACCAGAGACAAATTTATTTGAGCTCATCATTGGGATGACACGTTTTATGAAATGATTTTAGGTATGAAAAATTAGTTGCCTCAGAAGATCAATCTAAAATGAGGGTTTTATGAAAATTTATGAAGATTGGAGTCACTGGAGAAAATACTCTCTGGGCTCAAGAGAAAACCACATGTCCTCAGAGGAGCCCTTCCCTTCCCCCTGCACCTGTTCCTATGGCTGATCTGAGCACTGATGACATACACTATCCCAGCCTCCTGGGGCCTCCTGCAGGGTAGGTGTATGTCCATGATCTCTGATGTGTGTGTCTCTCATACAGTAATATATGACCATGTCCCCTTGTCACAGACTGCTCATCTTCAGATACAGTGTGTTCTTGGCTTTGTTTCAGAGATCAGTGCCTTGCAGAGTCTTTGTATGTCTTAGTATTTCCATCATGACTCATCACAGCCATCCACTGCAGCCCCTTCCTGGGACCTGATGGAAATAGTTCATTCAGAAGCTGCTAAAGAAGCTGCTCAGAGTGAATTTAGAGGCTGCACAGGACAGTCTCTGAGCCCCAACCCCCCAGCCTGCCTCATGTCTTCTCCAGACTCCACCAGCTGCACCTCACACTGGATATCTTCAAACACAGAAGTAACAGGCTTAAGAACCTCTACCCTCTCTATCTCAGTCTCTCTCATGTCCCCAAACCAACGTTCTTATTTTGCTAGATAATTGCCTTGTAAAATGTAACAACGAAAAAAAACCCGTCCCAGCTCAGGCTCCTTGGTGAGAGGCCGGGTTCTGTCCTGGGTTCAGTTTGGTGTAGGTAATCTGAGGCACTGTTTTGGGTCCCCCTTATACTTACAGTGTCAGGGTCTGTGTAAATTTTCATCAGCAGAGGGAGCAGACACATGTACATGCCCTTCTCTGTATAGAGGCATAGTCATTGGTTTCTCTACTCTCAGCCAGGACTTGGGTGTGGAGTATGAGGGTTAGTGAGAATGTAGGACTGAAGCCTATTGATGCTGGTACATGAGGAAATACCTTGTACCAATCCCCCTATAAACATCCCTTCACACAGGGGCTACACAAATGTAAGTTTGTGTTCTAACTCTTTTCCCTGTTTGGGGCACAGATAACCCCTCGACTCTAAATTTCTAGGGTTCACCAGGTAGAACTCTGCTCAGCCCCTCTGTGGGCCTGTCTTCCCTTCCTCTGGGACAGGCACCTGTTTGCATCTCTGTGGCATGGGTCCTGGATGAACTCTGTGCTGCGAGTCCCTGTTGAATCTCAGCCAGGCAGCTAGGACAGGTTTGCTCTAACTTTGGTAAAACACATAAGTGTAGACAACTGAGAAGGGCACAGAGACAGAAACCATGGCTGGTGTTCTGAGGATGGAGCCCCAAATTCACTCCAGTGCCTGACTGAAAACCCTCTGGGTGATATGGAGACACACAAAGACTGGAAAAGTGGAGATTTTAACAAACTTTCAATTTTTCCTTATGTATCACAGAAGAAATATTTTGAAATGAGCATTTCTTTGGTGACTTCATTCTGTAAAGGACCTGTCTTGTTACATGGCTTTACTTCGCATGCGCTTGTGCTGCCTACTGTGCTATCCTGCTCCTTGAGGTCTCCCCACATGCCTAGTGTTTCTCAGGTGACACACTGCAGTGATGAGGCTCTCTGGCCCCACTCCTGGGGCCCCTTTCCTGACCTCTTCTGGGCTTTTAGGTGCACTGTAGGGTTCTAGTCCTTGACTCCAGCCCACACCAGCCTTTATATGTTTGATAGAATTTCTGTCTGTGGAGGTGCCTCCTCTTCTCACAGTGAACCAGGATGAGAGAAGTAGAGTCTATTCCCTCTTGCAAAGTACTGCTCACTTTCAGGAGTGTATTAAATTTGAATATTTATCTTCATCTCTGCTTTCTGTAAAAAATAAGACTTTGCAGCATATGGAATGAGTAATAGACTCTTATTCCTACACAAAAATGAAGGCAAATCCAACAAAACATTTTGTCCCCTCAGCATTTGATTCATCTTTCCAGAGATTTTACTCATTTGATTTCACCCTGTCAAATACTATACATAATTATGTTCATCATGTTGTGCAACCATCACCACTATCTGTTCCCAAACTTTTCCATCACCCTTAACAGAAGCAACGGCTTACTGGCTATGGGGTCATATTGATTACAGGATGTAAGTGTAGCAATCTTTCACTCACAGTGTGTTCTTGGTCACTTTAGCTGTGGATACACATCCTGGGAGATTGTAGCAACCATCCCACCCTTGAACAAGGAACACAAAGCAAATTGTTATCTAGTTCTGAGTAACAGCTTTTCCAGGAGATCTTAGATGATGTTCATACTAGAGGTGGTAGAAAAAAAAGACATTGAAATAAGAATAGATAGATAGATAAACGATTAAAGATGATGCTTAAAATTACTTAAAGAAAAGACTTTATTGAGGTGGGGACAAGAAGGTGGATTAGTCATATGCTTCCTGTGTTCCCTCTTACAACAAAGACCAAAAAAAAAAGCTAATCCATTGTATATGACAATCTAGGAGCCCTGAACATCAAAGGCAAAGTTGAGGAATTGGACTGAGTGCCAGGGGGAGGTAGAGAGGGTTCAGAGGCAGCAAGATGTTGCCAGACCTGACCCAGCGGAAACCTGAGCCCTTCAGACCTGATCAGCTCCTGTGCAAGGTGAGGCTAGTAGTTGTGCTTGGGAGGCGTTTTCCACATTGGGAGAGGCCCAGCAGCAAAGAGTCTACTCAGCCATCCAGAACGAGTAAAAAGCAGCAGTCAAGCAGCTAAAGAAAAGTACTTGCATCTGGCCTATCGCAGGGATTAAAGAAACAAACAAACAAACAAAAAACACCCTATTTGGAAAAAGCTGTCTCTCTTTTACCTCCTCCCTCCTGCTCTGCTCTGGGCCCCAGAGCAGCTTCAGTGATTTTCGAGTCCCCTGGGCCAGAAGTAAGACCTGTCATGAGCAGGGAGCCATTATCCTGGCCTTGGACAGTGAACAAATTAACAAACAGGGAAAAAAATAAGCTGCAGGCTTCCCTAATCCAGGAACTCAGGGTTGGCACAGCTCCTTTGCCTACGCACAGGCACACGGGTTCCACAGACTTTGAATGCCTTTCACCTCTGCATAGACTTGTGTGGGACCATTTCAACAGCATAGACCCTCATTACCAAAGTATGACAGGGTATATACCTGAAGTCTAACTACAACTGTTTCAGCTGTGAAGTGGCATGTTTGTGATATTTGACACCACTCCACCCATGAAGCAGTTTCCTCACCTGCACACATCAGGGACCTGAGGACAGATGGCTGTACTCATGCCACCTAGCACCCCTGACAGGGGTACAAGAATAAGTGCTGTCACCCAGAACTTTCAGCCAACAGCACTGGGTGCTCATAATCCAGTTGCAAAACCCATCTACCTACTTGCTCTAGGGAACAGGGACAGGTTTTCCTTCCAGACAGTCAGGGGCAGCTGTCAGCCCCCTGCCTTGTGCTGTACATGAGCCCTTACTGCAGCCAGATACCTGTGCCTACACCAATCACCCATGCCTGTCATGGACTGTAGGTGAGAGCCACACACTTGGTGACTGACTACCTGGACACATGAGGTGAATCCATAAAAGAAAAGATAATGGATTCCTGGGTGCACATACTTAGTAACAGATCTAACCACATGGTGACAGGACATTAGAGCTTCAAAGGTGACAATAATCAAACTAGCTTACACAAGCAGACTATCTGGGCATATCAAAAGAAAACAAAACTAGAAGCTAGGACAACGTAAGCAAAGATAAAATAAATAAATTATAATAACTTATTGATGGCTTAGAGACAACAGTCAATATCAAATCACATAAAGAGGCAGAACATGATGGCTTCAACAAGCTCCCAAAATAAAGAATCTTGAAATTTACCAGGGGAAGATAATTTCTTACAATTACCAAAGGCAACATACAAAAGATCAATGTACAGAACTCTTTAAGAAATTAGGAAGGAACTCAGACAAAACACAAAGAAATCCAAAGAAAACACAGACGAAGCAGTAGAGTAACTTAAGAAGGTTATTCAGGAGCATAGCGACATATTTAATAGATTGCAAGAATCCATAGAGAGACAGCAAGATTAACAATAAAAATCCAGAAAATTAACAATAAAATTTCAGAATTAGACAACTCAATAGGAAGTCATAGGAGCAGAAATGAGGCAGTAGAATTCAGAATTAGTGAGATGAAGATAAAGCACTTGACACCAACTTATTTGAAGAAAAAATCAGATAAAAGAATTTTAATAAAATGAAGAAACTCTAAGAATTATGTGGGACTCTATCAAGAGAAATAACCTACTAGTGATTGGAGTACCAGAATGGGGGGATAACAGAAAATACAGAGAAAATTGCTGAAGACTTGTTGGCAGAAAACTTCAGTGATATTGTGAAAGATGAGAAGATAGCTATCCAAGATGCTCATTGAACCCCACATAAGGTAGATCCTAAAAGAAAATCATCAAGACATATTATAATCAAACTAGCCAAAACAAAAGAGAGAGAGAGAATTGTAAGAGCTGCTAGGGATAAATGAAAAGTCATCTATAAAGGACAGTCAATACGAATAAGCTCAGACTACTCAGCAGAAACAAAGCAGACAAGAAGGCAATAGGATGACTTAAATAAAGCCTTGAAGGAAAAAAAAAAACAATCCAGCCAAGAATTACATATCCAGCAAAACTGTCTCTGAAATACGATGGTGAAATTTAGAGCATTTCCAGAGAAACAGAATTTTAGGGAATTTGCAAAAACCAAACAAAACTTACAAAAAACACTAAAGGGAGTCCTACAGTTAGAAAATCCATAACATCAGATAACAATGCAAGACTAGAACACAGGAAAGAGCGACCAGATATCAACACGATAGGGAAGCCACAAAAAAAAATCAAAGCTAAAACACTGAAAATAGGGAAACAGAGATGACAATATGTAAACAATGGCAACACTAAAACAAAAAAGAGGCTCTAAAAAATTGTAGATATAGATTTTTCAGATGGAGAAGTTACGGCAATATAAAGAAATAAAAGACTGGTTTAAACTTAGAAAAAAAAAGGTTAAATGCTAAGGTAATCACAAAGGAAACTAACAATTCTACACATCAAAATAATAAACAAGAAAAATATAAAGACTCAGTAAATGCAAAATCAGCAACAATTAAAAATATGAAAAGAAAATACATAAACAAAACTACTCAATGCTGAAAAGTAAATGGAACAAAGAAAGCATAAGCAACACACAAAAAAAGACACCAAAATGACAGCATTAAACTCATACCTATCAATAATTACACTGAATGTAAATGGACTAAATGCACCAATAAGGAGTAGCAGAATGGATAAAAAAACATGATCCATCTATATGCTACCTACTAGAGACACACCTTAGACTCAAAGACACAAACTAAAACTCAAAGGACAGAAAAAATATACCAAGCAAAAAACATTCAAAAGCAGGCAGGAGTGGCAATATTAATCTCTGACAAATTAGACTTTAAAGTAAAATTCACCACAAAAGTTAAGGAAGAACACTATATAATGACTAAAAGATCACTATATCAGGAGGACATAACTATAATAAATATTTATGCACACAACAACAGGGTTCCAAAATACATAAAACAAACTCTAACAACATTGAAAAGAGGGATAGATAGCTCCACAATAATAGTAGGAGACTTCTACACTCCATTTTCAGTGAAGAACAGAACATCCAGAAAGAAGCTCTATAAAGACACGGAGGATCTATATATTGCAATCAAACAACTTGATCTTATGAACATATACCAAACACTCTACCCAACAGCAGCCAAGTATACTTTCTTTTACAACACCCATGGAACATTCTCCAGAATAGACAACATATTAGGTCATAAAGCAAGCCTTAACAGAATCCAAATCATCAAAATATTACAAAGTTTCCTTTCTGACCATAAAGCCATAAAAGTAGAAATCAATAACAGAAAAAGCAAGGAAAAAAGTCAAACACATGGAAACTGAAGAGCACCTTGCCCAAAAACTACTGGATTATAGAAGAAATTAAGGATAGAATAAAGAAATTCATAGAATTAAATGAAAATGAAAAAAAAAAAATCCTACCAGTACCTTTGTGGCACATTAAAAACAATGCTCACAGGTCAGTTTATAGCAATAAATGCACATATCCACAAAGAAGAAAGGGCCAAAATCAAACACTAACCCTACAACTCGAACAAGTAGAAAGAGAACAGAAAAGAAGCCCTTGGGCGCCAGAACAGAGGAAAGAATAAGAATTAAAGCAGAATTAAATGAAATAGAGACTAGAAAAAAACAGTTGAAAGATTTAACAAGACCATATCTGGTTCTTTGAAAAGATCAACAAAATCGATGAACCATTGGCCAAGATGACAAAAGAAAAACATGACCCATATAAGAAATGAGATGGGTGAGATCACAACAGACCCAAATGAAAAGAATCATAACAGAAAACTATGAAAAATTATACTCTAACAAATTGAAAAACCTATAGGAAATGGACAAATTTCTAGAAACTCACTACCTGCATAAAGTAACCTAATCAGAGGTAGGACAACTAAATAAACCTACAACAAAAGAAGAGACTCCCAGCAAAAAAAAAAAAAGAAAGCCCTAGCCTGGACCATTTCACTGGAGAATTCTACCAAACTTTCAGACAGGAGGTAACAACACTACTGCTAAAGTTATTTCAGAACATAAAAAAGGATGGAATACACCCAAATTGATTATATGAGGCCACCATAACCATGATACAAAAACCAGGTAAGCACACTACACACACACACACACTCACACAAATTACAGACCAACCAATATCTGTCATGAAATTGTTCTAAAAATTCTCAAGAAAATTCTATCCAATAGAATTCAACAACATACCAAAAAATAATTCACAATCAAGTGGAATTTCTACCACGTATGCAGGGATGGTTCACCATTAGAAAAACCATCAATATAATCCATCACATTAATAAAACAAAAGACAAGAACCACATGGTCTCATCAATCGATGCAGAAAAGGCTTTGACAAACTCCAACACCAATTCACGATAAAAACTCTCAGCAAAATAGGAATGCAAGAGAAATTCCTCAACATAATTAAGGACATTTATACAAACCCAACAGCCTACATCATCCTAAATGGAGAGAGTCTTCAAGCATTTCCCCTTGAGAAAGGGAACGAGACAAGGATGTCCTTTACCACCTCTCTTATTCAACATTGTGCTGGAGGTCCCCTAACAAGAGCAATTAGGCTAGAAAAAGAAATAAATGGCATAAAAATTGGTAAGGAAGGATTGAAAGTATCTCTATTTGCGGAAGATATGATCTTATACACACAAAAACCCCAAAGAATCCTCAAGAAAACTACTGGAATTAATAAAAGACATCAGCAAAGTATCAGAATACAAGATAAACATAAAAAAATCAGTTGGATTCCTCTACACCAAGGAAGAGAACTTCCAAGAGGAAACAACCAAATCAATACAATTTACAATAGCTGTCAGGAAGATAAAATACTTAGGAATAAATCTAACCAGAGATGTAAAAGAACTATACAATGAAAACTACAAGACACTACTGCAAGAAACCAAAAGAGACATGCATAAGTGGAAAAACATATCTTGCTCATGGATAGGAAGACTCAACATTGTGAAAATGTCAGTTCTACCCAATGCGATCTGCAGATACAATGCAATTTTGATCCAAATTGCAAGGGCATTTTTTAATGAGATGGAGAAAAAAATCAACAACTTCATATGGAAAAGGAAGAGGCCCTGAAAAAGTAAAGCATTACTCAAGAAGAATAAAAAAGTGGGAGGCCTCACACTATCTGATTTTAGAAGCTATTATACTGCCACAGTAGTCAAAACAGCCTGGTACTGGTACAACGACAGATACATAGACCAGTGGAACAGAATTGAGAATCAAGACATAAATTCATCCACCTATGAACAGCTGATATTTGACAAAGGCCCAAAGTCTGTTAATTGGGGGAAAGGCAGTCTCTTTAACAAATGGTGCTGGAATAACTGGATATTCACCTGCAAAAAACTGAAACAAGACCCATACCTCACTCCATGCACAAAAACTAACTCAAAATGGATCAAAGATCTAAACAAAAAATCAGAAACGATAAAGATCATGGAAGAAATAATAGGGACAACGCTAGGAGCCCTAATAAGTAACCATAAGTAAAAATGCACAAACACAAGAAGAGAAAGTAGATAACTGGGAGCTAATAAAAATCAAAAACTTGGGGGTGGAGCCAACATGGCAGTGTAGTCAGAGGTTTCCTATATCCCTCTTTCAACAAAGACCTGGAAAAACAAGTGATTTGATTATATATGTATACCTAAGAGCCCTGAACAAGGCAAAGTTGAGGAATTGGAATGATTGGCAGGGGGAGAGGTAGACAGTTCAGAAGAAGCCAGCAACACCAGAGTGGTGGTGGTGGGATGGCAACTCTTTAGCCATGCCGGCAACTCCTCAGCCACTCCAGGTCCTCAGTGAAGCAGGCAAACCGCTGTGCGTGCACTCAGAAAGCAGTTTCCACATCAAGAGAGATCTGGCAGCAGAGATTCTGCTTGGACACTCCAAACCAGTGAAAACCAGTTCCCAAGTGGCTAAAGATAAGTACATGAGTGTGGCTTTTTGAAGGGATTAAAAAAAAAAAAAAAAGAAAAAAAACCCCATTTGGGAAAAACCTCTCTCCCTTTTACCTCCTCCCTCCACGTTGTGCACCGGGAGTCCACTGGGCCGGAAGAAGATCCCAAAAGGCACCATGACCCATTCTCCTGGCCTTGGAGAGGGAAAAAATAAGCTACTGGCTCCCCTAAGCTAGGAACACAGGGTCGGCACAGCTTCTTTGCTAGGCACAGGAATAAAGGGTCTGCAGACTCTGAGTGCCTTACACCCCTGTATAGACACGTGGGGACCCATCTCAACAAAGTTAGCCCTCACTACCACAGTACAACAGGGCAACCATCTGAGGTTTAACTTCAACTGTTTCAGCTATGAAGTGGCAGATTTGTGACCCTCGAAACAGCCATGTCCCTGAAGTAGACATTTTTATCAATCTGCAACAGGGGCTTGAGGACTGGTCATGGCCCCTAAACCACCTAATCATCTGTTACAGGAGTCCAAGAAAAGGTGGTGCCCTCGAATCTTTACAGCCAACTGAGTGGGGTGCTTATAGTCCAGCTGCAAACCTCACCTACCTACTCACCCTAGAGAACAGGGACATGCTTTCCTTTAAGACTCTCAGGGGAAGCCATTAGCCCCTGCCTGGCTCAGCAAGTGATCCCCTACAACAGCCAGCGTCCAGTGTCTGCACCAATTACCCATGCCTCTCTAGGACTGTAGGTGAGAGCCTGCACCACACAATTAGTGACTGACTGCCTGGTCACCTGAGCTGAACTCATATAGGAAAATTTAACGGACTCCTGTGGGCACATACTTACTTACAGAACTAACTACCTGGTGACAGGACGTTAGAGCTTCAAAGGTGTCAATAATCAAACTAGCACACATGAGCAGCCTATTGGGGCATATCAAAACAAGAAGCTGGACTCACTAAACAAACATAAAATTATAATAACTTATTGATGTCTCGGAGACAACAGTCAATATCAAATCACATAAAGAGGCAGTCTATGATGGCTTCAACAAGCTCCCAAAATAATCAATAAATTCTCTGGAGGAAGAGAATTTCTTGGAATCACCAGAGGGAGAATACAAAAGATTAATATACAGAACTCTCCTAGAAATTAGAAAGGAAATTCAAAAAATGCAGAAATTTCAAGGCAACACACAGACAAAGTAGTAGCGGAACTTAAAAAAGTTATTCAAGAACGTAATGAAAAATTTAATAAGCTGCAAAAATCCATAGACAATAATCAGAAATCCAGAAGATTAACAATAAAATTTCAGAATTAGACAACTCAATAGAAAGTCATAGGAGCAGAATTGAGGCAGTAGAAGTTACAATTAGTGACACTGAAGGTAAAGCTCTTAACGTCAACTAATTTGAGGAAAAATCAGAGAAAAGAATTTAAAAGAATGAAGAAACTCTAAGAGTCACGTGGGACTCTATCAACAGAAATAACCTACGAGTGATTGGAGTACTGGAACGAAGGGGATAACAGAAAATACAGAGAAAATTGTATAAGATATTTTGAAAGAAAACTTCCCTGATATCATGAAAGATGAAAAGATATCTATCCAAGATGCTCATCCAACCCCACCTGCGGTAGATCCCAAAAGAAAATCACCAAGACATATTAGAATCAAACTTACCAAAACCAAAGATAAAGAGAGAATTCTAAGAGTGGCTAAGGATAAAAGAAAAGTCATCTACGAAGGAGAGTCAATTAGAATAAACTTGGACTACTCAGCAGAAACCATACAGGCAAGAAGGCAAAGGGGAAACATATATAAAGCCTTGAAGGAAAATAACTGTCAGTCAAGAATTTTACATCCAGCAAAACTGTCTCCAATATGATGGCGAGATTAGGGAATTTCCAGATAAAAATAAGTTCAGGGAATTTGCAAAAACCAAACCAAAATCACAAGAAATACTAAAGGGAGTCCTATGGTTAGAATCAATAACGTCAGATAACAAAGCAAGACTAGAACACAGGACAGAACAACCAGATATTGACTCTGATAGGGAAGTGGAAAATACAACAAAGCTAAAACATTGAAAATAGGGAAACAGATATCAATACGTAAAAAAGGACAACATTAAAACAAAAAAGAGGGTCTTAAAAAACGCAGACATTGATTTTTCATATGGAGGGGAAGTCAAGGTGAAATAAAGAAATAAGTGAGTGGTATAAACTTAGAAAAATAGGGTTAAATATTAAGGTAATCACAAAGGAACCTAACAATCCTACAAATCAAAATAAAAAAGTAGAAAAACATAAAGACACAGAAAACACAAAATCTATAAAAATGAAAAAGATGAAAAAAAATACTTCAAGAAAAATGACTCAGCACAGAAAATTAAGGGGAACAAATAATCTGTGAACAACACACAAAAAGAGATATCAGGATGACAGCACTAAACTCATACCTATCAATAATTACGCTGAATGTAAACGGACTTACTGTACCAATAAAGAGACGGAGAGTGGCAGATTGGATAAAAAAGCATGATCCATCTATATGCTGCCTACAAGAGACACACCTTAGACTTAAAGACACAAACAGGCTAAAACTCACAGGATGGAAAAAATACATATCAAGCAAGCAACACTCAAAAAAGAGCAGGAGTGGCAACATTAATCTATGACAAAATCGACTTCAAAATCCACCACAAAGGATAAGGAAGGGCACTATATAATCATCAAACGGTTAATACACCAGGAGGACATAACTATAATAAATATTTATGCACCCAACAACAGGGCTCCAAAATACATAAAACAAACTCTAACAGCTCTGAAGAGAGAGATAGGCAGCTTCACAATAGTAGTAGGAGACTTCAACATGCCATTTTCAGTGAAGGATACAACATTCAGAAAGAAGCTCAACAAAGACGCAGAAGACCTAATGCTACAATCAACCAACTTGATCTCATAGACATATACCGAACCTATACCCAACAGCAGCCAAGTATTTCTTTTCCAACGCACATTGAACATTCTCCAGAATAGACCACATATTAGGCCATAAAGCAAGCCTTAACAAAATGCAAAACATCGAAATATTATAAAGCATCTTTTGTGACCATAAAGCCATAAAACTGGAAATCAACAGCAGAAAAAGCAACGAAAAAAGTTACATGGAAACTAAACAACAGCTTGCTCAAAAACTACTGGGTTATAGAAGAAATTAAGGATGGAATAAAGAAATTCGTAGAATCAAGTGAGAATAAAAACACATCCTACCAGAACCTTTGGGACACTGCAAAAGCAGTGCTCAGAGGTCAGTTTATAGCAATAAATGCACACATCCAAAAAGTAGAAAGGGTCATAATCAAAGCATTAACCCTACGACTGGAACAAGTATAAAAGAGCAGAAAAAGAAGCCCACAGGTGTTAGAAGGAAGAAAATAATAAGATTGGAGCAGAATTAAATAAAATAGAGAATAGAAAAACAATTGAAAGAGTTAACATGTCCAAAAGCTTGTTCTTTGAAAATATCAAGAAAATTGATAAACCATTGGCCAAACTGAAAAAGAAAAACAAGAGAGGAGGCAGATAAGCCATATAAGAAACGAGATGGGTGATATCACAACAGACCCAACTGAAATTAAAAGAATCATAAGAGATTAGAATGAAAAAATGAACTGTGACAAATTTAAAAACCTAGAGGAAATGGAAAAATTTCTAGAAACTCACCACCTACCTAATTAACACAAACAGAGCTAGAACAACTAAATAAACCCATAATAAGAGACTGAAAAGGTTATTAGAAAACTTCCAACCAAAAAAAAAAAGCCTTGTCCAGGATGGATTCACTGGAGAATTCTACCCAACTTTCAGAGAAGAGATAACACCGCTTCTACTAAAAGTAT
>NW_004443989.1:15396001-15428603 GCF_000243295.1 Trichechus manatus latirostris
AAAAGAGACCTGCATAAATGGAAAAATACATCTTGCTCATGGATAGGTAGACTCAACATAGTGAAAATGTCAATTCTACCCAAAGCAATCTACAGATACAATGCAATCCCAATCCAAATTTTCAGCAGCATTTTTTAATGAGATGGAGAAACAAATCACCAACTTCATATGGAAAGTGAAGAGGTCCGAATAAATAAAGCGTTACTCAAGAAGAAGAAAGTGGGAGGCCCTACAGTACCTGATTTTAGGATCTATTATACTGCCACGGTAGTCAAAACAGCCTGGTACTGGTACAAAAACAGATACATAGACCAATGGAACAGAGTTGAGAATCCAGATATAGGCTCATCCACCTCTGAGCAGCTAATATTTGACAAAGGCCCAAAGTCCATTAATTTGGGAAAAGACATCTCTTTAACAAATTGTGCTGGAATAACTGGATATCCATCTGCAAAAAACTGAAACAAGACCCATACCTCACACCATGTACAAAAACTAACTGAAAATGGATCAAAGACTTAAATATAAAATCAAAAACGATAAAGATCATGGAAGAAAAAACAGGGACAACACTAGGAGCCCTAATACATGGCATAAACACAATACGAACCATAAGTAATAATGCATAAGCACCAGAAGAGAGACTAGATAAATGGGAACTCCTAAAAATTAAACACTTACGCTCATCAAAAGAGTTCACCAAAAGAATAAAAAGACAACTTACAGACTGGGAAAAAAAATTTTTGTTTACCACAAATCTGATCAGTGTCTAATCTCTAAAATCTAAGATACTGCAAAACCTCAACAAAAAAAGACACATAACCCAATTGAAAAATGGGTTAAGGATATGAACAGGCACTTCACGAAAGAAGATATTCAGGCAGCTGACAGACACATGAAAAATGCTCACGATCATTAGCCATTAGAGAAGTGCAGATCAAAACTACAATGAGATATCATCGCACCCAAACAAGGCTAGCTTTAATCCAAAAAACACAAAATAATAAATGCTGGAAAGATTGTGGAGAGACTGGAACACTTATACACTGTTGGTGGGAATGTAAAACGGTACAACTTTGGAAATCGATTTGGCCCTTCCTTAAAAAGCTAGAAATAGAAGTACCATATGATCCAGCTATCCCACGCCTTGGAATATATCCTAGAGAAACAAGAGCTGTCACAAGAATAGATATATGCACACTCATGTTCATTGCAGCACTGTTCACAATAGCAAAAAATGGAAGCAACCTAGGTGCTGATCAAAGGACGAATGGATAAACAAATTATGGTATATCCACACAGTGGAATACCACGCAATGATAAAGAACAACGATGAATCTGTGCAACATTGTATTACATGGTGGAAGCTGGAACTTATTATGCTGAGTGAATTTAGTCAATCACAGAATGACAAATACTGTATAAGACCACTGTTATAAGAACTCAAGAAGAGGTTTAACACAGAAGACATTATTTGATGGTTAAGGGGGTGGGGAGGGAGGGTGAGGGTTATTCACTAAGTAGATGGTAGATAAGAATCATCTTAGGTGAAGGGAAGGACAGCACACACTACAGGGGAAGTCAGTACAAGTGGACTAAACCAATGCTAAGAAATTTCCTGAATACAATCAAATACTTTGAAAGACAGAGTAGCAGGAATAGGGGCTCTGGGGACCATGCTTTCAGGAGACATCTATGTCAATTTGCATAACAAAGCTTATTAAGAAAATGTTCTGCATCCTACTTTGGTGAGTGGCCTCTGAGGTCATAAAAGCTTGCAAGCGGCCATCTAAAATGCATCAACTGTTCCCAAACACTTGGAGTGAAGGAGAAAGAAGAACACCAAAGACACCAGGAAAGTATTAGCCCAAAAGACAGAATGGGCCACATAAACCAGAGACTTCATCAGCCAGAGACCAGAAGAATAAGATGGTGCCCAGCAACCACCAATTAACATCTTGACAGGGAACAAAACAGAGGGTCCCTGATGGAGCAGTAGAAGGATGGCGTGCAGAACTCAAATTCTAGAAAGAAGACCAGACTTAACGGTCTGACTGAGACTGGAAGTGCCCCGGAAATCATGGTCCCTGTACTCTCTATCAGCCCAGAAATAAAAGAATTTCTGAGGCCAATTCTTCAGACAGGGATTGGACTGGAGTGTGGGACATAAAGTGATTCTACTGAAGTGTGTGCCTCTTAGTCAAGTAGATACAAGAGACTAAACGGGCAGCCTCTGTCCAGAGGTGAGATGGGAAGGCAGAGAGGTTAGGAGCTGGTTGAATGGTCATGGGGAATCAGTGGCGGAAAGGAGGAGCGTGCTGTTGCAGAATAGGGTGAGCAATTAGGGTCTCATAACAATGTATGTAAAAAAAATTTGTATGGGAGAATAACTTGAAATGTAAACTTCATTTAATTACAGCAGTTAACACTTATACTCATCAAAAGACATCATCAAGAGTCAAAACATCACCTACAGACTTTGAAAAAAATTTTAGCTAAAACAAATCCGATCAGCGTCTAGTCTCTAAAGTCTACAAGATACTGCAAAACCTCAACAACAAAACGACCAACAACCAAATTAAAAAATGGGCCAAGGATATGAACAAGCACTTAGCCAAAGAAGACGTTCAGGCGGCTAACAGACACATGAGGAAATGGTCACCATAATTAGCCATTAGAGAAACGCAAATCAAAACTACAATGAGATACCATCTCACCACAACAAGGCTAGCATTAATCCAAAAGAACACAAAAGAGTAAAAGTTGAAGCGGGTGTGTAGAGACACTTATACACTGTTTGTAGGAATGTACATGGTAAAAACACTTTGGAAATCGATTTGGTGCTTCTTTAAAAAGCAAGAAATAGAAGTACCATACGATCCAGCTATCCCACTCCTTGGAATATATTTTAGCAAATTAAACACTGTCACAAAAATAGATACATGCACCACCATATTCATTGCAGCACTGTTCATGGTAGCAAAAATGGAAACAACCTAGGTACCCATCAACGGACAAATGGATAAATTATGGTATATTCACACAATGGAATTCTACTCAACAATAAAGAATGATGATGAATCCATGAAACATCTTACAACATGGAGAAATCTGGGAAGTATTTTACTGAGTGAACTTAGTCGTAAAATAACAAATATTGTATAAGATCACTATTATAAGAATCCAAGAAAAGATTTAAATACAGAAGAAAACATTCTTTGATGGATATGAGAGCAGGGAGGACGGGAGAGGGGTGTTCACTAACTAGAAAGTAGACAAGTACTATCTTAGGTGACGGGAAGGACAGCACACACTACAGGGGAAGTCAGCAAAACTGGACTAAATCAAAAGCTAAGTACTTTCTCAAATACAACCAAACACTTTGAGGAACTGAGTTGTAGGGGTGGGGGTCTGGGACCATGGTTTCAGGAGAATTCTAGGTCAATTGGCATAACAAATTTAAGAAAATATTTTGTATCCAATTTTGGTGAGTGGCGTCTGGGGTCTTTAAAGCTAGCGAGGCCCATCTAAGATGCATCAATTGGTCCCAACCCACCTGGAGTAAAGGAGAATGAAGAACACCAAAGACACAAGGAAAGTATTAGCCCAAGAGACAGAAAGGGCCACATAAACCAGAGACTTTGTCAGCCTGAGACGAGAAGTACTAGATGATGCCCAGCTACCACCAATGAGGAACACAACAGAGAGTTCCTGATGGAGCAGGAGAAAAGTGGGGTGCAGAACTCAAATTCTAGTAAAAAGACCAGACTTAATGGATTGATTGAGATAGGAGGGACCCTGGAAGACTTGGCCGCTGGGCTGTCTGTTAGCCAAAACGAAAACCATTCCCTAGGCCAACTGATCAGACAAAATTAGACTGGCCTATAGGACATTAAATGATACTCATGAAGAGTGTGTTTCTTAGCTCTAGTAGATATATGAGACTAAATGGGCAGCTCTTATCCAGAGGCGAGATGAGAAGGCAGAGACGGTCAGTATTTGGTTGAATGGATACTGGAAATTTGGTGTGGAAAGGAAGAGTGTGCTGTCACAGTAAAGGGAGAACAAGTAGGGTCACAAAACAATGCATGTATACATTTTTGTATGAGAGACTAACTTGATTGTAAACTTTCATTTTAAGCACAACAATAATTTAAAAAAAAGACTTTATTAATCTTATGAATCCTGACAAGGAGTAATCAGTCAGTACATACACTGATACTACCAAAACCACTACAAATATAAGGGTGGAATCCATGTCTTATGACAAGAAAGAAAGAGAGAGAGGAAGTAAGGAAAGAAGGGAAATGGGAAGAAAAGGACGGAAGGAAGGAAAGAATTAGGAGGGAAGGAGGGAGGGAGGGAGGGAGAGTGAGAAGAAAGGAAGACAATAATGGATTGTGTGTAATTTTCACTAATTAAAATGTTTGATGAATTTAAGATGCATGTATTATGTAGACATTTGATGTCAACTGTGTAACAAACATTATGGGGGCATCATGCTAGAGGACACAGTGTGACCTGCTCCAGAGACCACACATGCCAACAAGAAGCATTAATGTCCCCAGAGGCGAGTATCAGCAGTGCTCCTGTTCTCATATTATTAATCCCAAGGACACGGAAGACAGTGTTTCCTCTGTTGGTGAACTGAGAGGTCCCAGATGAGTAGCCTCTGAGACCTCTGCTCTGTAGCTTCAGCTGGCTGAGAATTTCTATCCCCGTGGTGATCCCAGGTTATATTGAGGTTATAAAGTATCTTTAGAGAGGGTATTGAGGACCCTCATCTTCCAGATGTCCCCTTCCAAATAGACCTCCCAGGTGGGCCCTAGCACCCTGGGGTTGTTGTCCACCTTCTGCTGCCTCAGATGGGGACACAGGTCTCAGGCAATGTGGGATTTACTCAGAGATGTCTCTCAAGTCCACAAAGTTTCAAGTCAAAGAAGAGACAGTGAGTCCTGTTAATCTTGAACCTTGTTCCTTTCGTTCTTTTTGACAATATAACTTTGTTCAAAAGAGAAGTCTGAAGTTCAACATGGAGAACATTTCACCCTTTTTAATTTTCTAATTTGTCCCTAAACATCACTTTGTTCCACCCTGATACCCAAGCAAACACTGTGTTAAGATATTTCCCTCAGTTCTCTTCTGATGGGGAGACATGGAAACCATTCTGCGGCTCCCAGAACACAAACGATGGCCAGAGAAAATGTCATGGTATCTCCCCTCCTCCTCTGTGACACTCTGCCCTCCGCTGTCTCAGGGGTGGATTAACAAGGTGTGTACTGGCTTACAGTAAGCAAGGTACACATGGGCTTAATTGTGTTTAATTACTAATCTGTACTGCACAATTTCAGCTGGGCTTTACCAATCTTTGATTTAATCTGAAATTGTGCACTACAGATTAGTAAATAAACACAAGCCCAAGTGTACCTTGCTTATGTGGTAATCCGTATGAGATAGATGTTTACTATCTGACACTAATTTATGAGTGTCAGAGGCAGAAATAAGTCTCAGAGCCATGAGGCAGGGGAAGCTGTAGGAGGATAAAGAAGTTTCTAGACCCTGAAAGGAAACCTATTCCTTCCTCCCCCTGCACTTGCTTCTGAGGCTGGGTCCTGTGCCTGGTTGTCCTGAGACTCTGTAGCACACACCCTAGTCCTCCCTGTGTGGTAGATTTAGGTCTGGTCTCGTAATGCCTCCCCTCACTTCCTTTCTCTCCATCCTCATACACAACAAGTCCTAGACTCTGGAATGTTCATGCTGTGGGGCCTCAGTTTCTTGAGGTAGTCTCTTGAAGTGTGAGTCAGTGTTTTATAGCACCTGTGTAGAACATCTGACTCCTGATGCAGCACCTCATGCTTTGGTTTGTGCGTGTGGTTTCAGAGTTTCCCAGGAGAGACGATTTGATGACCTGGCCTGGATTCCATCTCCCTGGACTCAGCCCACACATCCGAACAGACAGAGACACTGGAGCCTATGAACCAGCCTCTATATCAGCCATCCATTTATGTAGGTATGTATGTATGTATCTATCTATCCATCTATCTATCTATATGTCTTTTGTCTATATCTATCTCCCTCTCTCCATCCCTATCTTTGTCTCTGTCTTGACATAACACGTATAGAGCAATACCAATGTGCAGGTTTTTCCAAATATTCCTATTTAATCAGTCAGGGATAAGACAAGGCTCTCAATAGATTGAAAATGTCTCATAAATGAATATAACATGAAATTGGTGCTGATAATCATGGATTTATGCAAAATATAAATAAAAACAATTTAAATCAGAGAAATACTTTGGTGAAGTGAAGGGATGGAAGGGGACTGTGAAGGTTATGCTGAGTCCACATGGCTAGGCCATGATTCTTAGTGATTTAGCAGATATTATGTAATCATCCTTCCTTTTGTTATCTGATGTGAGCAGCCAATTACTTGAAAGGGGTGTTTCCTTGGAGGTGTGGCCTGCATCCAATATATATGGATGTTCTGGTAAAGCTCACTCCCTCTTGATCCTGCCTACAACTCAACATCCTCTGACCTTCAATTCATGGAATGTGACCAGCAGTCTGCCATCTGACCTGCAGATTTTGGGATTCACCAGATCCTGCCATCTGACCTAACAATTTTTGGTTTGTCAGCCCCTGCAACCATATGAGTCAGGAGAAGCCTTCAGCCTTCAGCCCTACCAATGAATTTGGAACTTGCCAGCTGTCTTAGTCATCTAGTGCTGCTGCAACAGAAATACCAGGAGTGGATGGTTTTAACAAAGACAAATTTATTCTCTCACGGCCCAGTAGGCTACAAGTCCAAATTCAGGGCATCAGATCCAAGAGAAGGCTTTCTCTCTCTTTTGGCTTTGGAAAAAGGTCCTTGTGATGCATCAGTCTTCCCCTGGTCTGGGAGCTTCTCTGCGCAGGAACCTCAGGCCCAAAGGACGTGCTCTGCTCCTGGCACTGCTTTCTTGGTGGTATGAGGTTCCTATGTGTCTCTGCTCGCTTCTCTCTTTTGTATCTCAAAAGAGATTGCATTAAGACACTATCTAATCTTGTCAAACTCATCAGTATAACCTCATCACAGAGACAGAATTTACAACACATAAGGAGATCATATATAATCTCATCATAGTGTTAGATTTTACAACATATAAGGAAATCACATCAGATTACACAATCATACAACACTGGGAATCATGACCCAGCCAAGCTGACAGATATTTTTTGGGGACACAACTCCATCCATGACACCAGCCTTCAAACTGCATGAACCATTTCCCTGAAATAAATCTCTTTTTCTCTGTCTATTATATGCTTCACTGATTTTGTTCCTCTGGAGACCCAGCCTAAGACAGAAACACTTAAATTTTAAAGTTGCTTCATCTCATCTGGAGAGCATCATTATAAGTTATCAAGGGCATTATGGAAGCTGAAAGGTGGGGAGTTGAGACAAAGATGCCAGAGGGCATCCAAGTGCAAGAGTCCAAATGGGAATGGAGTTGGAAGAGTAGCTGGAGCCATAAAGCCCATTTATACAGCATGCTGTTCCAGAGGTCCCCGAGTTCACTCTAAGACTTGATGATTTGATAGAAGGACTAATGGAACTCAGAAAAAGCTAACACAGTGAAAAAATCCCCCCCCAAAAAACAAAACAAAACAAAACAAAAAAAGCAATGCCATTGAGTCTATTCGAACTCATAGCCACACAATAGGACAAAGTAGAACTGCCCCCATAGGGTTTCCAAGGCTATAATCTTTACAGGAATAGACTGCCACATCTTTCTCCTGCAGAGGAGCTGGTGGGTTCAAACTGCCAATCTCTCAGTTAGCAACTGAACACTTTAACCACTGTCCAACCAGGGCTCCTCAGTGAAAGAATAGATTATAAATCACAAAAAGGAAAGGAGTATGGGGCGGGTTCCAGGAGTAAGCAGGCTAAAGCTTCCCAGTGTCCTCTCCCAGTAGAGTCCCCTGTCACTTATAATTCTCCCAGCAAACATGTATGACCACAGGAGAGAAGAATAACCAATCAGGGAAGTTCACCTGAGCCTTGGCATTCAGGATTTTATTGGGGGTCAGTTAAAGAGACATGCAGAGCCTATGTGATTGATCTCAGCTACACAGTATCCAACCCCCAGAGTAGTAGCAGGTGTTCACCATAAGTCACACGGCTTGCATGATCTAATCACTCAAGGCCTCAGGCACAGAAAACAAGTTGTTCACCCTAAATCTCATTGTTACCATGAACTATTTAGCAACCTGGTTTAGTGTGCCCCAAAACCTTCAGAATACAAAAAACAAAACAAACAAAAGCTCTCATCAGGCAGAAGATGTCAAGGGCTCAGAGACTTCTCCCAATGGCGATTCCTGAAGTCAGACATGTCTTTGGAATGTACAGGGTTTGAGTAAACCAGGCCTGCTAAGTTGACTTTTTTCCTGCAACTTCCACACTCTGGCCCATGGTCTAGGCTCTCTTAGAGCAAAACGACTACTTTTCTTAGCATCTACATTTAGTATAGCATTTGTATTAAAAATACAGTAGTATCAGAGTTAGTATGCTTACATTTAAAGAAGAGAGTACACGGTTTTGTTAGACTAACAGAAACAACTATTCTGTACTATATATTTTCATACCTTTGTCACTGAATGATTACTTATTTCCTCTCCTGATTTATCTTTATTTTTAATTTGTACTAAATTTGTGTTAGAGCTATTTTATAAAAAATTAGCTGAGGGTTAACTAATTCCAGATCTTCCTTAGGCCAGTAATTTTCCACTGATATTACATCTTTTTTTCTTATTGTGCTGTAGGTGAAAATTTACAGCTCAAGTTAATTTTTCATTCAAAAATTTATGTACATATTGTTTTGTGATGTTAGTTGCAATCCCCACAATGTGACAGCACACTCCCCCTTTCCATCCGGGTGTTACCTAAAGCAGGTTCTTGTTAATTTGGCTTCTAGTTAATAAAGACACAGTGAGGTGAGAATGGAGGAATAGTGTTTTTTGCAAGCAGGCAAGCAAGGAGCAAGGAGGTGTATATCTCATATCTAGCTCCCTGAACAAAAGGAGGCAGAACTTTTATACCATCTCTCACAAGGAAGTACATACAAACATTATGGACTACAGAAGTTATCATGGCACACAGGCGCAGTAAGACAAATTGCACTTTTTTTTTTCCTTTGGCATGTAGGCTAGTAAACTGAGTTTGAGTGGCTTGAGCCACACCCAGTGCTTTGAGGAAAAGAGACAGAAGGTTGCAAGATCCCCTTGGTCTGAACAGTTCTCATTTGAGCCATACTCATTGCTATTACCTAAGGTTTTGTTTGCTAATGGACAGGAAGAGCAGGTAAGCAGATACTGGTTGCATTAGCTATCACTGGGTTCCCTGTGTCCATTCGACCTTCTCATCCTGCTTTTGGACAGGAGCTGCACTTTTGGTCTGGTATATTTGATTGAATTACAAAACAGGTTCCTGGTGTGTATTTTGTTTGTTTGTTTGTTTGTTTTATGGTTCTGTCTAATCTTTGCCTGAAGAGTGGGCTTCGGGAAAGGTTTTAGTTCTGTGTTAACAGAGCGTCCAGGGGCCATAGTTTCGGGGGTTTCTCCAGTCTCTGTCAGACCATTAAGTCTGGTCTTTTTACATGAATTTGAATTCTGTTCTACATTTTTCTCCTGCTGTCTGGGACTCTCTTTTGAGTTCCCTGTCATGGCTGTCATTGGTAGTATCCAGGCACCATCTAGTTCTTCTGGTCTCAGGCTGATGGAGTCCATGGTTCATTTGGTCCTTTAATCCTCTGGGCTATAATTTCTCCTTTGCTCTGAGTGGGATGGGACTAATAGATGTATCTTGGATGGCTGCCTGAAAGATTTTAAGACCCCAGATGCTACTAACCAAACTGGGATGTAGAACATTTTCTTTATAAACTATGGTATGCTAATTTACGTATATGTCCCTTGAAACTATGCTCTCCAGGCACCAGTCCCAGATACTCTGCCCCTCAAAGTGTTTGGATGTGTCTAGGAAACTTCTTTGCTTTTGCTTCAGTCCCATTGTCCTGACTACCCCTGTATGATATTACATCTTGAGGAGACTTCTAATTCAATATCACAATAAATTTGATCATTAGTATCAGTATTGTCGTACGGTTTATTTAATAAAGTAATTGAAACTTACCAACCATGCCAGCATGTCACCAAATCTCAGATGTATTGGTCAAATTCAGTTTCATTTCAAAACAAATCAGAATTAATTACAGAGGTGTATGCTTTGCCTTTCCAATAGAATTACCACTTATTCATATAGCAGATATTATGGACAAATGTCATCAAAATTGGCCATAGCTTGGTTATTCCTGGGTTGTCAACAGTTTGGGTAAAGCTAGTCACCCTGTCTCAGTTCACGGGCTTGTACTGTGGCTAGTTCACATCGTGAACTGTTATATATTAGGGCCCACTTCCCTCCTATGAGAAGTGTCTATCTAAATAGTTCTTATCCCTGCCACTTGTACTATAGGATATGTCTTATTTTAATATATTTTGAGGTCTAAGACAGCCATAATATATCAATGCAAACTACAAGTGCCTGAAAGAACTTTCATACATTTGGCAGTCAGTAGATTTGCATAAGTTTACCCCTTGATCCTCAGCCCTTGTATTGGAGGTCCTTTCCCAAAGGCTACTTCAGCCTCCATCTGTGTTAAAATAGACAAGACAACGTAATGGACCATGGCACAAGCTCTTTCCCAATTCTGGGTCCTAACATTATCAATCATTATGTTTTGATTCTTCCTGACCCACTTTGATAAAGCCTCATCATCCTTGCAGACTAATTTCCATCTATTGTCTTCCTCCATGAATAAAATTACCCCTATTCTGCTTATCATAAGTGATATATGTTTTCTTCTGAATACCACTCCTCAGTAAAAGCTAATAAAACTTGTTACACAATGCTTAGATCAGTACCTATCTCCCTCAAAGCACTTTTCTGTATTTTAGAACACCAGTGTTGTTTAATCCACTATGAATGTTGTTGTGTATTTGACGTCTGAGTGTAGTTGTTGTTGTTAGGTGCCACTGAGTCAGCTCTAAATTATAGGAACCTTATGCATAACAGAACAAAACTTTGCCCAGTACTGCACCATCCTCACAATAATTGCTATGTTTGAACCCATTGTTGCAGCCACTGTGTCAATACATCTCATTGGGGGTCTTCCTCTTTTCCACTGACCCTCTATTTTGCTAAGCATGATGCCCTTCTCCAGCAATTGGTCTCTCCTGATGACACGTTCAAAATAAGTGAGACAAAGTCTTACTATCCTTGCTTCCAAGAAGCATTCTGGCTGTACTTCATCCAAGACAGATTTGTTTGGTTTTTGTCCACGGTATATTCAATTCACCAACACCAACCTGTAGTTATGATACAGGTTTTATACCCAAAATTATTGGATGCCCCATACTAGGTTAACATGAGTAGTAGTCACACCAAGATGTGATTTAGTTGAATATGCCATTGGCCTACAAAAGCCTTCTTCATCTCAGTGCTCATTCTCAGAGAAATTCAGACCCACCACTGGAAGTATAGTTTCTAGATTTTTTTTTTTTGTTTAAATAAAACCCATTGTCTTTTCCTCATTTGTTTAATAGCTTTCTACTCACAAAAACACGTATGATATATATTTGTGCACAGCACACAATAGAATGTATGGAATGATGTTGTTCTAATTTGCTCATGATAACTAAGGCCCTTTCTAAGCATTTGATCATCAAGATTTATCATTACACAGTGTTCAGGCAGCTTGCACTTGTACACCACAGAATCTGGAGTTATGGTGGGGAGTAGCCCCTTGACATTTCTGTCAAATGATATGCTTTGGAGCAGACAAAATGATACAAGTCAAACATACTGGAACATTACTAGAGTTTCATGCTGTCATTAAAAATTGGTCCAGTTCATCTTCATATCATCGGACTAAAATCTTTCTTAGAAAAAAAACCACTCAGTTTTGTAGGCTTCTGCTTTTTTGTCTCTATTTTCCATGAATTTGTCTGCCTTTTTCATGAATTTGTTTATTTTTTCCTCATTTTTGTCTGCTGTTTGCTTCAACTCTTGGATAATTCTGAGTATTAGAGATTTGAATTTCCTATCAAGTAGTTCTAGTGACTTTTCTTCTATTGGAAAGTCATCTGGTGTTTTATTTTGGACGCCTACTGGAACCATCCTGCCCTGTTTTTGTAAATGTTTTGATATTGTGTGCTGTCTTCGAGGCATTCAGTAGTTACTTTTCTCATTTATTGATTGTAGATTTGGTTTTTTCGTCCTTTTTTTTTTTTATTTGACTATGTCTGAGCAGGCAGGCTGTGTATTCTTTGTTGTTTGCTCATCTGTGGACACGATACTTTTCACCTCCTTCTCCAATTGGCAGGGTCAGTCACTCAGATATGATACAGCAGGGCAGTTCTAGCTAAAGAGGAGTTCCTAGAATAGGTTGTTTGTGGCACTTCCTACAACCACCAGGGCAGGTCAGTAACCAGTGCAGGGCAGGTTCTGGTAGGCCATGCATGTGCTGCTCCATGGTGTGATGTTAAGCGCTTGGTGCAGGTAGGCAGGATGGAGGGCAGAGATTTGATGTGTTGAGCTAAGATGGGTATGGGAGAGAGGAGAGAGGAGAGAGGAAAAGCAGCCAAAAACATACAAACAAACAATAAAGTGTGCTAGGGGAGCTTGCCGCTGGACTGGAGAGATGAGAGTCTATGAAATGAAGAAAAACAAAAACGGGGAAGAAGAAGAAAGAAAAGAAAAGAATGAATAAATAAAAATTAGAAGGAAAAAAGAACAGCAAAGCTCCTAATGATCCCACCGGTGCAGCTATGAGGTCTGGGGAAGTTGTTCCCAGGTGTTTAAGTACAGCCTGGACAGGAGGTGTAGTGGTATTCAGCACCAGGTATCCAGGGGAGAAGAAGAAAAGGAAGGTATAGAGAAACGAGAAACTAAGTAATGAAGAAAAACAAAAAGGGAAAAAGAGGGAAAAGAAAAGAAAACATTAAAAAAAAGACCCCCCCCCCAAAAAAAAAACACAAAAAAGAAATGCTATCAGGTATCCCTTTGCATGTCTGCACAAGCTGAGGGGATAGATCCCAAGCTACACAGCACCACCCAGCCAGAATGGGCCCCCAACTCGAGAAAAGAAAAAGAAAACAAACAAACAATTGAAAACACACCAATAATTGAAAATAAACAAACAAAAAGCCCCGGGATCCCACCAGTGTGGCAGCACAGACCGGGAAGCAGTTCCACATTTGAACAGAGCTTCACAGCCCCTCAGGAAGCAGCAAAGATGACTCACGGAGCCAGATATTTGAGCACAAGTAGGGGAAGTTGGTGAGAGGTAAGGAAGAAATCAAAAGAAGCAGAAAAAAGCAACACCAGCAGCCAACAAATGGCACTCAGGGAGTTGGTCAGTGTGGGCAGGTGGAATCCAAGCAGCCGGTGCTTCCCAGCCAAGAGACTGTGGATGTGGGAAGCAGAGGAGGCTGAGTGGGGGTGAAGAATCGGGGGTGTGAAAGAGTATATTGCTGTTTACTGGTTGTTCTGTCTCCTGCTGGAAGCTATGTGAAGCTGCTTTCTCTTACCTCCTATTTGCTGGTCTCTGATAGGAGTCCAAGATGGCAGATCTGTGCTGCAGTAGCTGATAGCGGATCTCTCCATGTATGTTTCCTTGCTCTCAGTTCTCTGTCACTTTCTTATTCCATTTGGTGCTTGGCTAAGTTCTTTATCTCTTCATTTGATGATTAGGATTTCAGGGTTGCTGTTTTCTCTGTTTGTCTTAGTTTTTCAGATCTTTGCTGTGGAGGGATGGTGTGGTGCCTCTTCCTAGAGCATCATGTTGCCGGATGTCCTTAGAGTACAATTTTTCATAGTATTCTGTTATGATTCTTTTAATTTCAGTTGGGTCTGTTGTGATATCACCCATCTCATTTCTCATAAGAGTTGCTTGCTTCCTGTCCTCTTTTTCTTTTGTCAGTTTGGCCAACTGTTTATCAGTTTTGTTGATCTTTTCAAAGAACCAGATTTTGGTCTTGTTATCTCATTAAACTGTTTTTCTATTCTCCATTTCTTTTAATTCTGCTCTAATTCTTATTATTTCCTTTCTTTTGGCACCTGAGGGCTTCTTTTGCTGCTCTCTTTCTATTTGTTTGAGTTGTAGGGTTAATGATTTGATTTTGGCCCTTTCTTCCTTTTGGATGTGTACATTTATTGCTATAATCTGTCCTCTGAGTACTGATTTTGCTGTGTCCTAAAGGTTCTGGTAGGCTGTATTTTCATTCTCAATTGATTCAATGAATTTCTTTATTTCATCCTTATTTCTTCTATAATGCAGTAGTTGCTGAACAAGATGCAGTTCAGCTTCCATGTGTTTGATTTTTTTTCCTGGCTTTTTCTGTTATTGATTTCTACTTTTATGGCTTTATGATATGATAAGATGCTTTGTAATATTTCAATGCTTTGGATTCTGTTAAGTCTTGCTTTATGGCTAATATGTGGTCTCTTCTGGAGAATATTCCATGCCCACTCACATAGTCAACATCTCTTGTTCTACTTAAAAGGACCTTTTAAAAGAGTGTCTTAGTTATCTAGTGCTGCTTTAGCCAAAATACCACAAGTGGATGGCTTTAAGAAGGAGAAATTTATTCTCTCACATTCTATTAGGTTATGAGTCCAAATTCAGGGTGTCAGCTCCAGGGGAAGGCTTTCTCTGTCAGCTCTGGAGCAAGGTCCTTCTCATCAGTCTTCTCTTGTTCTGGGAGTATCCCAGCACAGGAACCTCACGTCCAAAGGATGCACTCTGCTCCCAGCACTGCTTTCTTGGTGGTTTGAGGTCCCCAACTTTATGCTTGCTTCCTTTTCCTTTTATCACTTGCAAGAGACAAAAGTGGTGAAGGTCACACTCTAGGGAGACTCCATTTACATTGGATCAGGGATGTGAACTGGGTAATGATGCTGTTACAATCCCACCGTATTCTTCTTTAATGTAAAATTACAATCACAAAATGCAGGACAATCACACAATATTGGGAATAATGGCCTAGCCAAATTGATTCACACATTTTTTTGGGGAAAATTATTCAATCCATCACAAAGAGCAACAGTAAAAAATCCAGTTCAGTCCAGACCCCACGGTGACTTGTTTGAGTTTAGTCCTTTCACTGAATGGGGATACCTGGGAATTCCTGAGCAGGGACTCATCTCACAGAGGTGCAGCACTGGGGCTAGGATGGCTTGGTGTTCATCAGCAGGTAGAGGGGCCCTATTTGCATGTCTTCCTACTATATAGCAAGCTGTAGGGTTGCATGACTTCAGAGAGGGCAGTGTCCCAGAGCAGACATGAGTATCATGGGGGAGTTGGGTGACAATGATGGCTCTAAGGAAACATGATTTATTATTATGTGACTCTGCTATACTAAACTTTTAATATGCATTGTCTTATTTTTCATAAACATGTAAATAACGTGCTGTGATTGTCAATAACACCTATAATTTCCAAATGTAAAACTACAAACAAATCATAAAGATATTTTGTGAAGTTCACAAGAGCACATAACTACTAAGAGTGATTCCAGTATCTGGGCCTGTGGTCCTCATCAATGGACACAACTGCCTCCATGAACCACCTCCATTGTGGAGTTGAATATGCCTAGTGAGGTTTACAGAACACTCTACCTATACTAAGAAAAAAGTCACAATTTTGCTGCATTCTAACGTTTATCCAAAGAATGTGTAGAGAATAAGGGTCCATGTAGATGAATTTTCAGGAGTTTTTGACATTTATTGTGTCATTATCTATCTCTATATCACTACTTCTCTACCTATATATGTTTACTTATTTTTAACAACTTCATGGAGGTACGACTGACATATTCTTTACTTATATAAAGTGTCACCATTAAGGAAAGAAATAAAACTGGCTTGGTTAGCAGGTGATATGATTGTCCATGTAGAAAAATTCCAAAGAATTAAAAACAAACAAATACACAAAAAACCCTCCTGGCACTAATAAGTGATTATCGGAAGTCTGCAAGATACATGGTCAATATCCAAAGTCAATTGCATCCCTTTATCCAAGTAATGAGTACTTGGAATTTGAAATTAAAAACTCAACACTATTTGCATTATCACCAAAAAAAGTAAAATATTTAAATGTAAACCTAACAAAATATGGACAAAATCTATATGAGGAAAACTACAAAACTCTGTGTTATGAATTAAATTGTGACCCCCAAAAATGTGTGTCAACTAGTCCACAATTCTCAGTATTGTGTGATTGTCCACCATTTTGTCATCTGACATGATCTTCCTATGTGTTGCAAATCTTACCTCTATGATGTTAATGAGATGACATTAGGGACAGTTATCTTAATGAGGCAGGACTCAATCTACAAGATTAGGTTGTGTCTTAAAACAATCTATTTTGATATATAAAAGAGAGAAGCAATCAGAGAGACAGAGGGACCTCATACCACCAAGAAAGTGGTGACAAGAGAAGAGCGTGTCCGTGGGACCAAGGGTCCTTGCAGTGAGAAGCTCTTAGTCCAGGGGAAGATTGATAATAAGGACTTTCCTTTCAGAACTTACAGAGAGAGAAGGTCTTCCTGGAGCTGACACCCTGAATTTGGACTTCTAGCCTACTAGACTTTCAGAGAATAAACTTCCATTTGTTGAAGCCATCCTTGTTCGGTATTTCTATTACAGCAGCACTAAATAACTAAGATACTCTGATAAAAGAAATCGAAGATGGTCTAAATAAATTGAAAGATATTTTCATGTTTGTGGATAGGAACTTTTAATATTATTAAGAAGCCAATTTTCCTCCAACTTGATCTGTATAGATTCAACTCAATCAAAATCAAAATCTCAGCGTATTGTTTTCTGGATATTATTATGCTGAATCTATTCTTAAGTTAATATGGAAATCAAAAAGATCCAGAATAATAAACATAATTCTAAAGAACCACAGAGTTCAAGACTAGCATCACATGATATCAAAACTTACTATAATGCTACAGTGATTAAGACAGAATGGTATTGAAGGAGTAGACCAATAGATCAATGAAACAGAATAGCAAGCCCAGAAACAGACCCACACAAAATGTAGGCAACTGATCTTTGACACATGAGCAACAGTGACTCAATGGAGAAAAGATACTCTCTTCAACAAATGGTTCTGAAATAACTGAATATATTCAAACAAACAGACAAAAAGAATCTATACACACAGCTTATTAATTAAATAAAAATGCATTATAGGCCTAAAGGTAAGAAATAAAACATTACAACTTCTAAAATATATATATAAAAAGAGAAAATCTAGGTGACCTTGGCTTTGGCAATAACATTTTATGTACAACATCAAAGGAATGTTCAATAAAAGAAAAAGAATGATAAGTTGGATTTCATTAAAAGTAAGAACTTCTGCTCTGCAAAAGACACTGGTTAAGAGAATGCAAGATGACTCATAGAATAGGAGAAAATATTTGTAAAACCATATCTGATAAAAGATTTGTATCCAAAATATGCAATAAACCCTTAAAATTCAATAATAAGAAAACTGACAACCCAATTACAAAATGGGAAAACAATCTGAACAGATTATCTCATTAAATTATACAAATGACAAGTAAGCATATAAAAAGGTGTGCAATATCATATGTTGTCACATAAATGCAAATTAAAATATAAATGCATTACCACTACACACCTATTAAAATGGTTATGATCAAAACACTAACAACACCAAATACTGGTGAGGATGTGGAGCAACAGGAACTCTAATTTATTGCTATTGCTAAAATAAGATGTTACAGACACTTTAGAAGACAGTGTGGTCATTTCTTACAAAGCTAAACATAGGCCTACCATATAATCCAGCAACCTTGCTCCTCTTGGGTTATTAACTCATATGAGTTGAAATCGTCCCCTAGAGCCTGTAATGAGAGGTATTGCAGCCAGTCCTTGGGCACCCAATGCTGTTGGCTGGAGGGACTGGGGGGCACCACTTATTCTCAGATCCCTGTCATGGGCGGCTAGATAGAGTGGGAGGTACCACTAGCACTCAGGCCCCTGATGTGGGTGGGTGAGGTCCCTGCTTAAGGACCAGGATGGTGTCAAATGTCATGAATCTGCAGCTCCCCCTTGGCTGCTGCAGTTAAAAATGGGCTTCAGTTGTATGCCCTGCTGTTTTATGTTAATAAGGGCATGTGGTGGTGAATCAGCCCACACAGGTGTAGGCAGGGGTGAAGGATGTTGCAAGTCTTTGAACTCCCTATGTCAGTGGCTGTGAGAAAGGGCAGGTCCTCCGGACTTGCCCTGAGTTCCTGGCTTTGCCGGCATGGCAATTGTCGAATACTGCCGGACTGGTATCGGAGGGAGCACAGCCGGGTGGGGGTTGAGTGAGGGGAAAGAAACATTTGTCCACTATGAAACTTGTGTGAAAGGGGTTATTTTGCCCCGTGTAGTAGGTTATATGCTTGCACTTAACTTTCAAGATTCCAGCTCTGCTTCCACCTAGCTCCAGAGGCATGTGCAGACTCAACGCAGTCCAGCCTCACCCAACATGGTGACACGTGTCCCGAACACTACTGCTCACCTTAGCCTGCATGCGCCGGCCAACCCAGCCGGCAGGGCACCTGCAACCTTGCGACTGGCTCTTCACTCTGCTTTTGTATTGTCTCTCCTTCCCCCTGCTGCTCAGTCCCACTCTTCAGCTTTGTCTTTAATGATCAAGGCTCCTAGATTGTCATATATAATCAACTGACTTGTTTTTTCAGGTCTTTGCTATAAGAGGGATGAAAGGAAAAGTCTGCCTCCGCAGTAACACATAAAGTCGGTTAAAACGGAAAGTTTGTTATGTATATTGTACCACAATAAAATAAAAATGAAAAAAAGGAAATCATGCTGAAATCCAAAGACAAAGAACATCTTCATGAGAGTATAGGCTGCATTACTTATAGAAGAACAGGGAAAACATTTAAAGCAGATTTATATTGAAAACCATTGAAGCAAGAATATAATGGAGTCATATATTTTGTGTTGGGAGTGAACAAAATCAGCCTAGAATTATATATTCTGAGCTTCTGTTATGGATGACGGAAAAATTTGGAAATGGATAATGGCAATTCTTGAACAACATGATAAACCTAATGCCACTGAATTGTACAAGTGACATAAGTTGAAAAAGCAGAAGTTTCATTGCATATATATCAACCATAATTAACATTTTTAAAAAGGTAAATGATAGATAAAATAATTTCTCAGATAGCCAGAAACTGAGGGATATTTTTGCTAGCCCAAAAACTCTCCAAGAAATTGTTAAAAATATTCTACAGGGAGAGAGATTATAATATAAACCAGAAACATGAATTTACACAAAGTGTCATAAAGGGAATAAATAAAGTTATATTAAAATTTCATTAGTCTTTATCTCTTCATTTGATGTTTAGGGTTTCAGTATTGCTGTTTTCTCTGTTTGGCTTAGTTTTTCAGATCTTTCCTAGGGAGGGATAGCATGGGGCTTCTGCCTAGAGCACCATGTTGCCCGGAAGTCTTGTAACTGGTGCTTTTGTTGCTAAATTCAGAAACTGACTTCACAGAAATATACTATTACAATGCCCTTACACTATACTAGAAGAGGTATAATACAATTTTAATGCAGAGTAAGATTATTTTAAATATGCATACTGTAAACTGAAGGATATCCAATAAAAACTTTTTTTTAAATAAAACAATGTCAATGGAAGAGTTATAAATAGTATTATAAAATGCTAAGTTAAAACAAGAGGTAGTAGAAAAGGAGAAAAAAGGAGAAAAGAGGAATACAACAAACATAAAAACAACTAGCAAGGTTCCTACTGGAACCATCCTGTCCTGTTTTTGTAAATGTTTTGATATTGTCTGTTGTCTTCAGAGCATTCAATAGTTATTTTTCTCATTTATTGATTGTAGATTTGTTTGTTTCATCCTGCTTTTTGTTTTATTTGGCTGTGTCTGAGCAGGCGGGCTGTGTGTTCTTTGCTGTTTGTTCATTTGTGGGCATGACACTTTTCACCTCCTTCTCCAATTGGCAGGGTCAGTCGATCCGATATGGTACAGCAGGGCAGGCCTAGCTGATGGGAAGTTGCTGGGATGGGTTGTTTGTGGCACTTACTACAGCTACCAGGGTGGGCCGGTAATCAGTACAGGCAGGTTCTAGTAGCTTGTTCCTATGCTGCTTGGTGGTCTGATGTTAAGCACATGATGCAGGTAGGCAGGATGGAGGCGGGAGATTGTGAAGTGTGGGGCATAGGTGAGTATGGGAGAGAGGAGAGAGGAACAGGGACCAAAAGCATACAAACAAAAAAGAGTGCTAGGGGAGCTTGCCATAGTAGTCGAGATATGAGAGACTATGAAATGGAGAAAAACAAAAAAGGGGAAGAAGAAAAAAAGAAAAGAAAAGAAAAAAATGAATGAATAAAAATTAGAAAAAAAGAAAAGCTCACAGCAATCCCACCGGTGTGGCTACCAGGTCTGGGGAAGTTGCTCCCAGGTGTTGAAGTACAGCCTACATAGAAGGCGTAGAGGTGTCACTCAGTGCCAGGTATTCAGGGGATAGGAAGAGAATGAAGGTATAGAGAGATGAGAAACTGAGTAATGAAGACAAAAAGGGAAAAAGTGGGAAAAGAAAACAAAATGAATTAAAAAAAAGAACAAGAAAAAACCTCAAAAAACAGAAAAAAAATGAAAAAAGAAATGCCCTAAGGAATCCCTCTGTGCTTCTGCACAACGTGAGAGGGTAGGTCCCAAGCTGCGCACTACTTCCAGGCTGGAAAGGGGCCCAATTTGAGAAAAGAAAAAAACAGACAAACAATTCAAAACAAAGAAACAAACAAAAAGCCCTGGGATCCCACCAGCTTGGCAGCACTGGCTGGGAAGCAGTTTCACAGTCAAGTGGGTTTCACCACTTTTCAGGAAGAAGCAAAGATGGCACACGGAGCCAGGTATTTGAGAGAAAGGAGGGGGAGGTGGTGAGAGGTAAGGAAGAAATCAAAAAGAAGTGGATAAAAGCAACACCAGCAGCCAACATATTGCACTTTGGGAGTCGGCCAGGGCAGGCAAGTGGAACCCAAGCAGCTGGTGCTTCCTAGCCAAGAGAATGTGGCCATGGGAAGCAGTGGAGGAAGAGTCGGGGTGAAGAAGGGTGGGGGGTGGGAAAGCATATATCGCTGTTTACCGGCTGTTCTGTCTCCTGCTGGAAGCTCCGTGAAGCTGATTTTTTGTACCCCCTGTTCACTGGTCTCCAATAAGAGTCCAAGATGGCAGATCCATACTGCGTTAGCTGCTAGGGGACCTCTGTATGAATCTCTCCTTGCTCTCCGTTCTCTGTCCGTTTCTCACTTCATTTGGTGTTTGGCTGAGTTCTTTATCTCTTCATTTGATGTTTAGGGTTTCAGTATTGCTGTTTTCTCCGTTTGGCTTAGTTTTTCAGATCTTTCCTAGGAAGGGATAGCATGGGGCTTCTGCCTAGAGCACCATGTTGCCCGGAAGTCTTGTAACTGGTGCTTTTGTTGCTAAATTCAGAAACTGACTTCACAGAAATATACTATTACAATGCCCTTACACTATACTAGAAGAGGTATAATACAATTTTAATGCAGAGTAAGATTATTTTAAATATGCATACTGTAAACTGAAGGATATCCAATAAAAACTTTTTTTTAAATAAAACAATGTCAATGGAAGAGTTATAAATAGTATTATAAAATGCTAAGTTAAAACAAGAGGTAGTAGAAAAGGAGAAAAAAGGAGAAAAGAGGAATACAACAAACATAAAAACAACTAGCGAGGTGGTAAATTTTAATCCAAGTATAGCAATAATAATTTTGAATGAAAATACTATAAAATCACCAGTTCAAAACAGTAATTGTCATATTGGATAAAAAAAAACAATATCATAAATATGTCATTTACAAGAAAATCACTTTAAATATACGTATGTAGAGAGGTTAAAAGTAAAATATAGACAAGTATATAACATGAAAACATGCACCCCCCCCAAAAAAAAAAAAACCTTGAATAGCATTATTATTTTCAGACAGAATAAATTTTTAAATAAAGGATTATTATTAGGGATAAGAGTGGCATTACATAAAAATAAAATTGTCAGGTCTCTAAGGTGTAACGTTCCTAACTAATGGAACTGAAAAGAGAAAAAGACAAATTTTCATTGTATTTGAATACTCCAACACTCCTCCTTCTATGGATGATAGAACAAGTAGTAAGAAAATAAATGTATGATATTATACATAAATATATATATATATATATTCAGTGTAACTTTTGAGAGCTGGAACTAGACTGGACTGCCTTGTTTTTCAGGGTCTCTAAGTGTTTCACCTTTGACAAGGTGCTTACCACTTTTCTATCACTCTTTATTAAGAATCCCACCTCATAAGCACTCAGTGAGTTTTTCTTCTCTGATAGATATCTGCCTTACAAAGATTCTTGCTTTTGCAGGTTTTACTGTATTTAAATAGCACTATATATCTATATACAGAACATTCCACTGCTTTGCAATATCACCAATCAAAATATCACCATGTTTTTTCTTTGCTTTGTCTTCCATTATCTTTTACCACGTCAAAAATCTAGTCGAATGTTCTCCTATGTGTGTGTTTGTCTATCCCAATTATAGTTAACAAATATATTTAAATACAACTAATGGCACTAATGACACAGGAAGCATGAAAAGGAGATGGCAGGAATACAGAGAATAATCTTACCAAAAATAATTGGTGGGCATTCCACCACTTCAGAAGGTAACTTATGATCAAGAACTAATGGTACTGAAGGAAGTAGTCCAAGCTGCACTGAAGGTATTGGTGAAAATCAAAGCTTCAGGAATTGACAGAACACCAGTTCAGGTGTTTCAACAAACAGATGCAGGGCTGGAAGGGCTTACTCATCTATGCCAAGAAATTTGGAAGACAGGTATCTGACCAATCAACTGAAAGAGATCCATATTTGTGCCCTTCCAAAGAAAAGTGATGCAACAGAATGCAGAAATTATTTAAAAATATCGATATCACCCACAAGTCAAATTTTGCTGAAGATCTTTCAAAAGTGGTTGCAGTAGTACATCAACAGGAAATTACCAGAAATTCAAGCCAGATTCAGAAGAGGACGTGGAATGAGGGATATCATTACTGATGTCAGATGGATCCTGGCTGAAAGCAGAAAATACCATAAAGGAGTTTACCTGTGTTTTATTAACTATGCAAAGACTTTTGACTCTGTGGATCATAACACATTATGGATAACATTGTGAAGAATGGGAATTGCACAACACTTAATTACGCTCATAAGAAACTTGTACATAGATCAAGAGGCAGTCGTTCGAATAGAACAAAGGGAAAATGTATGGTTTAAAATTAGGAAACGTGTGTCAGGGCTGTATCCTTTCACCATACTTATTCAATCTGTATGCTGAGAAAATAATCAGAGAACCTGGACTCTCTGAAGAAGAACAGAGCAGAAGACTTCTTAACAACCTGTGATATGCACACGACACAACCTTGCTTGCTGAAAGTGAAGAGGACTTGAAGCACTTACTGACAAAGATCAAAGACTACAGCCTTCAGTAGGGATTACCCCTTGTCTTAGTCATCTAGTGCTGCTCTAACAGAAATACTACAAGTGAATGGTATTAAACAAGAGAAGTTTACTTCCTCACAGTTTAAGTAGGCTAAAAGTCCAAATTCAGGGCGTCAGCTCCAGAGGAAGTCTTTTTCTCTCTGTCAGACTTCTCTTCAGTGTTCCCCCGGACTAGGAGCTTCTCTGCTCAGGGACTGGTCCAAAGGAAGCGCTCTGCTCCCGGCACTGCTTTCTTGATGGTATGAGGTCCCCAACTCTCTGCTTGCTTCCCTTTCCTTTTATCTCTTGAGAGATAAAAGGTGGTGTAGGCCATACCCCAGGGAAACTCCCTTTACATTGGATCAGGGATGTGACCTGGGTAAAGGTGATGTTACAATCTCACCCTAATCCTCTTTAACATAAAGTTACCATCACAAAATGGAGGCCAACCACACAATTCTGGGAATCATGACCCAGCCAAATTGATACACACATTTCTGGGGGGACATAATTCAACCATGACACCCCTCAACATAAAGAAAACAAAAATTCTCACTACTGTTCCAATAAGCAACATCATGTTAAGTGGAAAAAATATTGACGTTTTCAAGGATTTCATTTTTCTTAGAACCACAATAAATGTCTATGGAAGCAGCAGTCAAAAAATCAAAAGACTTATTGCATCGGGCAAATCTGCTGCAGAAGACCGCTTTAAAGTGTTAAAAAAAAATGAAAGTTTAACTTTAAGGACTAAGGTGCACCTGGCCGAAGCCATATTTTCAATTGCCTAATCTGCATGCAAAAACTGGACAATGAATAAGGAAGACCAAAGAAATGACATCTTTGAGTTATGTGTTGGCAAAGACTGTTGAATATACCATGGACTGCCAGAAGAACTAACATCTGTCTTGGAAGACGTACAGCCAGAATGCTCCTTCAAAGTAAGGATACAACCAGTATCACATACTTTGGAAATGTTCATCTCCAATGCTTTGGACATGTCAGGAGGCAGTTTCTGGAGAAGAACATCAAGTTTGGTAAAGTAGAGGGTCAGCCAAAAAGAGGAAGACCCTCAACGAGATGGAATGACACAGTGACTGCAACAATGGGCTAAAGCATAAGAAGGATTCTGAGGATGGCACAGGACTGGACGGCACCTAATAACAATAACACAACTGAAGGTAAATGTCATTATTTCCAAATATAAAATTTGAATATAAAATAGTATTTACTTCTGGACTGTGTGTTGGTATATTTCCCATTCATACCATAGCACACTATATTGTTAATACATTTAAAGGAACCCTGCAGGAATATATTACCCAATAAGCAATGTATGCATGGGCTTATTTGTGTTTACTGCAATTCTATAGTGCAGAATTTCACGTGGGTTTCACCACATCAAAAACCCATGTGAAATTGTTCCCTACAGATTAGTAAGTAAACACATGTAAGCCCATGAGTACATTGCTTACTGTAAGTCTATGTGTACCTTGCTTACTGGTTAATCTGTCACTGGAGACTTAGTATCACAATGGTTAAGTGCTTGGTTGCTAACTGAAAGGTTCACAATTCAAACTACCCAGCTGCTCTGAGGGAGAAAGACCAGGTCATTTTTTCCCATAAGGATTACAGCCTAGAAGATCCTATGGAACAGTTTTACTTGATGACTTGGGGTCATTAGGCGTCAAAAATTGAACTGACGGCACCTACCGACAACCATAACATCAACTGATTATTAATTCTAAAATTAATAAGTAATTAGAAAAATTCTCTTCAATTTTGCAATTTTCATTACTTTACTGGTTGTATTAACATATTTCTTGTTTCATAAAAGTGACAAGACACTTTTCCATGTTAAAAAAAAAATCATTTTTTCAGATGGAAAAAGAAAAAAAAAACATAATAAACTGAAACCTTACCCTGGTGTCATAGATTTAATTGTATCCTCCCAAAATATCTGTCAACTTGGCTAGGTCATGATTCCCAGTATTGTGTGCTTGTCCAACATTCTGTCATCTGATGTGATTTTCCTATGTGTTGTAAATGCAACCTCTATGATGTTAATGAGGTGGGATTAGTGGCAGTTATATAGATTCAGTCTACAAGGTTAAACTACAGTTTAAGCCCATCTCTTACCATATATAAAAGAGAGAAGCCAGGGGGCAAGACTAAAATGGCTGAGTAGTCAGCTGCTTCCTGTGGTCTCTCTTACAACAAAGACCCAAAAAAACAAGTGAATCAGTTATATATGGCAATCTAGGAGTCCTGAATTTCAAAGACAAAATCGAGAAGTCTGACTGAGCAGCAGGCTGAATTGGTCGGTGTGTGCCAGCTGATGCAAGCAGTAGAGCTCGGGACATGTTTTCCATGTGAGGAGAAATGGAATGATGGAGAGTCTGCTCAAGCCTCCAGAAGCAGCGAGAAGAGACCCTAAATCTGTGAAAGTTAAGTGCAAGCTTCCAACATACTACATGGGATCAAAAAACCCTTCCTTACTCTGGGAAGTAACTCTCTCTCATTTACCCTCCCCCTCCCTGCTCTGCTCTGGTCCTGGTCTGGCTTCAGCGATTGTGGTACCCCTTGGGCCAGAAGTGAGACCTTTCAAGTTCCTGGAGCCATTCCCCTGGCTTTGGAAGGGAAACAAATTAACAAACAGGAAAAAATAATCTGCCATCTCCCCTAAGCTGGAAAATCAGGGCATGCATAGTCCCTTTACCTAGTACAGGCGAAGGGGTCCATAGTATTCGAATGACTTTTACCCCTGCATAGACCTGTGTCGGCCTATTTCAACAGCACAGTCCCTCATTAGCATAGTACAACAAGGTATATACCTGAATCTTATTTTCAACTGCAACAGCAAAGGGGGAGTGGCAGATTTGTAATATTTGACACCACCCTGCCCATTAAGCAGGGTCCTCACTTACCCCTATCAGGGGCCTGAAGACTGGTGGCTCCACCTACACCAGGTAGCCACCCTCAACAAGAGTCCAAAAATAAGTGTTTCCTCCTAGTCCTTACAGTCAACATCATTGGGTGACCAAAGTCCAGCTGCAAAACCCACCCACCTACACTTTCTAGGGAACAGGGACATGCCTTCCACCCAGACACTCAGGGACAATTGTCAGCCCCTTACCTTGCTTAGCACATAATCTGCAGAGGAAGCAAGACACCTGTGCCTACTCCAATCGCCCCTATGTAGTCCTGCCCATCTAGGACTGTAGGTGAGAGCCTGCACCACACACTTGGTGACCGACGACCTGGACACCCACACTGAATCCACACGTGAAAAGTAAATAGACTTCTGGGCTCACATACCTAGTAACAGCTCCAACCACCTGTTGACAGGACGTGAGAGCTTCAAAGATTCCAATAATCAAACTAGTTCACATGACCAGCCTATTTGGGCATATCGAAACAAAACAAAACAAGAAAGTAGGAAATGGTAAGCAAAAATAAAATAAACATAATAACTTATTGATGGCTTGGAGACAACAGTCAATATCAAATCACATAAAGTGGCAGAGTATGATGACTTCAGCAAGCAAAGTAAACAAACAACTAAGAAACCTCCCAGAGGAAGAGGAGATCTTGGAGTTACCAGAGGTAGAATTCAAAAGATTAATATACAGTGCTCTGCAAGAGATCAGGAAGGAGACCATGCAAAATGCAGAACAAGCCAAGGAACACGCAGACAAAGCAACAGAGGAACTTAGAATTTATAAAAGAGAATAATGATTAATTTAAGAAGCTGCAGGAATCCAAAGAGAGACAGCAAACAGAAATACAAAACATAAACAATAAAATTTCAGAATTAGACAACTCAGTGGAAAGTCATAGGAGCAGAATTGAGGCAATGGAGTTATAATTAATGAGATTGAAGATAAAGCACTTGACACCAACTTATTTAAGAAAAAATCAGATAAAAGGATAAAAAAAATGAAGAAACTCTAAGAATTATCTGGGACTCTATCAACAGGAATAACCTACGAGTGATTAGAGTACCAGAATACAGAGGGATAACAGAAAATATAGAGAGAATTGTTGAAGATTTGGTGGAAGAAATCTTCTCTGATATCATGAAAGATGGGAAGATATCTATACAAGTAGCTTATTGAACCCTACACAGGGTAGATTCTAAAATAAATTCACCAATACATATTATAATCAAACTTGCCAAAACCAGAGATAAAGAGAGAATTTTAAGAGTGGCTAGGGATAAATGAAAAGTCATCTACAAAGGAGAGTCAATAAGACTAAGCTTGGGCTACTCAGCAGAAACCATGCAGGCAAGAAGTCAACGGGATGATATATATAAAGCCTTGAAGGAAAAAAAAAATGCCAGCAAAGAATTATATACCCAGCAAAACTGTCTCTCAAATATGATAGCAAAATTAGGGCATTTTCAGATAAACACAAGTTTAGGGCTGTCTTAGGCTGGGTTCTCAAGAGAAGCAAAACTAGTAAAACTTTTAAATATATACATATATATATATATATATAGAGAGAGAGAGAGAGATTAATATCAAAGAAACAGCTCACGCCATTTTAGAGGCTGAAAAGTCCCAAGTCTGTGGATCAGGACAGAGGCTTCTCCTGGTTCACATAGCCACAGGGGCTGGTAAACCCAAGATCAGCATATTGGAAAGCAGGGCTCTTGCTCACATGCTGTGAAGATTGACGAATCCCAAGATTGGCAGATAAGCTGACAGCTCAAGTACCAAGAACTGGAGATCAGTCAAACAGGAGGCAGCTGCAGGATCCAGAGTGAGCAAAAAGCCAGAATGTCTGCTTATATTCAGATGCAGGCAACACCTCCAAGGAAATGCACTTTTAAATGATTGGCTACTCACAGCATATTGAATTATGGGTGTGATCACATATAAACACTGAGAACCATGGCCCAGCTAAGTTGATACACAATCTTAACCATCACAAGGGCATTTGTAAAAACCAAACCAAAATTACAAAAAATACTAAAGGGAGTCCTCTGACTGGAAAATCAATAATATCAGATAACAACGCAAGACTAAAACACGTGAGAGAACAACCAGACTTCAACCCAGATAGGAAAGTCACAAAAATGAGTCAAAGCTAAAACAGTGAAAATAAGAAAACAGAGACGCCAATATGTAAAAGATGACAATATTAAAGTAAAAAAGAGGGACTAAATAATGTAGTCATAGAACCTATATATGTAGAGGAAGTCAAGGTGATATCAAGAAATAAGTTTGGTTTAAATTTAGAAAATAGAGGTAAATATGGTAATCACAAAGGAAACTAACGATCCTACACATGAAAATAATAAAAAAAAAACACTCAGCAAATACAAAATCAACAACAATGAAAAAGATGAAGAGAGAATATATAAAGAAAAACAAGTCAGCACAGAAAATTAAGCAGAACAAAGAAAATGTCAACAGCATCACAAACACACAAAAAATGCATCAAAAGGACAGTACTAAACTCATAAGTTTCAAGAATTACGCTGAAATTAAATGGACTAAATCACCAAAGAAGAGATAGAGAGTGGTAGAATGGATTAAAAAAAAAAAAAAAGATCCATTTATATGCCACCTACAAGAGACACAACTTAGACTCAGAGACAAAAAAAAACCTAAAACTCAAAGGATGGAAAAAATGTACCAAGCAAACATCAATTAAAAAAGAGCTGGAGTGGCAATATTAATTTCTGAAAAAAATAGATTTTAAAGCAAAATCCATGACAAAGATTAAGGAAGGACACTATATAATGATTAAAGTGTCAATACACAAGGAGGACATAACATTAATAAATATTTACACACCCCACAATGGGCTCCATAATACATAAAACAAGTTCCAAGTGTATGGAAAAGAGAAATAGACAGCTCCACAATAGTAGTAGGAGACTTCAACACACCACTTTGGGTGAAGGACAGAACACCCATAAAGAAGGTCAGTAAAAACACGGAAGATCTAAATTCCACAATCAACAAACTTGATTTCATAGATATATACAGAACACTCCAACCAACAGCAGCCAAGTATACTTTTTTAAATACACATGGAACATTATCTGGAATACACCACCTATTAGGCCACAAAGCAAGCCTTAACAGAATCCAAAACTTTGAAATATTATAAAGCATCTTTTCTGACATAAAGCTATGAAAGTATAAATAAGTACCAGAACCAGCAAGAAAAAAAAAATCAAATACATGGAAACTGAACAAGACCTTGCTCAGAAACTACTGGGTTATAGAAGAAATCAAGGATGGAATAAAGAAATTCACAGAATCAAATGAAAATGAAAACACATCCTACCAGAATATTTGGGACACAGTAAAAGCAGTGTTCAGAGGTCAATTTATAGCAATAAATAAAAAAGAAGAAAGGGCCAAAATCAAAACATTAACACTACAACTTGAACAAGTAGAAAGAGAGCAGCAATAGAAGCCCTCAGGCACCAGAAGAAAGGAAATAATAAGAATTATAGCAGAATCAAATGAAATACAGAACAGAAAAAACAATTGAAAGACTTAACAAGACCAAAAGCTGGTTCTTTGAAAAGATCAAGAAAACTGATAAAACTTTGACCAAACTGACAAAAGAAAAAGATGAGAGGAAGAAAATAACCTGTTTAAAAATGAGATGGGTGATATCAGAGAAGACCCAACTGAAATTAATTGAATCATAACAGAATACTATGAAAAATTGTACTCTTAACAAATTGGAAAACCTAGAGGAAATGGACAAATTTCTATGAACTCACTACCTACCTAAACTAAAACAAAACAAGGTAGAACAACTAAATAAACCTATAACAAAGGAAGAGATTGAAAAGGTAATTAAAAAACTCCCAACAACAACAACAAAAAGTCCTAGCCTGGAGTCTTCACTGGAGAATTCTACCAAACATTCAGAGAAAACTTAACACCACTACTACTAAAGCTATTTCAGAGCATAGAAAATGATAGAATACTCCCAAACTAATGCTGTGAAGCCAACGTAACCCTGATACCAAACTAGGTAAAGACATCACAAAAAAAAGAAACTTACAAATCAATATCCTTCATGAACATAGACACAAAAATCCTCAACAAAATTCTAGCCAACAGAATTCAACCATATAACAAAAAAATAATTCACCATGACCAAGTGTGATTTATACCATGCAGGGATGGTTAAACATTATAAAAACAAACACAAGGAGGCAGGGCCAAGATGGCGAAGTAGTCAGACGCTTCTTGTGGACCCTCTTACAACAAAGACCCGAAAAAACAAGTGATTCAATTATGTATGGCATTCTGAGATCCCTGAACATCAAAGGCAGAGTTGAGGAACCCGACTGAGTGGCAGGGGGAGGTAGAGACTGTTCAGAGGCAGCGAGGAGTTGCCAGATCTGACCCAGCAAGATCCTGAGCCATTCAGGCCTGATCAGCTCACAGGTGAGCGGTGAGGCAGGCAAGCAGCCAAGCTCGGGAGGCGCTTTTTTGGCACCTGGAGAGATCAAAGCCAGAGTCTACACGGCCATGCAGAACCAGTGAGAAGCAGCCCTCCATGAAAGATAAGTATTTGCATAGGGCTTACCACGTGAATCAAAAACACTCCCTTTAGGGAAAAACCTCTCTCCCATTTACCTCCCCGCTCTCCGCTCTGCACTGGGTCACGGACCGGCTTCTGCAATTGCCTAGTCCCCTGGGCTGGAAGTAGGATCCGTCACACACCCAGAGCCATTCTCCCTGCCTTGGACGGTGAATACATTAACAAACAGGGAAAAAAATAAACTGCCAACTCCCCTAAGCCAAGAACTCAGGAGAGGCACAGCTCCTTTGCCTAGGCACAGGCATAAGGGATCCATGGACTTCGAGTGCCTTTCCCCCTGCATAGACTTATGTGGGCCTATCTCAACAGCATAGGCCCTCATTACCACAGTACAATAGAGTATATACCGGAACCCTAACTCCAACTGTTTCAGCTGTGAAGTGACAGGTTCTTGACATTTGACACTGCTCTGCTCATTAAGCGGGGTCTTCGCCTACCCACATCAGGGGCCTGAGGACTGGTGGCTCCACCCAAGCCACGTAGCCACCTGCGAGAGGAGCCCATGAATAAGATGTGCCTCCCAGTCCTTACAGCCAACAGCATTAGGTGCTCATAGCCTGGCTGCAAAACCCACCCACCCAAGCACTCTAGGGAACAGGGACATGACCTCCTCCTGGACACTAGGGGGCTGCCGTCAGTCCCGTGCCTTGCTTAGAGTGTGTCCCCCTGCTGCAGCAAGATGCCTGTGTCTACACCAAACACCCATGCCTGTGTAGGAGTAAGTGAGAGCCTACAACACACATTTGGTGGCTATCTCCCAGGACACCTGAGCTGAATCCATACAGGAGGAGTGGGCTGACTCCTGAGCTCACATACCTAGTAACAGATCTAACCACCTGGTGACAGGACATTAGAGCTTCAAAGGTGCCAATAATCAAACTAGCTCATAAGAGCAGCCTATTTGGTCATATCAAAACAAAACAACAAGCTAGAACACAGTAAGCAAACATAAAATAAATAAATATAATAACTTTTTGCTGGCTGAGAGACAACAGTCAATATCAAATCAAATAAACAGGGAGACCATGATGGCTTAGCAAGGTCAAAAAATGAAGCAGAAATTTTCCACAGGAAGAGAATTTCTTGGAATATCGGAGGCAGAATACAAAAGGTTAATATAAGAACTCTTCAAGAGATTAGGAAGAAGATTAGGCAAACTGCAGACCAAGCACTAGAGGAAATTAAGAACTTTACAAAAGAACATAAAGACCAATTTAACAGGCTGAAAGAATCCATAGAGAGACAGCAATCAGAAATACAGAAGATTAACAATAAAATGTCAGAATTAGACAACTCAATAGAAAGTCATAGGAGCAGAATTGAGGCAATGGAAGTCAGAATTAGTGAGACTGTAGATAAAAT
>NW_004443989.1:15437722-15439126 GCF_000243295.1 Trichechus manatus latirostris
TTGATGTTCTAGGGTTTCAGGATTGTTGATTCTCTGTTTGGCTTAGTTTTTTTGATCTTTGTTGTGGAGGGACGGCGTGGTGCTTCTGCCTAGACCGCCATCTTGCCCGAAAGAGAGAATTTTAAGAGTGGCTAGGGATAAACAAAAAGTTATCTACAAAGCAACTTCGATAGGAATAAGCTTGGATTATCCAGCAGAAACCATGCAAGCAAGAAGGCAATGGGATGACATATATAAAGACTTGAAGGAAAAGAACTGCCAGCCAAGAATTATGTATCCAGCAAAACTGTCTCTCAAATATGATGGTGAAATTAGGGCATTTCCAGATAAACAGAATTTAGGGAATTTGCAAAAATGAAACCAAAATTATAAGAAATACTAAAGGGAGTTCTCTGAATGGAAAAACAGTACATCTGATAACAACCCAAGACTAGAACACAGAACAGAGCAACTAGATATCATCCCAGATAGGGAAGTCACAAAAGGAAACCAAAGCTTAAACACTGAAAATAGGGAAACAGAGATGTAAAATATGAAAAATATGACAACATTAAAACAGAAAAGAGGGACTTAAAAATGTAGATACAGATTTTTCATAGAAAGAGGAAGTAAATGCAATATAAAGAAATAAAAGACTGGTATAAACTTACAAAAAATAGGGGTAAATATTAAGGTAACCACAAAGGAAAGTAACAATCCTACAAGTGAAAAAAAAAAAAAAAAAACTAGAAAAATGTAAACACAAAATCAACAAAAATGAAGAAGATGAAAAGAAAAAAAACATTAAAAAAGACTGCACAGAAAATTAAGGGGAACAAATAAACTGTTAAAGACACACCAAAAAAAAAAAAAGGTATCAAAAAGACAGCACTAAACTCATACCTGTCAATAATTGCACTGAATGTAAATGGACTAAATGTACCAATGAAGAGACAAAGAGTGGCAGATTGGATTAAAAAAAAAAAACACCATTGTCTATATGCTGCTACAAGACACACACCTTAGACTTAAAGAAACAAACTAAAACTCAAAGGATGGAAAAAAAATATATCAAACAACAATCAAAAAAGAGCAGAAGTGGCAATATTAATCTCTGATAAAATAGACGTTAAAGTAAAATCAACCACAAAGGGTAAGGATGGACACAATATAATGATTAAAGGGTCAATAGACCAGGAGGACATAACTATAATAAATATTTATGCACCCAATGACAGGCCTCCAAAATACATAAACTCTAACAGCACTGAAAAGAGAGATAGACAGCTCCACAATAGTAGTAGGAGACTTCAACACACCACTTTGGGTGAGGGACAGAACATCCAGAAAGAAGCTCAACAAAGACACAGATGAGTTCAATGCTAGAATCAACCAACTTGATCTCCTAAACATATACTGAACACT
>NW_004443989.1:15440404-15441381 GCF_000243295.1 Trichechus manatus latirostris
ACATGATCTTATCAATCAATGCAGAAAAGGCATTTGACAAAGTCCAACACACATTCATGATAAAAATTCTCAACAAAATTGGAATAGAAGGGAAATTCCTCAATATAATTAAGGGCATTTATATAAAGCCAACAGCCAACATTATCCTAAATGGAGAGACTTTGAAAGCATTGGCCTTGAGAACGGGAACCAGAAAAGTATGATCAGTGTTACCTGTCTTATTCAACATTGTGCTGGAGGTCCTAGCCAGAACAATTAGGCTAGAAAAAAAAGAAAAAGTACTTCCAAATTGGTAGGAAAGAAGGCAAAGTATCTCTATTTGCAGATGATATGATCTTATACACAGAAAACCCCAAAGAATCCACAAGAAAACTACTGGAACAAATAGAAAATGTCAGCAGTTTCATGATACAAGATAAAGATAAAAGATCAGTTAGATTCTTTACACCAATAAAGAGAACTTCGAAGAGGAAATTACCAAATCAATACCATATACAATAGCCCCCAATAAGATAAAATACTTAGAGAAAAATCTAACCAGAGACGTAAAAGACCTGTACAATGAAAACTACAAGACACTATTGCAACAAACTGAAAGAGATATGCATAAGGGGAAAAACATATCTTGCTCGTGGATAGGTAGTATCAACATAGTGAAAATGTCGATTCTACCCAAAGCAATCTACAGATAAAATGGAATCCTGATCCAAATTCCACCAGCATTTTTTTTTTATTTTATTGTACTGCAGGTGAAGGTTTACAGAATAGTTTCTCATGAAACAGTAGTACACATGTTGTTTTAAGACATTGGTTAACAACCCCACAACATATTAACCCTCTAACTTCTCAACTTTTTTTTTTTTTTGGGGAAAATACACATAGCCAAAGATATACCGTTTCAAAAATTTCTACATACACAGTTCAGTGACATTGACTACGCTCTTCCAATTATGCCGTTATTCTCACTTAAGATGAAG
>NW_004443989.1:15443889-15462309 GCF_000243295.1 Trichechus manatus latirostris
GATGGAGAAAGAAATCACCAACTTCATATGGAAAAGGAAGAGGCCCTGAATAATTAAAGCATTACTCAAGATGAAGAACAAAGTGGGAGTCCTCACACTACCTGATTTTATAACCTATTATATCACGATGGTAGTCAAAAACATCCTGGTATTTGTACAACAGATACATAGACCAATGGAACAGAACTGAGAATTCAGACATAAATTCATCCGCCTATGAGCAACTGATATTTGACAAAGGCTCAAAGTCCATTAATTGGGGAAAAGACAGTGTCTTTAACAAATGGTGCTGGTATAACTGGATATCCATCTGCAAAAAAAAACAGAAACAAGACTCATACCTCACACCATGCACAGAAACTCAAACTGTATCAAAGACTTAAATATAAAACGGAAAACAATAAAGATTATGGAAGAAAAAATAGGGACAATGCTAGGAGCCCTAATACACTGCATAAACACAATAAGAACCATAAGTAACAATGCACAAGCAGCAGAAGAGAGACCAGATAAATGGGAGCCCCTAAAAATCAAACACTTATGCTCATCAAAAGACTTCACCAAGAGTAGAAAGACAACCTACAGACTGGGAAAAAAAATTTGGCTATGACAAATACGATCAGCTTTTAATCTCTAAAATCTTCAAGATACTGTAAAACCTCAACCACAAAAAAAGACAAATAACCAAGTTAAAAAATGTGCTAAGGATATGAACTGGCACTTCGCCAAAGAAGATATTCAGGCAGCTAATAGACACATGAAGAAATGTTCGTGATCATTAACCATCAGAGAAATGCAGATCAAAACTACAATGGGATATCATCTCACCCCAACAAGGCTAGCTTTAATCCAAAAAACACAAAATAATAAATGCTGGAGAGGATGTGGAGAGACAGGAACACTTACACACTATTGAGGGGAATGTAAAATGGTAAAAGCACTTTGGAAATCGATTTGACGTTTCCTTAAAAAGTTAGAAATACATGTACCATGTGTTCCAGCTATCTAGCTCCTTGGAATATATCCTAGACAAATAAGAGCCGTCACATGAATAGTTATATGTGCACCTATGTTCATCGCAGCACTGTTCACAATAGCAAGAAGATGGAAACAACCTAGATGTCCATCAACGGAAGAATGGATAAGCAAATTATGGTATATCCACACAACGGAATACTACACCATGATAAAGAACAAAGAATAAGCCGTGAAACATAACACGGAGGAAGCTGGAGGTCTTTATGCTGAGTGAATTTAGTCAGTCACAGAGGGACATATATTGTATAAGACTACTATTATAATAACTTAGGAAAAGGTTTAAACATATTATTTTATGGTGACGAAGGTGGGGAAGGAGGGGGAGGATTATTTACTAACTAGTTAGTAGATCAGTGTTATGTTAGGTAAAAGGATGGACAGCACTCCCTACAGGGAAATCAGCACAAGTGGACTAAACCAAAGCTAAGAAGTTTCCTGAATACAGTCAAACACTTTCATGGATAGAGTAACAGGGGTAGGGGTATGGGGACCATGCTTTCGGGGGACATCAAGGTCAATTGGCATAACAAAGTTTATTAAGTAAATGTTCTGCATCCTACTTTGGTGAGTGGTGTCTGGGGTCTTAAGAGCTTGCAAGCGACCATCTAAGATGCATCAATTGGTCCCGACCACCTGGAGTAAAGGAGAATGAAGAACACCAAAGACACAAGGAAAGTAGTAGCCCAAGAGACAGAAAGGGCCACATAAACTAGAGACTTCATCAGCCTGAGACCAGAAGAACTAGATGATGCCCGGCTATCACCAAAGACTGCCCTGACAGGGAACACAACAGATTCCCGGATGGAGCAGGAGAAAGGTGGGGTACAGAACTCAAATTCTAGTAAGAAGACCAGACTTAATGGTCTGACTGAGACTGGAGGTACCCTTGAAAGCATGGCCCCTGCATTCTCTATCAGCCTAGAGCTAAAACTATTTCTCAGGTCAACTCTTCAGACAGGGATTGGACTCGACTGTGGGACATAAAGTGATACTTGTGAGGAGTATGCCTCTTAGCTCAAGTAGATACAAGAGACTAAATGAGCAGCTTCTGTCTGGAGGTGAGATGGGAAGGCAGAGAGGGTTAGGAGCTGGTTGAATTGACATGGGAAATCAAGGATGGAAAGGAGGAGTGTGCTGTCTCAACATAGGGAGAGCAATTAGAGTCACATAACAATACATGCATTCATTTTTTGTATGGGAAAAATAAAAAAATAAATTTAAAATCAAATGTAAGTAAAAAATGATGAAACCACATGATCTTATCAATTTATGTAGAAAAGGCATTTGACAAAGTTCAACATCCACTCAAGATAAACTCTCAGTAAAATAATAATAGAGGGGAAATTCCTCAACATAATAAACATTTATACAAAGACAACAGGCAACATTATCCTAAATGAAGAAAGTCTGAAGGCATTCCCCTTGAGAAAGGGAAGCAGACAAGGATGCCCTTAATCACCACTCTTATTGACGATTATGCTGGAGGTCCTAGCCTGAGTAATTAGGCAATAAAAAGAAAAAAAAAATGGCATCCAAATTGGTAATGAAGAAATAAATGTACTCTTATTTGCAGAAGATATGATCTTATACACAGAAAACCACAAACAATCCTCAAGAAAAATTACTGGAACTAATACAAGATTTCAGCAAAGTATAAGGATACAAGATAAACATACAAAAATCAGTTGGATTCCTCTACACCAACAAATAGTTCTTCAAAAAGGAAATATCAAATCGATACCATGTACAGTATCCCTCTGAAGATAAAATACTTATAAATAAATCTAATTAGAAACTTAAAAGACCTATACAAAGAAAACTACAAGACACTATGGCAAGAAACCAAAACAGACCCATGTAAGTGGAAAAACATTCCTTGCTAATAGATAGGAAGACTCAACTTTGTGTAAATGTCAATTATACCTAAGTGAACTACAGATACAATGTAATCCCAATCTAAATTCCAATGACATTTTTTGAGATGAAGAAAGAAATCACCAACTTCATATGGAAAGGGAAGAGGCCCCAGATAAGTAAAGAATTACTGAAGAAGAACAAAGTGACAGGCCTCACACTACCTGATTTTGGAACCTATTATACCACCGCAGTAGTCAAAACAACCTTGTAGTGGTACAACAGACACATAGACCAGTGGAACAGAATTGAGAATCCAGACATAAATTCATCCACCTATGAGCAGCTAATATTTGAGAAAACCCAAAGTCTGTCAAATGGGGAAGAGACAGTCTCTTTAACAAATGGTACTGGCATAACTGGATATTCATCTGGAAAAAAATGAAACAAGACCTATATCTCATACAGCGTACAAGAGATAGCTCGAAAAGGATCAAAGACATAAATAGAAAATCCAAAATGATAAAAATCATGGAAGAAAAAAAAGGGACAATGGTAGGAGCCCTAATACATGGCATAAACAGAATACAAATCATAACTAACAATGCACAAACACCAGAAGAGAAACTAGATAAATAGTAACTCCTAAAAAACAAACACTTATCCTCATCAAAAGACTTCACCAAATATTAAAAAGACAGCCTACGTACTGGGAAAAATTTTTTGGCTACGACATATCCAATAAAGGTCTAATCTCTAAAATCTGCAAGATACTGCAAAACATCAGCAACAAAAAGACAAACAACCCAATTAAAAAATGGACAAAAGGTATGTATGAACAGGTACTTCACCAAAGAAGACACTCAAGAGGCTAACAGATACATAGGAAAATGCCCTCAATCTTTAGCCATTAGAGAAATGCAAATCAAAACTAAAGGAAATGCCATCTCACCCCAACAAGGCTAGCAATAATCTAAAAAACACAAAATAATAAATGTTGAAGAGGTTGTGGAGAGACTGGAACACTTCTACACTGTTGCTGGGAATGTAAAATGGTACAACCACTTTGGAAATCAGCTTGGCTCTTCCTTAAAAAGCTAAAAATAGAAGTACCATATGATTCAGCAATATCACTCCTTGGAATATATCCTAGAGAAATAAGAGCTGTAACAGTACTAGATATATGCACACCCATGTTCATTGCAGCATTGTTCACAATAGCAAAAAAATGGAAATAACCTAGATGCCCATCAACAGACAAATGGGTCAACAAATTATGGTATATTCACACAATGGAATACTATACAACAATAAAGAACAATGATTAATCTGCGAAACATCTCTCAACGTGGATGAATCTATAAGGTATTATGCTGTGTGAAGTTAGTTATTTGCAAAAGGACAAAGATTGTATGAGACCACTATTATAAGAACTCAAGGGTTAAACAGACAAGAAAATATTCTTTGATGGTTATGAGGGTGGGGAGGGAGGGAGGGGGGATTCACTAACTAGATAGTAGACAAGAATTATCTTCGGGGAAGGGAAGGACAACACACAGTACAGGGGATGTCAGTACAACCGGACTGAACCAAAGCTACAAAGTTTCCTGAACATAACCAAACACTTCGAGGGACAGAGTAGCAGGGGCACGGGTTTAGATACCATGGTTTTGGGGTACTTCTAGGTCAACTAAGAAAATGTTCTGCATCTCGCTTTGTTGAGTGACATCTGTGGTCTTAAAAGCTGGTGAGTGGCCATCTAATATGCATCAATTGGACCCAAACCACTTGGAGCAAAGGAGAATGAAGACTATGAAAGACATAAGGAAAATATTAGCCCAAGAAGCAAAAAGTCTGCATAAACACAAGACTCAATCAACCTGAGACCAGAAGAACTAGATGGTGCCGGGCTACCACCAATGATCACCCTTGCATAGAACCCAACAGAGAGTCCCTGATGTAGCAGGAGAAAAGTGGGGTGCAGAACTCAAATTCAAGTAAAAAGAGCAGACTTAATGGTGTGATTGAGACTAGAGGAACCCCAAAAGACATGATCCCCGCACTCTCTGTTAACCCCAAACTAAAACCACTCCCGAAGCCATCTCTTCAGACAATGATTAGACTGGACTGTAAAACATAAAATAATACTCATGAAGAGTGTGCTTCTTAGTTCAAGCAGATACACAAGACTAAATTGGCAGCTCCTGTCTGGAGTTGGGATGAGAAGGCAGAAAAGCGTTAGAAGCTGGTTGAATGAACATGGGAACCCGGGGTGGAAAGAAGGAGTGTGGTGTCATATTATAAGGATTGCAACTAGGGTCACATAACAATATGTGACAAAATTTTGTATGAGAAATTAACTTGAGATGTAAACTTTCACCTAAAGCACAATAAAATATATATATATATATATACATTGGCTACGACATATCCAATAAAGATCTAATCTCTAAAATCTACAAGATACTGCAAAACATCAGCAACAAAAAGACAAATAAATCAATTAAAAAATGGACAAAGGATATGTATAAACAGGTACTTCACCAAAGAAGACATTCAGGACGCTAACAGATACATATGAAAATGCCCTCAATCATTAGCCATTAGAGAAATGCAAATCAAAACTACAATGAAATGTCGTCTCACCCTAACAAGGCTAGCATTAATCCAAAAAACACAAAATAATAAATGTTGAAGAGGTTGTGGAAAGACTGCAACACTTCTACACTGTTGCTGGGAATGTAAAATGGTACAACCGCTTTTGAAATCAATTTGGCTCTTCCTTAAATAGCTAGAAATAGAAGTACCATATGATTCAGCAATATCACTCCTTGGAATATATCCAAAGAAATAAGAGCTTATTATATAAGTTATATAATAATATATATAAATTATTAATAATATATATAAATTATATATATAATTTAAAAAGACAAAGAGAGATATAAGCTAACAGAGAGATAGGTGAACCTCATGCCACCAAGAAAGCAGTGCTGGGAGAAGAGGGTGTCCTTTGGAGCTGGGGTTCCTACACTCAGAAGATCCTAATCCAGCGGAAGATTGATGACAAGAACTTTCTGCCAGAGCCTACAGAGAGAGATTGCCTTCTCCTGGAGCTGACACCTTGAATTCTGGTTTCTAGCCTTTAAGACTATAAGAGAGTAAATTCCTTTGTTAAAGCCATCCAATTGTGGTATTTCTGTTACAGCAGCACTAGATAACTAAGATACCTAGCTAGAGTTTAGGTTGCAATATTTAGGAATGCGTAAGGTTGAAACTCTAAATATATTGACCAATTGTCTACATATTTGTAGAACTTTAAGAGTCCTGGTTTGTTTTGGTCTAGTTTTGTTGTTAGGTGTGTCCAGTCGATTCCAACTCACAGTGACTCCATATGACATAGTAGGACTACCCATAGGGTTTGCTAGGCTGTAATTTTTATAGGGTAGATCACCAGTTCTTTTCTCCCACAGAGCCGCTGGATGATTTTGAATTGACAATCTTTTGGTTAGCAGTCGAAAACTCATTGTGCCACCAGGGCTCCTTACTAGAGGTTTATCTAAGTATAATTTACATACAACAGCATTTACTTTATACAGATGTGCATTTCTTTCAATGTTAGCTGGGTTTAAGGCTTTATTCTAGGTTCCTCAATCTCAGCACTATTACCTTTTGGGCTACACAATTATTTGTCATGAGGAACAGTCCTGTGCATTGTATGTTTTTTTTAGCAGCACCCCTGGACTCTAAAACTAGTGCCAGCAGTACCGGCCACCAGTTGTGAAAACTAAAATTGACTCCAAGAATTACCAATTGTCCCTGGGAGCAAAATTATTCCAGTAATATATCGATGTTAATATCAACATATACAAATTACTCAGGTCAGTCGAAGTTAACGACACTGAGTGAAACTAGACTGAGGACCACTCATAAGAATGAGAAGATTGGAAGTCTATCTGAGGGTGGGGTCAGGTTTGAGGTTCAACATGAGAATAACTTCCTACATTAAACGTTTCTAAACCTGGCAATCAATGACACTAAATAGTATCATGAATTTCAAACAGAGTCTCATGAAGAAATGTTACTCTGGAGTCTGTCCTGGAAGAGATAAGGAAAATCAGACAAAACCCATTCCTGTGAAGAGAAGTCATGTTCAGAGTCATGAAGTTTCCTTAAAATCACTGTGCATGGGAGTACTTAGAAAGGCGATGACCAGATGGGGAAAACCACAGCTTCTCAGAGGAAACCCTTCCCTGACATCCTTCCCCTGCTTCTGTTGACAAGATGGGCCACTAAGCTTAGTGGGTCCTGAATACCACCTACAGACCATCTCCCTTCTGGCCCCTTGTAGGAATGTTTGTGTCTGTGTTCACACTGACTTCCCCTTACTGTTTCTTGACAGTAATACACAGCCATGTCCTCAGGATTCACACAGCTAAATTTTAAATAAATTTGTCTCTTCAAGGTGTCCCTAGTGATGTTGACTCAAGACTTGAGAGTTGGGTTATAGTTTGTACTTTCACCAGGCCATATAATACCCAGCCATTCCAACCCCTTTCCTGGAGGCTGGCAGACCCAGCTAACAGGATAGTTTGTTAAAGAGAATCCAGAGACAGCACAGGTGAGGGGCAGGGTCTGCGAGGGCTTCACCACTCCTGGGTCTGACTCCTTAAGCTGCACCTAGGACAGGGCACCTGGGGACAAAGAGAATCATAGTGAGTCATGTGCTCAGATGCAGCTTTCTCAGACCTTCATGTCTGAATCTCTGAGACATTCACCTCTGGGAGCTGCCACCAGAAATAGAAAGACCCACACATGTTCCATGTTCTTATGAACGAGGTCCATGACTCACAAAAAATATTCTCTAAGGTGAGCAGGACACTGAATTTAAGTAAATTTGTGCTGTGATTTTTACTGGCCACTTAAGTGGGACTTGCATGTGAGAGACGTCTTTGTATGGAAATGTGGAAAAGGGTGAGGGGAGGACTTTCTCTAGAGTTCTCACTAGATAAAGGATGCTGGCTGTTCCCTTGGGTGAACAGTCCTCTCCCTGGGTCTTCCCTTCACCGAGCCCAGGGTTCTCTTAATCCGTAGCAGGACACATTCTTACTAGAAATCCAAATGCAGCTAAGGATCAAGGACACTTCTGGGAATAGAGTTAAGGCATCTCTACTCCCAGGGATGGATAGGGTGATAGGTACATAGAACTATCGATAGAGCTATAGATAGACAGATAGATAGATATAAAGATAGACAGATAGATGGATAAATTGATCAATAATTATCACAACATCCAGGACTCTCTGAATGGTCACATACTCATTCAGATTCATTTCACACCTCCATTAGCTCATATTTAAACTATTAGATATTCTAAAGTGTTGATATAGCAATGAAAAATGAAACAAAAACATCGGATTCAAACAAAACTGGGTCCAAAGTAATGTTTGTCATACATTGGAACGACTTTGAAAGACTCACTATCGTGGGAGAATATTTCTTCACCTGAAATACCCTTACTACTATGTACGTTCAAGGGTTACTGTGGAGTGGAATATCTTCAGCTTAACTTAAAGTACTTTTTTTTCGAGTATTAGACATTTCTGCCTATATAGTAATCATTCCTAGTGTTGTTGAAAAGGCCAGCAACCCCCTAGTTCTTTTTTCCCTGAAGCTGAGTGTTGGCAATAAATTACTGAGTCTGTAGACTATTTCCTTGAAAAAGTGAGGCTAATCCAATTATACCAAAAGTAGAGTGAAAATGTAAAGTAAAATAGTTTTTCTGAGTATAATATATAAATATTTATCACAAAATTCAAAATATTTCATGGAGTTTGACTCACTGAAAACATATTTGGAAATCATAAAACTACAACTGGAGGTATAAACACAAGAAATATAATGGGCTATCTCAGTCTCCTTTGGTGGCAGTGGTAGCATTTGGGAAAAAAATATTTCTTCTCATGTGATTGGGGTAGCCTGATCACATAGTTGTCATTTTTTTATTTCATATGCCATAATTTATTTATATCTAAATGATATGAAACATATGTTCTTATTTTTGTTTAACTTCTTTCAGTAAAACTGCTTAAGTGGGAATGAATCCATATTATTATATCTAACAAGCATGCATTGATTTTGATGCTCAGTATTTCAGTATGTGCACATACCACAATTTATTTGTCTATTTGTCTGTTAATGGAAGCTACTATTCTGACTGAAGACTTAGAGAGCAGGAAAAAAAAAACACAACAATAATAAGAATAACAAACATAGACAAACTGCAAATTGACAGCTTTTCTTCAACACAACAGTGAACTGAAGTCGCAGCCAACCAGCCAAAATATTTTCCTTTTATATAATTTATTTTATTTTTGTTGTTGTTGTTGATAATATACATAGCAGAACATACACCAATTCAACAATTACTACATGTACAATTCAGGGACATTGATTACATTCTTTGAGATGTGCAAACATTCTCACCCTACTTTTCTGAGTTGTTCCTTCCCCATTAACATCACCCCACTGTCCCATTTCCTATCTAATCTTTTGAGTTTTTCTTGTCAGTTTTATCCCAGAAGCAGTCTTCACTAACTTCTCTGAATGTCTGTGTCCTTGTCTGTAGAATGAGAAATATATAAGTACATGGTTTATAAGGCTCTGATAATGATTAAATAAGAAAATGACAATAAAGAATTTAGCACCATACCCAGCACAATCCACAAACCGGTTGCAATGGAGTTGTTTTCGATACACAGTGATACTATAGGACAGAGTAGAACAGCCCCATAGGGTTTTCCTAGGCTACAATCTTTAAGAAAAGATACTCCCACATCTATCTCCTGCTGAGTGTCTGGTGGGATCGAACTGCCAACCTTTTTTGTGAGTCTCTGAGTGCTTAACCACTGTGCCACCTGGGCTCCATTGCCCAGCAAAAAAAAACATATATATTGCTGTCGAGTCAATTCTGACTCAGAGTAACCCTATAGGACAGAGTAGAATTGTCCCATAGGGTTTCCAAGGCTATAATCTTTAGTGAAGCAGACTGTTACGTCTTTGTCCTGTGGAGCAGCTGGTGAGTTTGAACTGCTAACTTTTCAGTTAGCAACCCAGTGCTTAACAACTGCGCTACCAGGGCCCAGCAAATAAAAGGCCCTTAATCAATGGTAGCTATTAATATTAATACCCACTTAATGACACATAGCTTTTTATGTAACACTTGTTTTCATTTGTACATGCTGTCTTGTTTATTACTAAAACTGGCAACCTATGCTAGGCCTTAATAGCTTTCATCTCTAACTCTATCTCCCCATGGTCTGTATTTTATTTACTTTTTCCTTTTACTGTTGTACTTTAAGTGAAATTTTACAATTCAAGTTAGTCTCTCATACATAAATTTATACATACATTGTTATGTGAACCTAATTGCTCTCCCTATACTATGACAGCACATTCCTCCTTTCCACCCCTGACCTAATGTGTCCATTCAACCAGCTCCTGACTCTGCCTTCTCATCTCACCTCCAGACAGGAGCTGCCCATTTAGTCTTACGTATCTACTTGAGGTAAGAAGCACACTCTTTATGAGTATCATTTTATGTCCAATAGTCCTGAAAGGGGCTGAGTGGGAACTTCACACTTATCGTCAGCTGTGTAGGCCTAACATCCTGGGTATTGTGGTATTGTTAATGCAAAGCTTGCATAGTTCACTTCTGCACGCTCCTATAATTCTGATTTATTATCCACTCCTGTATGCTCCTATGATTCTGATTTATTTTCCTTCTCTCTTCCCTCCTGTTTTCCCATGATTTTATAAAAGTTTAAAAATTAACCTAAGCTCCTCTTTGAGAGGTAGAACAACAAGTGATAAAATCTGAATGTGAGACAACTGAACAAAGGATCTTCAAGAATACTCACAGAAGGTCAACATGTCTGGAAGGAGGTCACTAAGCCCACCTCAAAGGGGAACTAACATTCCACAGATTCTTCAGACCTTGACCCTGTCCCAATAGAATCCTCTGATCGGCCTCCAGAGCAAGAGGCAGATTTTGGAGGAGTTCATTCCCCTCTGTCTACTGTATATCGATATACAATAAAACACTTCTGCTGCTCACCTCACTCCTGTCTCAGTATTGGCTTTTGCAGCAGGAGGCTTAGACAAATGAGTTTTGCAGTAACAGTCCAGTTTAATCTTTGTCTGAAGAGCTGGCTTTGGGAATGGTGTTAAAGCTGGGTTGACGGAGAGTCCAGGGGTCAGTCTTTCTGGGGTTCTTCCAGTCTCAGTCAGACCATTAAGTCTGGTCATTTTACTAAAATTTGAATTCTGTACCCCAGTTTTCTCCTGCTCCATCAGGCACTCTCTGCTGTGTTCCCTGTTGGGGTGGACATTGGTGGTAGCTGGGTACCATCTAGTTCTTCTGGTCTCAAGCTGATGCAGTCTCTGGTTTATATGGCCCTTTCTGTCTCTTGGGCTAATACTTTCCTTGTGACTTTGGTGTTCTTCATTCTCCTTTTCTCCAGGTGGGTTGGGATGAATTGACACATCTTAGATGACCACTTGCTAACTTTTAAGACCCCAGACTCCACTCACCAAAGTAGGATGCAGAACATTTTCTTGATAAACTTTATTATGCCAATTGACCTAGATGTCCCCTTAAAGCATCGTCCCTAGACCCCTGCCCCTGCTACTCTGTCCCTCTAAGTGTTTGGTTGTATTCAGGAAACTTCTTAGCTTTGGTTTATTCCACTTGTGCTCACTTCTAAGGTAGTGTGTGCTGTCCTTCCCTCCACCTAAGATAATTCTTCTCTACTATCTCATTAGTGAATAAGCCTCTCCCTCCCGCCCCACCCTAGTAACCTTCAAAGAATGTTTTCTTCTTAGTTTAAACCTTTTCTTGAGTTCTTATAGTAGTGGTCTTATACAGTATTTGTCCTTTTGTGACAGACTAAATTCACTCAACATAATGCCTTCCAGATTCCTCCATGTTATATTTCAAAGCTTCATCGTTGTTCTTTATCATTGCGTAGTATTCCATTGTGTGAATGTACCATAATTTGTATATCCATTTGTCCATTGATAGGCACCTAGGTTGTTTCCATCTTGTTGCTATCACTAACAGTACTACAATTTACATGGGTGTGCATATATCTATTCGTGTGACTGCTCTTATTTCTCTGGGATATATTCCAAGGAGTAGGATTGCTGGATCGTATGGTACTTCTATTTCTAGCTTTTTCAGGAGATGCCAAATTGATTTACAAAGTGGTTGTACCATTTTACGGTCCCACCAACAGAGACATACGCCAGTGAAACAGAATTGAGAATGCAGACATAAATTCACCCACCTATGAGCAGCTGATATTTGTTAAAGGCCCAAAGTCCATTATTTTTAGAAAAGACAGTCTCTTTAACAAATGGTGCTGACATAACTGGATATCCATCAGCAAAAAACTGAAACAAAATCCATACCTCACACCATGCACAAAAACTAACTCAAAATTGATCAAAGTCCAAAATATAAAATTGAAAATGATAAAGATCATAAAGATAAAATTCCTCCACAATCTCTCCAACATTTATTATTTTGCATTTTTTAAATTAATGCTAGCCTTGTCGGGGCGAGATGGTATCTCAATGTAGTTTTGATCTCAAGGTATCTAATGGCTAACGATAGTGAGCATTTCTTAATGTGTCTGTTAGCCTCCTGAATGTTTTCTTTGGTGAAGTACCTGTTCATATCCTTTGTTCATTTTTAAATTGGGTTATTTGTTGTTTTGTTGTTGATGTTTTGCAGTGTCTTGTAGATTTTAGAGATTAGACGCTGATTGAATTTGTGGTAAGCAAAATTTTTTTCCCTGTCTGTAGGTTGTCTTCTTACACTTTTGGTGAAGTCTTGTGATGAGCATAAATGTTTGATTTTTAGGAGCTCCCAGTTATCTAGTCTCTCTTCTGGTGTTTGTGTATTGTTACTTATAGTTTATACTCTGTTTATGCCGTGTATTAGGGCTCCTAGTGTTGTCCCTGTTTTTTTCTTCCATGATCTTGATCGTTTTCGATTTTATATTTTGGTCTTTGATTCATTTTGAGTTAGTTTTTGTGCATGGTGTGAGGTACGGGCTTTGTTTCAGTTTTTTGCTGATGTATATCCAGTTATGCCAGCACCATTTGTTAAAGAGACTGTCTTTTCTAAAAACAATGGACTTTGGGCCTTTATCAAATATCAGCTGCTTACAGGTGGATGAATTTATGTCTGCATTCTCAATTCTGTTCCACTGGTCTATGTATCTCTTGTCGTACCAGTACCAGGCTGTTTTGACCGCTGTGGCAGTATAATAGGTGGTGAAATCATGCAGTGTGAGGTCTCGCACTTTGTTCTTATTCTTGATGTGTCAATTTGTCCCAAACCACCTGGAGTAAAGGAGAATGACGAACACCAAACAAGGAAAGTATTAGCCCAAGAGACAGAAAGGGCCACATAAACCACCGACTGCATCATCCTGACACCAGAAGAACTAGATGGTGCCTGGCTACCACCAGTGTCCACCCTGACAGGGAACACAACAGAGAGTCCCTGATGGAGCAGGAGAAAAATGGGTACAGAATTTAAATTTTAGTAAAATGACCAGACTTAATGGTCTGACTGAGACTGGAGGAACCCCAGAAAGCATGACCCCTGGACTCTCTGTCAACCCAGCTTTAAAACATTCCCAAAGTCAACTCTTAGGAGAAAGACTAGACTGGACTGTTGCCCTCTTTTTCAATATGAAGTTGGTGATTTGTTTCTCCATCTCATTAAAAAATGCCGTTGGAATTTGGATTGGGGTTGCATTGTATCTATAGATCACTTTGGATAGAATTGACATTTTGATAATGTTGAGTCTTCCTATCCATGAGCAAGGTATGTTTTTTCACTTATGAAGGTCTTTTTTGATTTCCTGCAATAGTGTCTTGTAGTTTTCATTGCATAGTTCTTTTACGTCTCTGGTTATATTTATTCCTAAGTATTTTATCTTCTTGGGGGTATTGTAAATGGTATTCATTTGGTGATTTCCTCTTTGAAGCTCTCTTTGTTGTTATAGAGGAATCCAACTGATTTTTGTATGTTTATCTTGTATCCTGATACTTTGCAGAAATATTCTATTAGTTCTAGTAGTTTTCTTGTGGATTCTTTGAGGTTTTCTATGCATAAGATCATATCATCTGCAAATAGAGATACTTTTACTTCTTCTCTAACAGTTTGGATGTCCTTTATTTCTTTTTCTAGCTTAATTCTTCTGGCTAGTACCCCCAGCACAATGTTAATATGAGTAGTGATAAAGAGCATCCTTGTCTGGTTCACGTTCTCAAGTGGAATGCTTTCAAACTCTCTCCATCTAGGATGATGTTGGCTGTTGACTTTGTATAAAAGTTGAAGAATTCACCTTTCATTCCTATTTTGTTGAAAGTTTTTATCATAAATTGGTGTTACTCTGTCAATTAGCTTTTCTGCATTGATTGATAAGATAATGTGGTTCTTGTCTTGTTTTATTAGTGTAACGGATTACATTGATTATTTTTCTAATGTTGAACCATCCCTGCATACCTGGTATAAATACCACTTGATCATGATGAATTATTTTTTTGATATGTTGCTGAATTCTATTGGCTAGAATTTTGTTGAGGATTTTTGTGTCAAAGTTCATGAGGGATATTGCTCTCTAATATTGTTTTTTTGTGGTGTCTTTACCTGGTTTTGGCAGCAGGGTTATGCTGGCTTCATAGAATGAGTTTGGGAGTATTCCATCCTTTTCTATGCTCTGAAATACCTTTAGTAGTAGTGGTGTTATCTTCTCTGAATGTTTGGTAGAATTCTCCAGTGAAGCCATCCTGGCCAGACTTTTTTTGTTTTTGTTGTCTGGAGTTTTTAAATAATCTTTTCAATCTCTTCCTTTATGGGTTTATTTAGTTGTTCTACCTCTGTTTGTGTTAGTTTAGGTAGGTAGTGAGTTTGCAGAAAGTTGTCCACTTCCTGTAGGTTTTCCTATTTGTTAGATTACAATTTTTCATAGTGTTCTGTTATGATTATTTTAACTTCAGTTGGGTCTGTTGTGATATCACCCATCTCATTTCTTATATGTGTTATTTGCTTCCTCTCCTGTTTTTCTTTTGTCAGTTTGGCCAATGGTTTATCAGATTTGTTGATCTTTTCAAAGAACCAGCTTTTGATCTTGTTAACTATTTTAATTGGTTTTCTATTCTCTATTTCATTTAATTCTGCTCTAATTCTTATTATATCCTTTCTTCTGATGCCTGAAGTCTTCTTTTGCTGCTTTCTTTCTACTTTTTCCAGTTGTAGGGTTAATGTTTTGATTATGACCCTTTCTTCTTTTTATATGTGTGCATTTATTGCTATAAACTGACCTCTGAGCACTGCTTTTGCTGTGTCCCAAAAGTTCTGGTAGGATGTGTTTTTGTTTTCATTTGATTCTATAAATTTCTTTATTCCATCCTTAATTTCTCTATAACCAGCAGTTTTTGAGCAAGGAGTTGTTCAGTTTCCATGCTTTCTTTCTTTTTTTTTTCCCCTTACTTATTTCTTTTGTTTATTTCTACTTTTATGTTTTTATGGTCAGAAAAGATGTTTTGTAATAGTCCAATGATTTGGATTTTGTTAAGTCTTGCTTTATGGCCTAATATGTGGTCTATTCTGGAGAATGGTCCATGTGCATTGGAAAAGAAAGTATACTTGGCTGCTGTTGGGTGGAGTGTTCGGTATATGTCTATGAGAGCAAGTTGGTTGATTTTAGCATTGAGCTGTTCTGCATCTTTGCTGAGCTTCTTTGTGGATATTCTGTCCTTCACCCAAAGTGGTGTGTTGAAGTCTCCCACTACTATTGTGGAGCTGTCTGGTTAGAGTTTGTTTTATGTATTTTGGAGCCCTGTCATTGGGTACATAAATATAGTTACATCCTCCTGGTGTATTGACCTTTAATCATTATATAGTGTCCTTCCTTATCTTTTGTGGTGGATTTTATTTTAAGTCTATTTTGTCAGAGATTTATATTTCCACTCCTGCTATTTTTTTGAGTGTTGTTTGCTTGATATATTTTTTCCATCCTTTGAGTTTTAGTTTGTTTGTGTCTTCAAGTCTAAGGTGTGTCTCTTGTAGGCAGCATATAGATGGATTATGTTTTTTGACCCAGTCTGCCACTCTCTGTCTCTTTATTGGTGCATTTATTCCATTTACATTCAGCTTAACTATTGATAAGTATGAGTTTAGTGCTGTCATTTTGATGTCTTTGTGTGTTGTTCACAGTTTCTTTCTTCCACTTAATTTTTAGTGCTGAGTCATTTTTCTTTATGTATTTTCTTTTCATCTTTTTCTTTTTTGTGGATTTTGTATTTGCTGAGTCATTATGTTTTTATTGTTTTTTATTTTGATGTGTAGGATTGTTAGTTTCCTTTCTGGTTACCTGAATATTTACTCCTAATTTCTAAGTTTAAACAAGTCTTTTCTTTATATCTCCTTGACTTCCTTTCCATATGAAAAATCTACTTGTACATATTTTAGTCCCTCTTTTTTGTTTTAGTGTTGTCATCTTTTACATGTTGACGTCTCTGATTCTTTGTTTTCAGTGTTTTAGCTTTGATTAATTTTTGTAACTTCCTTATCTGGGTTGATATCTGGTGGTTCTGTCCTGTGTCCTAGTCTTCGGCTGTTATCTGATGTTATTGATTTTCTAACCAGAGGACTCCCTTTAGTATTTCTTGTAGTTTTGTTTTCGTTTTTACAAATTCCCTAAACTTCTGTTTATCTGGAAATTCCCTATTTTTGCCATCATATTTGAGAGACAGATTTGCTGGATATAAAATTCTTGACTGACAACTTTTTTTCTTTTCTTCAAAACTTTATACATGTCATCCCATTGCTTTCTTGCCTACATGGTTTCAAGTTATTAGTCAAAGCTTTGTCTTATTGACTCTCCTTTGCAGATGACTTTTTGTTTATCCCTAGCTACTCTTAAAATTCTCTCTTTATCTTTGGTTTGGCAAGTTTGATTATAATATGTCTTGGTAAATTTCTTATGTGATGTACCTAGTGTGGTGTTCAATAAGCATCTTGGATAGATAGCTTCCCATCTTTCATGATATCAGGGAAGTTTTCTGCCAACAAATAAAAAATCTCTCTGTATTTTCTGTTACCAACTCCTGTTCTGGTACTCCAATCTCTCGTAGGATATTCCTCTTGATAGAGTGCCAGATAATTCTTAGAGTTTCTTCATTTTTTTATCCTTTTATCTGATTTTTCCTTGAGTATGCCACTAAGTATATGAGCCCGGGAGTCCTCCAACTCCTCCTGGATTGATTCAACTCAGGGGTCCAGGTAGTTAATCACCAAGTGTGTGATGCAGACTCTCACCTACAGTCATAGACAGGCATAGGTGATTGATGTAGGCACAGGTATCTGGCTGCAGCAGGTATTCACATGCTGAGCCAGGCAGGGGGTCAATGGCAACCCCTGGGTATCTGGGAGGAAAATTTGCCCCTTTTCCCTAGAGCATGTAGGTGGGTGGGTTTTGCAGCCGAACTATGAGTACCCAGTGCTCTTGGCTGTAAGGACTGGAGGGCACTACTTATACTTGGGCCCTGTCATAGGTGACTTTGTGGCATGGTTGGAGCCACCAGTCCTCATACCCCTTATGTGGGTAGGTGAAGACCCTGCTTAATGGGCTAAGCAGTGTCAAATGTCACATACCTGCCACTTCACAGCTGAAACAGTTGAAGTTAGACTTCAGGTATATACCCTGTTGTACTGTGGTAATCAGGGCCTATGCTGTTGAAATGGGCCCACACAAGTCTATGCAAGGGGAAAGGCACTCAGAGTCCTTGGACCATGTATGCCTGTGCCTAGGCAAAGGAGCTGTGCTCACCCTGAATTCCTGGCTTAGTGGAGCTGACCAAATTTTTTCCCCTTTTTGTTAATTTGTTTCCTGTCCAAGGCCAGGAGAATGGCTCAGGGTGAATGATGGGTCATACTTCTGGCCCAGGGGAGTTGGCAGTCACTGAAGCCATCCCAGACCCAGTGCAGAGCAGGGAACAGGGAAGTAAATGGGGGGGGGGGTTTCCCAAAGGGACGTGTTTTTGATATGCTCGGTAGGAGAGATGCAAGTACTTATCTTTTGCCAATTGAGGGCTGCTTCTTACTGGTTCTGAATGGCTGAGTGGACTCTCTGTCACTGGGTCTCTCCTGGGGTGGAAAATGACTCCTGAGAACCACTGCTTGCCTGCCTCACCAGGCACCTCAACCTGCTCTGCCTGAAGGGCTCAGGCTGTCACCGGGTCAGGTCTGGCAACTCGTTGCTGGTTCCGAACCATCTCTCACTCCCCTGCCACTCCTTCCAATTTCTCAACTTTGCCTTTGATGTTTAGGGCTCCTAAATTTTCATATATAATCTATTCACTTGTTTTTTGTGTCTTTGTTGTAGAGGGACCACTGGAAGTGTCTGACTGACTACTGTGCCATCTTGGCCCCACCTCCCTTTTTTT
>NW_004443989.1:15474386-15476295 GCF_000243295.1 Trichechus manatus latirostris
AATAATCTGAGCTTAGTCTTATTGTTTCTCCTCTGTATGTGACTTCTTGTTTTTCATGAGCTGCTCTCTGGATTCTTTGTGTTTGGTTTTGGCGAGTGTGATTATGATATGCCTTGGTGATTTTCTTTCGTGGTGTCTCCTATATGGGGTTCGTTGAGTTTCTTGGATGGCCAGCTTTTCATCTTTCATGATATTTGGGAAGTTTTCTGTCAGCAGTTCTTCAGTGATCCTCTCTGTGTTTTCTGTTTTCTCCCCCTGTTCTGGATTTCCAATCACTCGAAAATTTTTGCTTTTGATCGTATCTCACATAACTCTCAGGGTCTCTTCATTTTTCTTTGTTTTTTTTTTTTTTTCTGAGTTTTCCTTAAACAGAGTTGTATACAAGTGTTTATCTTCAATTCCACTGATCCTGTCTTCCACTACTTCAAATCTGCTTCTCAGCCCTTCTGTGACACGGTCCATTTCTGAAATCTTGTTGTTCATCTTTTTGATTTCTAATTGGTGTCTTTGTATAATTTCTAGTTGTGAATTTATTTTGGCATTTTGTTCCTGCATTATTTTCCTGAATTCTTCCAACTTTTTGTCCATTTTTTCCATGAATTTGTCTATTTTTTCCTCATGTTTGTCAGCTTTTTGCCTCAGTTCTTGGAGAATTCTGTGTATTAGAGAATTGAATTCACTATCAGGTAGTTCTAGTGCATTTTCTTCCAGAGGAGAGTCATCTGGTGTTTTATTTTGGACACCTACTGGAACCATCCTGTCCTGTTTTTGTAAATGTTTTGTTATTGTCTCCTGTCTTCAGGGTTTTCAGTAGTTATTTTTCTCGTTTATTGATTGTAGATTTGTTTGTTTTGTCCCTTTTTAAAAAAAAATGACTCTGTCTGAGCAGGCGGACTGTGTGTCCTTTGTTGTTTGCTCATTTGTGGGCACAATTCTTTTCACCTCCTTCTTCAACTGGCAGGGTCAGTCACTCAGATATGGTACGGCAGGGTAGGTCTAGCTGAAGAGGAGTTACTGGGATGGGTTGTTTGTGGCAATTACTACAGCTACCAGAGCAGGTCAGTAATCAGTACAGTGCAGGTTCCAGTAGGCAGTGCCTCTGCTGCTTGGTGGTGTGATGTCAAGTGCACGGTGCAGGTTGGCAGGATGCAGCATGGAGATTGTTATATGTGGAGCTAAGATGGATATGGGAGAGAGGAGAGAGGAACAGGAGCCAAAGACATACAAACAAAAAAGAATATTAGGGGAGCTTGCCATTGGAGTGGAGAGATGAGAGACTATGAAATGGAGAAAAACAGAAAGGGAAGAGGAAGAAAATAAAAGAATGAATAAATAAGAATCAGAAAGGATAAAGAACCACAAAGTTCCCAGGGATCCCACCAGTGCAGCTATGAGGTCTGGGGAAGTTGCTCTCACGTGTTGCAGTACAGCCTGGCTAGAGTGTGTAGAGGTATACAACGCCAGATATTCAGGGAACAGAAAGAGAAGGAGGATATAGAGAGGAGAAACTGGGCAATGAAGAAAGACAAAAAGGGAAAAAGAGGAAAAAGAAAACAAAACAAATCAAGGAAAAAAAAAGAACAAAAAATGTCCCCAAAGAAACAGAAAAAAAAAAAAAACAACGTAAAAAGAAATGCCCTCAGGGATCCCTCTGCACGTCTGTGGAAGCCGAAGGGGGGGGGGTCTCCCTGCCACGCAGCTCAGCCTGGCCAGAAAGGCATCCCAACTCCAGAAAAGGAAAAGCAAACAAACGAACAATTCAAAACAAACAAACAGACAAAAGCCCCAGGATCCCACCAGCACAGCAGCCCAAACCAGGAAGCAGCTCCACACTTGAACAGAGCTCCGCAGTCCCTCAGGAAGAAGCAAAGATGGTGCACGGAGACAGGTACTTGAGTGAAGGGAGGGG
>NW_004443989.1:15476901-15484097 GCF_000243295.1 Trichechus manatus latirostris
GCCCGTTCTCTGTCAGTTTTCTCACTCCATTTGGTGCTTGGCTGAGTTCTTTATCTCTTCATTTGATGTTTTAGGGTTTCAGGATTGTTGTATTCTCTATTCGGCTTAGTTTTTCGGATCTTTGCTGTGGAGGGATGGCGTGGTGCTTCTGCCTAGAGCGCCATTTTGCCAGAGCTCTGATCCTTTTTATTTTAGTTGAATTGGTTGTAATGTCCCCCCATTTCATTTCTTATTTGGGTCATTTGCTGCCTCTCCTGTTTTTCTTTTGTCAGTTTGGCCAGAGGTTTGTTAATTTTGTTGATCTTTTCAAAGAACCAACTCTTAGTTTTGTTGATTCTTTCTATTGTGTTTCTATTCTCTATTTCATTTATTTCTGCTCTGATCTTTATTATTTCCTTTCTTCTAGTGGCTGTAGGCTTCTTTTACTGTTCTCTACTAGTTAGAGTTGTGTAGCTAATGTTTTCATTTTGTCTCTTTCTTCTTTTTTGATATGTGCATCTATTGTTATAAATTGACCTCTGAGTACTACCTTTGCTGTATCCCAAAGGTTTTGATATATGTTTTCATTCCCATTTGATTCTAGAAATATTTTTATTCCATTTTTGATTTCTTCTATTACTCAGTGGTTTTAAAGCAGGGTGTTATTTAGTTTCCATTTAATTGATTTAGTTCCTTGTTCTTCCTGTTGTTAATTTCTACTTTGATCGTGCTATGGTCAGAGAAGATACTTTGTATTATCTCAATGCATTGGATTTTGTTGAGGGTTGTTCTGTGGCCTAAGAAGTAGTCTATCCTGGGGAACATTCCATGTGTGTTGGAAAAGAAGGTGTATTTTGCAGCTGTTGGGTGGAGTTTTCTATTTATGTCTATGAGGTCAAGTTGGCTGATTTTGGCCTTTAGATCATCTCTATCTTTGTTGAGTCTCTTTATAGATGTCCTGTCCCTCACTGAGAGTGATGTGTTGAAGTCTCCTACTATTATAATGGAACTGTCAATTTCTCTTTTCAGTGCTGTTAGAGTTTTTTTTTTTTAACGTATTTTGATACCTTGTCATTAGGTGTATAAATATTTATTACGGTTGTGTTTTCATGATGGATCATCCCTTTAATCATGATATATTACCCTTTTTCTTTAATGGTAGATTCTGTTTTAAAATCTTTTTTCTCTGAGATTTGTATTGCCATTCTTGCTCTTTTTTTGATGGTTATTTGCTTGACGTATTTTTCCATCCTTTGATTTTTAATAAGTTTCTTTCTTTCTTTCTAAGATGTGTCTCTTGTAGACAGCATATTAATAGATCCTTTTTTTTTTTGTTTTGTTTTGTTTTTATCCAATCTGTCACTCTCTGTCTCTTTATGGGAGCATTTACGCCATTTATGTTCAGTGTAATTATTGATAGGTGTGAGTTTATTGCTATCAGTTTGTAGTGCTTTTTTGTGGTGCTGACAATTTCTTTTCCTTTTACTTCCCTGTGCTGAGTTCCTTTTTTATTTGTAGATTTTTTTCATTTGTTTTGTTTTTACTGAGAATTTATGTTTTTCTTCTTTATTTTAATGAGTAGGTTTGTTAATTTTCTTTCTGGTTACCTTGAAATTCACCATTATCTTCCTAGGTTTGAACCTGTCTATTATTACTTGGCATCACCTTGCCTTCATCTCCATTAGAAAATTTTATACCTACACAATTTACTCCCTCTTTTATTTTTCTGATTTTTTTTTTTTTTTTTTTTGTCATTTGCAGGTTAACCTCTCTGGTTCCCTGTTGTAAATCTTTAGGTTTTGAATAATCCTTGAGAGTTCATTTCCTAGGTCACTCACAGGCTTTTAAAACCCCAGACACTACTCAATTTACCTGGATACAGAATGTGAACTTTGGAAACCATATTATACCAATTGACTGAGTTGTCCCATTAGACTATTGTTCTAAGCTTTCAAATATAGAAAACTGATCTTGGGAGGAGTTCATTTATGTCTGAGGATATCTGTAGTATTGTCTTGCAAATATCATATTTTGAGAGAGACAGGTGTTTCCAGGGAGATAAAGGACCCAGACATTATCATACCTAGGACGGACACCATTTGATTGCCTTTAAACTGTAAGGAGTTTAAGCCAAAAACATTTAATGAATAGTCGAAGATTGAGTGTACAAAAGGAATTAGAGTGTGAAGCTCCCAAGGGCCACAAAACTTAGCAGATTTGGGTTCTATTGTAGGATGTTTCTTTAGGACTGCTACCTGCTTCACTTCCCGTTATGATAGCTAGGGTAACAGAAGAGCAGCCACCACCAAATTATACCCACATCTAAAACTCCTGACTCTAATACAGAACAAAACAATTACTAATCAGGGGGAAAGTCATCAAAACCATTAGCTTCCAGGCACTGACAGAATCACATAGAAAATTAGGAAATACGGACACCATTGAAACTATGTCCAGAACCACTTCCCTTTTCTTCATTAAGACATAAAGTCTTCAGTCTGAAAAGTACAGACAGAAAAACTAGAAGCTGAGAATACTGGGGAAAATCTTGCAGCTAGGGAAAGGGCAACATGGAATAAATAGCATTCTTTCCTATGGTAAAGGGCAGGAATATGTGCTAGGCCAGTATTTCCTCTGGAGGAGGGGCAGGAACACATGGAAGGACAAGCCTCAGACTCAGGTTCACAATGCTTGTCTGGGAATGTGGCTCAGTCAACATATCAGAGAAATACCCTGTAGCACAAAATCCTTCCATAATACTAAGCATAATTGTTTAAAAGTGACAGTGGGATGCACCAGGGAGATTGGAGAGACAGACTTTTCAGTAGAGAGCACAAAATGAAGACCAAAACCACGCATGAAGAAAAAATAGGGTATCACTGCAGGAATCTGAAGTCTTTTGTACTTGTAGTAGAAACAGATTTTTACTCTGGTAGCCATGAGAAAAATTAACTCCAAATGCAGTCCTGACTAGATTCACACAAACCTCTACAATAAAGGTAAAGCGCGATTAGGGTGTGATCATATCCAAGGTAAAAGTAATACATAAAATAATGTGTGAATATCTACGGATTGACATAGCATATCCATCTTTCCACAAACAAGGGGGAGGAATCACAAAGAGCAAGAAAACAATCATAATTGATGTATTATCAAAATGAGATTCATATATAACACATATACTGGAACTATAAAATTAAACACGAAATTCAAATTCAAACTAACAATGATTAATATGTTAAAAGCTGTAAAGGAAAAAGTAGACAGACTGCAGGGGCAATAGGTAATTTCTGCAGAGATGCGCCATCAATTCCTGTCCTATGTATATTTCCAAAATAGATGAAAACAGAGACTCAAAAGGATATGTGCACATTAATTTTCATGGCATCATTATTCACTGTCAAAAGCTGAAATAATGCAAGTGTCCATCAACAGATGATTGATTAAAAAATGTAGTATATAATATCTTCAGACCAAGAAGAGATACTAAGTCCTGATACATGCTGTAATATGGATGAACCTGGAAGGCATCATGCCTAGTAAAATAAGCCAAACACAAATTGAGAAATATTGTATGAATTCACTTATATAAAATACCTGGAATTTGCAGAAAACAGATTAGAGGTTACCAGAGTCTAGGGCGAGAGGAGGCTATGGAGTTATTGCTTAATAGATACAGAGTTTCTGTTTATTGTTTTTGTTTGGTGCCATCTGGTCGGTTCTGACTCATAGTGACCCTATGTACAAAGGAATGAAACACTACTTAGTCCTGTGCCATCCTCACAATGTTGTTATGCTTAAGCCTATTGTTGTAGCCACTGTGTCAATCCATTTCACTGACGATCTTCTTCTTTTTTGCTGACCTTCTACTTTACAAAGCATGAGGTCTTTCTCCAGGGACTGATTCCTTCTGAAAACATGTCCAAAGTATGTAAGACATAATCTCGCCATCCTTGCTTCATAAGGAGCATTCTAGTTGTACTTCTTCCAAGGCAGATTTGTTCATTCTTTTGGCAGTCCATGTCATATTGAATATTCTTTTCCAATACCACAATTCAAAGACATCAATTCTTCAGTCTTCTTTATCATCCAGCTTTCATATGCCTAGGAGGCAATTGAAAACACCATGGCTTGGGTCAGGTGCACCTTAATCTTTAGGGTGACATCTTTGCTTTTCAACACTTTAAAGAGATCTTTTGCAGCACAATTACCTAATGCCATGTGTCTTGTTGATTTCTTGACTGCTGCGTCCATGGGTGTTGATTGTGGATCCAAGTAAAATGAAATTCTTGACAACCTCTATCTTTTCCCAGTTTATCTTGATGTTGCTTATTGGTCCAGTTGTGAGGATTTTTGTTTTCTTTATGTTGAGGTGTAATCCATACTGAATGCTGTGGTCCTTGATCTTCATCAGTAAGTGTTTCAAGTCCTCTTCACTTTTCCGAAGTAGACTGCCGGGTCCTTCTTCCTAGTCTGTCTTAGTCTCAAAGTTCAGCTGAAACCTGTCCACCATGGGTGACCCTGCTGGTATTTGAATACCGGTGGCACAGGCTCCAGGATCACATCAACATGCAAACCCCCACAGTATGACAAACTGACACTTTGGGGGAGTTCTGTTTGGAGTGAGGAAATAACTTTTGGAAGTAGATAGTTATAAAGGTTGCCCAACAATTTTTAATCTAATCAATGTCACTGCATTAACAGTTAAAGTCAGTTAAAATGGAAAGTTTATGTTTTGTAAACATAAACTCCTACAAAACATAAACTCCTAGACGAGGGGAAGATCGATGACAAGGACCTTGCCAGAGAGCTGACCAAGTGAATGCCTTCTGCTGGAGCTGGAGCCCTGAATTTGGACTTCCAGCCTCTTAAAATCTGAGAGAATAAACTTCTGTTAGTTAAAGACCTCCAGTTGTGATATTTCTGTTACAGTTGCATTAGATAACTAAGACATGTATATTGTAACACAATAAAAATAATGATTGAAAAAGAAAATCATGCTGAAATTCAAAAGGAAAGAACATCTTCAGGACAGTGCAGCCTGCATTATTTACAGAGGAACAGGGAAAACACTTAAAGCAGACATATATTCAAAACCATGGAAGAAAGAAATGGAGTCATGTATTTATTTCACATCGAGAGTGAACAGAAGTCATCCTAGAATTATATACCCTGAGTTTCTGTTATAAGTGATGGGAAAATTTGGAAACAGATAGTGGGAATTGTTGAACAACATGATAAATCTCTTGCTGCTGAATTATACATGTGAAGAAGGTTGAAAAGGCAAATGATTTTTTGCATAAACATCTACCACAATATTTTTTTTAAGTAAATGATAAACATTTTCTCAGATAACCAGAAGCAGAGCTTTTTCTAGCTGAACAATCCTTCAAGAAATGATTAAAAACATTCTACAGGAAAATAGATTATAATATAAACTAAACACTGGAATCTACACAGTTTCAAAAATAGAGAAAAATAAAGGTTATATTTAATAATTTACTAGTTTAATTACTCTAAAAAGTAATTTTTAAAACAATAATAGTAGCTATGTATTATATGTTTGTAACATACGCAAAAATAAATGGGGGATGAGAGAATGGAATTAGAAATTGTGGAAGGGTACAGTCCACGTGCAGTCTGCCGCCTTTCCCTGTTGCCCAAAATTGAACCTTGTGCTTCGGACCAGATGTATCAGTCTGGCCACTTTACGAGATGAGTGTGTGAGGTGACTTACTTTCTCTGGGCTCCATGACCCAAAACACATTTCATATTAACTCGTGGCCTAGAAAACATCCCTTATGTCTTGCCCTGAGCATATGTCAACATTTCCAGAAATTTCTGTGTGCAAGTCATGTAGCACCTGGACAACCTCATTTCTATATCTGTTGCTAGTTGGGAGAGAATAGGGTCCATCAACTGCAGCACAAAGAGTGACACGTGCAGACCACTGTCCCTGCATTGACTGCAGAGTGAGACCTTCTGGCCATAGGGGACCAGCACCCACTATTGAGACTGTCCTTGCTCTGTCTCTTCTCTATATGAGTAAAACATTGTTCCAAAAAAATGCCTGTGTGTAAGTTGTGCTTTTATTGTTGAATTCAGATATTGGCTCAACACAAATATCATATTATAATGCCCTTACACAATACAAGAAAGGGTATAAAACAATATGAATGTAGAGTAAGATTGTTTTAAAAACGTGTATTGTAAACTGAAGAGTAGCCAATAAAAATGTTTTTCAAAAAGAAAATAATTAACATGTCAATGTAAGAGTTATAAATAGTGCCATAAAATGCTAAGTTAAAACAAGAGGTAGCAGAGAAAAAAAAAAAGAGTAAAAAGAATTTCAATAAATATAAAACAATTAGCAAGATGATAGATTTTAATCCAAATATTGCAACAATAGTGTTGAATGGATATAATATAAAATTACCAGGTCAAAAACTAATTGCCATATTGGATTAAAAAAAATCAGTATCAGAAATATGTTATTTACCAGAAAGTCACTTAAAATACACATATGTGGAACGGTTAAAAGTAAAATATAGATATGTATACACCATGAAAACATGGACAAAAAAAATCTTGAGTAACAATATTAATTTCAGACAGTAGATTTTTAAATAAAGGATGATTATTAGGGATAAGAATGACATTACATAACAATAAAGTTATTAACTCTCAAAGGTGTAACAGACCTAACTAATGGAAATAAAATGAAAAATACAAATTTTCATTATTTTTGGATACACCAACATTTCTCTCTCTGTGGTTGATAGAAAAATTATCAAGAAAATAAGTATATAATATACACACATATATTCAGTATAACCTTTGAGAGCTGGAACTCAACTGAATTGCCTTGTTTTTCTGGGTCTCACTACTTTTCTGCCTTTCACAAGGTGCTTACCACTGTTCTATCACTCTTTCTTAAGAATTCTAATAAACACCCAGTGAATTTTTCTTCTCTCATAGGTTTCAGCCTTAGAAACGTTCTGGCTTTTGAAGGTTTTACTGTATTTGAATAGTGCTATCAGCCCAGTTGGAACACTGGTGGTGTAGTGCTTAAGATTTTGGCTGCAGATTGACTTCCGGCAAGATGGCGCTCTAGGCAGAAACACCACGCCGTCCCTCCACAACAAAGATCCGAAAAACTAAGCCAAACAGAGAATCAACAATCCTGAAACCCTAGAACATCAAATGAAGAGATAAAG
>NW_004443989.1:15492441-15505576 GCF_000243295.1 Trichechus manatus latirostris
AAAACAGCATGTGTGTTACTGTTATATGAGAAACTATCTGTTCTGTAAGCCTTCACCTGAAGTACAATAAAATATTTTAAAAAAAAAAAAAGATTTTGGCTGCAAACCAAAAGATAGGCAGTTCTAATCCACCAGCCCCTCCTTGGAAACTCTATCGGGAAGTTATATTCTGTGCTATAGGGTCACAATCAGTCGGAATTGACTCGATGGCAGTGGGTTTGGTTTTTTGGTTTCATCAACCTATTTGACCTAACTGCAATTTATAGAACATTCTACTGTTTTGCAATGGCATCAATCAAAATATCACCGTTTTTTTTTTTTTTCTTTGCTTTGTCTTCCATTATCTTTTACCAAGTCAAAATTGTAGTGGATTGTTTTCCTATGGGCATGTCCATGTATTCCAACCATAATTACCAAATATATTTAAATACAACTAATGGCAAAACTGATGGTAAATGCAATTATTTCCAAATATACAATTTGTATGTAAAATATAATTTACCACTAGGCTTGATGAAACCCTGGTGGCATAGTGGTTAAGAGTTCAGCTGTTAACCAAAATGTTGGCAGTTTGAATCCACCAGGCGCTCCTTGAAAAGCCTACGCGGCAGTTCTACTCCATCATATAAGATCACTATGAGTTGGAATCTACTCAACGGCAATGGGTTTGGTTTTTAGTGGGTACTAGGCTGTATGTTAGTATATTTTCAGTTCATACAATAGCACACTTTCTTATTAATAAATTTAAAGGTGCCCTGCAGGGATTACCCCATAAGCAAGGTGTGCATGGGCTTATTTATGTTTGCTTACTCATCTGTAGTGCACGATTTCACATACGTTTCACCACATCAAAAACACATGTGAAATTATGCACTACAGGTTAGTAAACACAAGTAAGCCTCTGGGGACCTTGCTTACTAGTTAATCTGCCCCTGGAACCGTAGTGGCACAATGGTTAAGTGCTTGGCTTCTAACTGAAAGGTTCCAAGTTTAAACCCACCCAGATGCTGTGTGGGAGAAAGAACTGGCAATTTGTTTCCATAAAGATTGTAGCCTAGAAAATTTTATAGAACAGTTCTACTCGATCTCATGGGGTCATTATGAGTTGAAAATCAAATCGATGGCACCTACCAATAATCATAACATCACTGATTGTTCATTATAAATTTATTAAGTAATCAGACAATTTTTTTCAATTTTATAATTTTCGTTAATTTATTGGTTGTATTAACACATCTCCTGTTTCATAAAACTGATAAGACACTTGTGCATGGTAAAAAAAAAAAAAAAAAAAAAAAATTTTCAGATGGGGAAAAAAGAGAACATAATAAATAAACTGAAGCCTTTCCCTGCCTAGATTTCAGGATGTAGTGTTTAGGAATATGTATACCGTTGAAACTATAACTATATTGACCAAGTGTCTACATATTTGTAGAACTTGAAGGGTTCTAGTTTGTTTTGGTCCAAGTTTGTACTTAGGTGTTGTCAATTAGATTCTGGCTTACAGTGACCCAGATGGCATAGTAGAACTACCTATAGTGTTTTCTAAGCTGTAATATTTACGTGAGTAGATCACCAGGTCTTTTTTCCCACAAAGTCACTGGGTGGCTTCAAACAGAAAATCCTTTGGTTAGCAATTGAGCACTTAACCATTATTCTACCAGGGTTCCTTGGTACAGGCTGACCTAAGTATAATTTACATACAACATTTACTTTTGGTGGATGTACATTTCTATTAATGTTGGCCAGGTTTAAGGCTTTATAGTAGAGTTCCTCAATCTCAGCAGTATTGCCATTTGGGACTGCATAATTATATGTTGTGGGAAGTAGCCCTGTGCATCGTAAGTTTTTTAGCAGCACCCCTGAACTCTAAAACTAGTACCATCAGTGCTGCTCCCAGTCATGAAAACTAAAAGTGACTCCAAGAATTTCCAGTTGTCCCTGACAGCAAAATTGTCCTTGTAATGTATGGATGCTAATAGGGACTTGTACAACATTACCCAGGTCACTTTAAGTTAAAGGCATTGAATGAACCTAGATTGAGAAACACTCATGAGAATGAGAAGATTGGAAATCCATCTGAAGTTGGGGGGCATGCTTGAAGTTGAACATGAGAATAATTTCCTGCATTAACCGTTTCTAAACCTGACAAATGGTGTTAAATATTATCCTGAATTGCAAACAGAGGTTTCATCAAGAAATATTAGTCTGGAGCTTATCCTGGAAGAGATGGAGAAAAACAGACAAAATGCCTTCTTGTGAAAAGAAATCATATTCAGAGTCATGAAGTTTATCTAGAATCACTGTAAATAAGGTTTCCTAGAGAGGTGCTCACCAGGTGAGGAAACCACAGCTTCTGGGAGGAAACACTTCCCTGACTTCCTTCCCCTGTGCCTGCAGACAAAATGGGCCACTAAGTTTAGAGGGCCCTGAATATCCCCTGCAAAATACCCCCCTTCTGATCCCTTGCAGGAAGATTTGTGTCTGGACTCACACTGACTTCCCCTCACTGTGATTCTTGCTGTATCCTCAGAATTCACAGAACTCGGTTTTAAATAAACTTGGCCCTTGGAGGTGTCCTTGGTGATGCTGACTTAGGACTTGAGAATTGAGTTATACTCTGTGCTTCTTAAAACTCAATATTATACTAACCCATTCTAGCTCCTTTCCTGGAGCCTAGCAGACCCGGCTCCTATGATAGCTGGTTAAAGAGAATCCAGAAACAGCACAAGTGAGGGACAGGGTCTGCAAGGGCTTCTCTAGTCGTGAGCCTGACTCTTGCAGCAGCAACCTGGAACAGGATACCTGGGGATACAGAGAACCACTGTGAGTCATGTGCTCAGATGTAACATCCCCAGACCTTCATGTCTGAATCTCTGAGACACTCAGCTCTGAGAGCTGCCACCAGAAAGAGAAAGACCCACATGTGTTTCACGTTCTTGTGGATGAGGTCCATAACTCCCAGAAAATATTCTCCAAGGTGCAGAGGAACCTGAATTTAAGTAAATGTGTGCTGGGATTTCATCTGGCTACCTAAGTGGGATTTGCATGTGGGAGGTGCATTTGTATGTAAAGGTGAAAAAAGGTGAAGGAAGGCCAATTTCTGTCCTTTTCTCACTGGGTAAAGGATGCTGGCTCTTCCCTTGGGAGAAGAATCCTCTCCCTGGGTCTTCCCTTCACCAAGCCCAGGTTTCCCTTAATAACCAAGACACTCCATTCAATCAGCACATGTCAATGTTTTAGGAGTTACCACTCTGGTTCTAGGGACAAAAAACACAATCCTTGGGTAAAGTAATTCTTCATCCCGTGCAAAGCTTCTCTTCCTCACACATTCTCTCTGCAAGAGCAATTGAAGATTGAAAGTCAGGTGTGTATCATGAGATTCCTTGCCTCTAATTCAAGACCTGAGCTGTTTAAAAATTGATTCGTTGGGCAGGGTGCTGATACTTTGTCCCCTTGGTACTGCTCTCAGGCCCTCTACTCTCACCCTCAGATGCACTATATTCTAAAGATGATTTTATTCACATTTTTTTTTCTATTTTTCAAATCCTGTCTCTTGGGCCTGGATTTTGTCATGTCTTTTTACATATAAAATTTGATTGCTTTTTTTGATTATTTTCTCCTGTCTTTGGCCATATGCACACATTATCTTTGCACCATTTTCTCTGAAATGTGGAATTTCTGAATTAAAGCTTTCTTTTAAATCTTTACATTTTATTTTAAATAGAAAAATTTTTTCATGTACAAATGACAAGACCAAACTAATACTTATGCCTTCTTGTATTAAAAAAAAAAAACAAGCACCTTTAGGGGAAAATTTATGTTAATGATTCCATGAGACAACTTCCTAGTATCTCACAGAGTTGAACACAGTACCAGTTTCTTGTCCTAAAAGTACAATAGAACACCAGTCTGTACCCAGAGAAGCACAAAGTTCTGCTTAGGATCATGGAAGCTCTGCTCATCACTTGACTTGTGTCCTGCAGACCAAAGATCTGTATCTCCAAATCTGGTACTTCAGTGACTCTTGAAATTCTAGTTTAAGAACACACAGTTTAGTGGTTAACAAGGGTTGGAAGGAGGTGGGGAAGGGAATGACTCTTTAATGTGTTCTGGGTTTCCATTGAGGGTGAAAAGCATATCTTAGAACTAGATAGAGTTTATGGTTGCACAACATTGTGAATGTAATAAATGTCATTGAGCTGTACACTTTAAAATATTCAATTTTCCAATATGTGATTTTTACTTTTTTTTTTTAACAAATAGACAAAGTACCCACAAGTGCAAAAATGCATGTACAGAAAGTTTATTTTCTGTAAAGAGAGACATGAATCTCAAAGCAAACGACAGCCTAAAAGAAACTTGTTTTTCCTTCATCACTCTATGAACTGTTTTAAAAGTCATCCTTGTTTAGGTGACAAAGGATTGATTATTGTGTGCACACTCCACTATACACTGTGGGGAAAAAAAGATTTTTTTATTTGTTTGAAATTAAGATAAAATAATAAAATCCCCCAAATTGTAAATAGGGTTTCCTGTGAATCTATTGCGGAATAATTCAAGTAAAACTAATTCAAGACACAGTAGGAGGTTCCATCTTTGCTCAACCCTACACCTTTTCCTGATTCTGGGGACTGTGCTCTGTGGTCCTGAACACCCCTCCTGCTGTCCTACGGGCACATATATGTATTTTAATTGTCTTCCCCTCACTGTGTCCCTCGCAGGGCCATGTCTTCAGCACTCACAGAGGTCAGCTGAAGGGATAACTGGTTATTTCACTTGTCTGAGTTGATGAATAGTCGACCTTTGTCTTAGTCATCTAGTTCTGCTATAACAGAAATACAAGAGGATGGTTTTAACAAAGAGAAATTTATTTCTTCACAGTAAAGTATGCTAAAATTCCAAATTCATGGCGTCAGTTACAGGGGAAGGCTTTCTCCTCTGTCGGCCTTCTCATCAATCTTCCGCCAGACTAGGAGCTTCTCTGCACAGGGACCCTGGGTACAAAGGTCACACTCTGCTCCTGGCACTGGTTTCTTGGTGGTATGAAGTCCCCCTGTCTCTCTGCTCACTTCTCTTTTATGTCTCAAGAGATTTCCTCAGGACACAATCCAATCTTGTAGATTGAGTCCTGCCTCACTAACACAACTGTCACCCATCCTCCCTCATTAACATCATAGAGGTAGGATTTACAACATATTGGAAAATCACACAATGCCAGAAATCATGGCCCAGCCAAATTTATAAACACATTTTCTGGAGGACATAATTCAATTCTCCACAACCTTCCAGAGATAGTGCATACTGTCTGTACCACCCAGACCAGTAGTACATATTTCCCGCCTATGGAATACCTTTCTCTGGGGACTGCCTGATCCAGTTTCAGGTAGCAGGACTGCAGGAGACTGAGTCAGCAGAGATGATGCAGGTGAGGGTGAGGGTCTTTGAGTACCTCACCACCTGAGGGCCTGACTCCTGCAGCTGCAACTGAGACAGGACTCACACACTACACCTGTTGCCATCCAGTCAATTCTGACTCATAGCAGCAGGATAGAACTGGGTATAGGACAGGGTAGAACCGCTCATATGCTTTCCAAGAATCTAATCTTTAGGGAAGTGACTGTCACATGTTTCTCCCTAGGAGCCACTGGTGGGTTCACACCTTTCAGTTAGCAGCTGAATGCTTAACCACTGCACCACTGGGGCTCTGATAGGACAACTGGAGAAAAAGGGAAGGAAACACATTAAAGACTCTGTCCCTTTTTGAATTCTCTGTAACCTACTTTGTCTATCTGACAGTGACCTGCTGGAAGACTCAGCACCACTGTAAGGAGGATGAGGATAGAGGTCAACATTTCTTGAGCAAGGTCACTCTAACTCAGCAAGCTCAGGAGTCCCCTGGCAGAGAATCTGCATTTAAACAGGAAACTATGGCAGGCATTTGACTATCAGTTTCACTGACTGATATAAGGTCTGAGAACCATGAACAGATCTTGGATGCACAGGGGTCGAAGCTCCACAAGGGGGTTTCTCCAGAGCTGGCTCCTGAAGCAAGTTAGATGCAGGCAGGTGGCAGAGATGGAAGTGATGACACCCACAGATATGGGTTGAATTTGGAACTTCCCCAGATTCCAGCATATGCAATCTTACATCAATCAAAGAAACCTAGTGTACCTGTATTGATTAATTGGATCTCATTCATTCATTTGGAGATCTGAGAGCCATTCACACAGCAGTTTCTCTTCTGCACTGAGGACAAATCAGGGAATCAAACAACCAACCTACCAACCAACCAAAGAAACAAACACACAATCCCTTCACTGTGGGACCTATATTCCCTGGTATTATGAGTCAGGGCACACAACATCCTCCTCACAACCCCAGGTAGTGCTATAATGCTGGAGTAAAAGTGTATGATTAGTTTCTTCATGTAGGAAATCACACATATCCAACAGAAATAGGCAACACAATGTGTCATCTTCAATATTGGTCTTATGCTGAAGTTTGTTGCTACTTCAGTAATTATTGGTAGAAAATGCAATCTGTTCACAGAAGCTTAATCTGTGGAGGTATGAAAACAAGTTGTCCCATTAATTGTAAGCCTGATGCCATTATCAATGCCTTCATGAGAATTTTTTCCTTTTATCTTTCTGGTCAGAAATAGTGGACTTAAGACATTGGTAATGATTGACAGACACCTTTGGGAAACAAAAAGATAAATTATTTTCTTTCTTTTTTTAAAAAAATTTCTTCCCTACTTTCCTTAGACATTGGCCTGGAAGTCCACCGATAGATTTGTTTTTTACATTTCACTGGTGCCATCCCAGTAACATTGTAGATGTGTGTTTCCTATGACCTTGATGGAATTTCAAAATATGGAGGCTATTGAACTCATACAAATCAGAATTCCTAAAAGAACTTGGCCCTTTTGGGGGCATGATATCCATCCTGCAACTGTTAAAGGATCCCAGCCTTTTAAATACTTGACAAGGTCTTAGATGAGATGGAGACAAATAAAAATGTGGAGGAGAAGGTAACTCCACCAAGAGCAACTCACACAAGTGGAGCCATGTGGTTATTTAGGTGAGCCAGAGAAGTACAATTCTGGGATTCAGCTTTAGCAATTGCAGACCACACACCCAAACACATCATCTCATCTTGTGGCTCTTAATTTTAGTGATACTAACACATTGACATCCTTCTCAGTGATGAAGGTTCTGGTGGGTCCATCCGGTATAGAAGTTACACTCCTCCTACTCCCCCATTGCTGGAGAGGGAGCATTGATAACCAAATGAGTGGAGGCAAGGACAATTTGCCATCCTTTTTCTATGAACATTTTATGTATCATTGAGGTCATAATACTTACAGATTTTGTTTAGATATTTTTATTTTAAATTAATTTACAAAACAAAGATAACTTTTGCTTAATGTCTGTCAGTATATTATGAGTTTAATGTTTTCAATCTCTTTTTTAAACTGAGACAGACTGAAACAAAATGAATATTCTGTGCCCATATAATCTCCAGCCTGCTACTCAGTTCTTGTTTTACAAATCAGGCTACCTAATATTGTTATGACCCCCTTTGTTAGGGAGATCTGGGGATAGCCACTAGTTTTGATGGCACATTGAATTAGAAGTAATTACCACAACCATAGTTACAATAGATGTACTGTGATAACATGGTGGTTGTCCTCCTAGGGACTTGACATGGATGAGGTCATTATCTTATATCAATGCTGGGATACAGAACCTAACATTATCTCTTAATGTAGTTGGTGACCCTGGAGGACAAATCCATTACAAAGCTGTTCCAGGAACCCAGAGGTAGAACATAAACCAAACACAGAGTGGTGGGGGTAGGGGACTAAGTTCTTCATTCTGCCTCCCATACACCATGTCTATGATGGGTCTTCCAAGAAATTAAAATTATAGTACAGACTTGCACAACCAGACAAATATAAAGAAAACTTTATAATTTTTTTAAAAAATGCATATCAATCTTTAGTATGTGATAAATGTGAAATTTCAAATCATTTGTATGAAACTGATTGAGCCAAAAATTGTTTTGTTATAAAAGGGAAATTCTCTGGAAAGAACAAAAATTAATACCTGCCTCACAGATTCCACCAGAACAAGTAAGAGGTTAATCAGTTATTAAAATCTAAGAGTAAAATTAGAAATGAATTTTTATAATTTGGAATAGAAATTAATTTTCTAAATATGACACTTTAAAATAAAATTGACCATTTATCTGAACATAAAACTCAAAACTTCCAAATGGAAAGAAAAAGTCATTAAATATCACAAAAGAAATGGCCAACTGAAAAAAAAAGTAAATGCTATCACCAAGTGTAATTTCTTTGTATGAAATAACCTCTGCAAGCGTGTAATAAAATGCTGAATAGTTAAATGCAAATTGGAAAAGTTTATGTATACAAATCTCAGGAAAATATGCATTACATCTTTTTGATTTTATCGTTACAATGAGTAGAGATTCATGAAAACAATGTCACTCTCAGAGATTTCATCCCAGGAGGAGTGACAGATAAGAGAACATCATCCAACAATGATGACGAGGAGATGCCATTCAGGAGCCTGGATGTCAGGACCTTCCATGGCTGTGACACAACCTTCCTCACTGTTCCCTCATCTGTGTCCCCTAGGCCAGTCCTTTCCCTCTCACTCCTGCCAGGACAGGGTATAGAATGTGTGGTGATTCTGGCTGAGTGAATGTGGCTCCATGCTCCACGGACTCTGCTCCATGGACCCCACACGTGGCCCTGTGGGAGGGCACAGCACAGACAGCAGGAGGACCCACCACAGTCAGAGGTCAGAGGATGGCTCAACCACAGCTGGAGACTGAAAACCGCCTTCCTTCCCTCATTCATTCATTCTTATATTTATGCATTCCTACATTCATGTATTTACAGCATGACTCTATGTTAAAATGATATCCAGTATTTAAGGGAAAATAACATGACTGGACATGGCAATAGAGCTGCCTTCAGAGTGAGTTGCAGAAGGGACAAGATCACCATGAACAGAGGGAAACTCTTTGTCCCAGGAGGCAGGTTGTATTGAAAAATCAACTGAAAGTTGCCCTCCAGAGGTGACGTGTCACTGCATCATGGAACTGTAGCTGAAACCCTACAAATAAATAGTGCTTTTCATCAGGTCACTGTCTGACCCTGAGGATTTGGACTCACACCTCTGAGCTTCAGTCTGAATAGATGTAAACTGAGAATCATGGAAGTAACTTTATGTGTAAACTTTATAGTAGGAAGCCAGTGATGTTAGATATTATTATCACTGAAATTAGTTTTATAAGCACCCACTGGGAACCAGAGAGGATCTGTATCAGCCTTATCTATGACCACCAGGATTGCACAAAGAACAGTTGTTCTGGTCCTATTCTCACCTGCAACACCTATAGGACTGTAGTGGTTAACCCAACTTCAGCCCAGTGTCCTCACTCATGCCTTGATGTATCGAGAACCATGTGTTTCTTATATTTCCTTTCCTCCATATAAATGAATAAACGGAGACTCCAATATATCACATCTCCAACTTACTATTCACTATTAGTTAAGTGAACTAAATAATAAATCATCTCCATACCCGAATGTAGAATAAAGAAAAGTACACAGAAATAGGATGAGGTGATTAACAGGAAAATATCTTGACCATCTGAATAGGAACTGGAAAAGTGGACTGAACTGCTATGAGATTGTGGAGTAGAAGATACAGCATCTGACATCCAGATACAGATAGTTCTATTATTCACCAAGGAGGCTCTGGAGTCGGAGTTTGCACAGAGGAAGTAGTGTCTGTCTTGGTCTTCAGCGGCTTACGGACCAGGAGGGCTATTGATATAAAAAGGTTGCTCTCAGAGAGAAAAAAAAAAAAGTGAATATATGTTCACATGGGTGTATATTGGCTCCTAGGGTTTGTTCTTCCCCAGGAAAGAAGAAATTATTAGGTTACTATGGCTAAAAAGAGCTTTTGCAATTGTAGAGATCATTAAAGACAATTATACCAGATATCAAGGAGGTCTGGTGGTGAAGTTGTTAAGCTATTCGCTGCAAACCAAAAAGTCAGCAGTATGAATCCTCCAGCCATTCTGTGGGGGGGGGGAATGTGGCAGTTGGTTTCCATTAAAACTTACAGCCTTGGAAACCCAAATGAGGCAGTTCTACTCTATTCTATAGGGTTGCTGTGATTTGGAGTCGACTTAGCAGCTACGGGCTATACCTGGTATCTATACGGTGTTAAAATTGTTATCAGAGACCTAGAAAAAAGAAGAAACTTGTAAATAAAAAATAAAAGGAATAAAGATTTAAGTGAGATGTTTTTGAAGATTTACAGTGACGAACCCGCTGAGAGGAACCAGACATCATGACCAGAGAAGGAACGAAAAGGTGATGGTGGGTTTTGTTTTAAGGATATGGTAGGTCTGACTGATGGTTTTTTCCCCCCGAAAGTAGTTGATAGGAAAACTAAGAATGGAGTCTGAACATTGGGAATGGAGAGGTCAGATATTTGCAGAAAATTAAGAGTCATTGTTGGAGTTATTGTAAAACACAGATACCTGAACTATTCTGAGAAAAATAGCAGTGTTCTAGGTAATGTTTAGATCAGTTGAATTTGTTGTGGATGAATAGTTCTAGCCAGTTAGGTGGAGAAATGACCTGTTGGAGCATTTCTGATCATTCAGAAGAGCATCTCAGAAGAAATGTCCCTTCCCTTCTTCCAACCCATTGTCATATCTGTTTGTGACCTTTGGATCTATTTTCCACATGTCCATACATGATTGGAGTAAACTGGAGTGTGAATATGCCATGCTGGATGTATCGGAGTGTAAATTGGGGAAAAAACCTACCTGGGTACATAAACCATTGCATTAATCAAGCTTGGAGGCACTCACATACAAGTTTCTTGTTTCATTAGATTTTCAAAGCCCTCCTTGTTTGGGAAATTCAGCTTGACATTTCTTCACTTTTGTTGGGAAAACTTATGCATGATAATGAATTAATATGAATTCATAGAAACCAAACAAAACAAAAACAAATTTAAAAATTACAGATCCAGCTGATTTCAAAATGAATCTGTGACCAGGGGACATATAGGAGACACAGATGAATATCAAGGTTGAGTTTAGAGATGAGAATCCTTCATTGGGGACATCAGGAATGGAGAGATTTACATTATTCTTGGCCTGGAGTGAGATCATATGGACTAGAGGCAGAAGGACCTGATGTACCTAAGGAGACGGAGAAATGGGAGGTACGTCACTAGCATTGGAAAAGTGGTTGAGATAGCAGGTGAGATAAACAGGAGTCACCCAAATGCTGGAATTACCAATGAAGATGGAAATTCTCGGGGATCAAGGAAAAAATCAAGAGTTATTTTCCAAGTTATTACATCATCAGTGGCAGTTTGGAGAGAAGTGATGAGGAAAAAAAAAAAATGAAGAAACTCAGGGAACATTGCTGCATGCCATAATCCAGAAACACACATTGGATTATATGAGATTGTTGGATAATTCTTCGAGTGCTAATTGAGGCACAAAGAGGAAATGAAAAACTCAACTTTCTTCTGAATCATGGAACAGGTGAGCAAATTTCTTGGAAAGACGCTGGGCTATTATTGTGTTGAATTGGACAGAAACCTGAGAAAAGTGTAGAACAAGATATGAAGATTAAAAATCACAGAAATGGTACCCAGAAAGCACAAATAGAAGAGAGAAGATAAGTGATAGAAGAGCATGGGGTGTTGTCTTGTGAAGAGGAAGCACAGAGTACATTAAGTGAGAAGATGCGAGACAGAAAAAATGGCCACCAGAGGATGTAGTCACTCAGCAGTTCACCAGGTAAATAGTTCATGTGGTAGTGAAATGGTGTGCAGTTGGTGTATGCAGTATATTTAAGACCTGTTATGGACAGTTCACAGATGAAATTGTGAATCTAATCAATGTCACTGCATTAACAGTTAAAGTCAGTTAAAGTGGAAAGTTTATGTTTTGCAAAAATAAACTCCTAGACAAGGGGAAGATTGATGATAAGAACATTCCCTGAGAGCTGACAGAAAGAGAACACCTTACACTGGAGTTGGTGCCCTGAATTTGGACTTCTAGACTCTTAAACTATGACAGAATAAACTTTTTTGTTGAAGACATGCACTTGTGGTATTTCTGTTACAGCAGCACTAGGTAACTAGGATATGTATTTGTACCACAGTAGAATAATGATTATAAAACGAAATATGTTGGAATCCACAGACAAAGAATACCTTGAAGGGAGAATAGACTGCATTATTTACAGAGGAACAGGGAAAACACTGAAAGCAGACTTATATTCAAAAGCATTGAAGTAAGAAAATGATGGAGTCATATGTTTTGTGTTGGGAGTGAAAAAATGTCAGCCTAGAATTAAATACTCTGAGCTTCTGTTATGGGTGATGGGAAAATTTGGAAATGGATAATGGTAATTGTTGAACAATATATTTATTACCTCTGAATTGTGCATATAAGAAAGCTTGAAAAACAGAATGTTTTGTTGCATATATATTTACCGAAATAATTTTTTTAAAGTAAATGATAAACATTTTCTCATATAGCCAGAAACCGAGAGAAATTTTTGCTAGCACAACCATTCAAAAAATGATTAATAACATTCTACAGAAAGAGATTATAATATAAACCAGAAACTTGAATCTACACAAATTGTCAACAATAACATAAAATTTATATTTAATAATTTTATTAGTTTATGTGCTCAAAAAGATAATTCTTAAAACAATAATATCTATGTATTGTATGTAGAACATGCAAAAGTAAATGGGGGATAGGAGAATAGAATCAGAAATTATGGAAGGGTGTAGTCCAAGTCTTGTATACCACCTTTCCTGGTGGCCCACTATTGAACCTTGTGATTAGGACCAGATGTATCAGTCTGACTTCTTTTTTTTTTTTTTTAAGTAAGATTTCAAGTTCTAGTCCATATTTTTCTCCCATTCTATCTGGGACCCACTACTGTGACCCAGTCAGAATGGTCAGTGGTAGTAACTGGGCACCATCTAGTTCTTCTGGTCTCAGAGTAGATGAGGTTGTGGCTTGTTTAGACTTGTTTCTTCTC
>NW_004443989.1:15506777-15516577 GCF_000243295.1 Trichechus manatus latirostris
GCTGCGTTAGCTGGTAGGGGACCTCTGCATGAATCTCTCCTCGCTCTCTGTTCTCTTTCAGTATTCTTACTCCGTTTGGTGTTCGGCTGACTTCTTTATCTCTTCATTTGATGTTCTAGGGTTTCAGGATTGTTGATTCTCTGTTTGGCTTAGTTTTTCGGATCTTTGTTGTAGAGGGACGGAGTGGTGCTTCTGCCTAGACCGCCATCTTGCCGGAGTCACTCAGTCTGACTTCTTGATGGGATGAGCATGTGGGCTGACTTACTTTCCCTGGGCTTCTTGACACAAAACACATCTCACATTTATGGGTGCATTGAACACATCCCTTAAGTCTTGCCTTGAGCACATGTCAACATTCCCAGAAACTGCTTTTGCAAGCATGTCACATAGCACCTAGACAACACCATTTCTGTATCTGTTGCTGATTGGGAGGAAAGAGTGTCCATCAACTGCAGCACAAAGAGTGGCATGTGCAGAGTGAGACCCACTGACCATAGGGGACAAACACTAACTATAGAAGCTGGCCTTGGTCTATCTCTTCTCTATGTGAATAAAGCATTATTACATAAAATGCCTTTGTGTAACTTGTGCTTTTGTTTGAATTCAGATTTGACTTGACACAAATATACTGTTATAATGCCTTTACACTATACAAGAAGTTGAATTAAACAATATGAAGTCAGAGTAAGATTATTTTAAACATGCATATTGTAAACTGAAGGGTAGGAAATAACATTTTTTAAAAGAAAATCATTAATATATCAGTAGAAGAATTATAAATAGTATCATAAAATGTTAAATTACAACAAGAGGTAGCAGAAAAAGAGAAAAGAAAAAAAGGAGCAAAGAGAATTACAGAAAATATGAAACAACTAGCAAGGTGGTTGACTTTAATCTAAGTATAGCAATAATAATTTTAATGGAAATAATATAAAATTACCATTTAAAAACAGTGGTTGCCATATGGATAAAATATCAATATCAGAAATATGTTGTTTACAAGAAAATAACTTCAAAAACACATATGTGGAAAAGTTTAAAGTAAAATATAGAGCATTATGTACCACGAAAATATGGACAAAAAACAAAACAAAACATTGAGTATCAATATTATTTGCAGACGGAGTATATTTGAAATAAAGGAAGATTATTAGTGATAGGAAGGACATTATACAAAAATAAAGTTGTCAGCTCTAAAAGGTGTAGTAGTCCTAACTAATGGAACTGAAAATGAAAAAGACAAATTTTGATTGTATTTGAATACTTTGTATACTCCAATATTCTTCCCACCATGCTTGATAGAACAAACAGTAAGAAAATAAGTAGGAGGTGAGGCCAAGATGGTGGAGTAGTCAGAAGGCTTCCTATATCCCTCTTACAACAAAGATCTGGAAAAACAAGTGATTTGACTGTATATGAATATCTAGGAGCCCTGAACAAGGCAAAGTTGAGGAATCTGACTGAGTGGCAGGGGGAGAGGGAGATGGTGCTAAAGAAGCGAGAAGTGCTGGACTGCCGATGAAGCCACAGCTCTCCAGCCATGACTGGCTCCGAGGTACACAGTGAAGCAGGCAAACAGCTGTGTTTGCTTGGGAGGTAGTTTCCACATCAAGAGAGATCTGACAGCAGAGATTCTGCTTGGACACTCCGAACCAGTGAAAAGCAGCTCCCAAGTGGCTAAAGATCAGTACATGCGTGTTTCCTTTCATGGGGATTTAAAAAACAAAAAAAACCCATTTGGGAGAAACCTCTCTCCTTTTTACCTTCTCCGTCTCCGCTGTGCACCAGGAGTCCATAGGGCCAGAAGTAGATCCCAAAAGGTGCCCTGACCCATTCTTTTGGCCTCGGGATGGGAAAAAATAAGCTACTGGCTCCCCTAAGCCAGGAACACAGGAACAGCACAGCTCCTTTGCTAGGCACAGGCATAAGGGGTCTGTAGACTTTGAGTGCCTTACACCCCTGTGTAGACTTGTGGGGACCCATCTCAACAGCGTTAGCCCTCACTACCTCAGCAGCACAACAGGGTAAACATCTGAAGTTTAACTTCAACTGTTTCAGCTGTGAAGGGGCAGATTTGTGACCCTCTACACAGCCCTACTCCTTAAGCAGGCACCTTTACCGTTCTGCAACAGGGGCTTGAGGACTGGTGGTATCACGTATGCCACCAAGTCACCTGCTACAGGAGTCCAAGAAAAAATGGTGCCCACAAATATTTACAGCCAACAGGGTGGGGTGCTCATAATCAGGGTGAAAAACTCACCTACCTACTCGCCCAGGGAACAGGGACATGCTTTCCTTTCAGACTCTCAAGGGCAGCCATCAGCCCTCTGCATGGCTCACCACCTGACCCCCTACCACAGCCAGATACCAGAGCCTACACCAATCACACATGCTTCTCTAAGACTGTAGGTGAGAGCCTGTACCACACACTTGGTTACTGACTGCCTGGACGCCTGAGCTGAACCAATATGGGAAAATTTAACGGACTCCTGTGTGCACACACTTAGTTACAGAGCTAACTACCTGGTGACAGGATGTTAAAGTTTCAAAGGTGCCAATAATCAAACTAGCACACATGAGTAGCCTACTGGGACATATCAAAACAAAAGAAAACAAGAAGCTAGGACTCACTAAATAAACATAAAATGAAATCATGATAACTGATTGATGGCTCAGAGACAACTGTCAATATCAAATCACATAAAGATGCAGTCCATGATGGCTTCAGCAAGCTTCCAAAATAATCAATAAATTCTCTGGAGGAAGAGAATTTCTTCTTTTTTTAAATTTTTTTTATTGTACTTTAGATGAAGGTTTACAGAACAAACAGTTTCTCATTAAAGATTCAGTACACATATTGTTTTATGACATTGGTTAACAACCCCACGACATATCAACACTCTACCTTCTCAACTTTGAGGACCATTTTTGTTGTTGTTGTTGGTGAAAATATATATAGCCAAAGTTACAACATTTTGTAAATTTCTACATAGACAATTCAATGACATTGATTACATTCTTCCAGTTGTGCTGTTATTCTCACTATCTTTTTCCAAATTATTCCATCACCATTATCTTCAACTCATTGTCCCCAGGCTTCCCATCATACCTTTTGAATTGCTGTTGCCAATTTGATCTCACATACATAATACTTTTTTTTGTACCTTAAATGAAGTTTTACAGAACAAATGGTTTCTCATTAAACAGTACACATGTTGCTCTGTGACACTGGTTAACAACCCCATGACATGTCAACACTGTTCTTTCTCAACCTTGGGTTCCCTATCACCAGCTTTCCTGTCCCCTCCTGCCTTCTAGTCCTTGTCCCTGGACTGCTGTGCCTCGTTACTCCTATTTTGTTTTGTGAGGCTGTCCAATCCCTGGCTGAACGGTGAACTTCGGGACGGGCTTCACCGCTGAGCTAAAAGGGTGTCTGGGGGCCATACTCTCGGGGTTTCTCCAGCGTGTCAGGCCAGTAAATCTGGTCTTTTTTTGTGAGTTAGAATTCTGTTCTACATCCTTTTCCAGCTCTGTCCAGGATCGTTTATTGTGATCCCGGTCAGAGTAGTCTTTGGTGGTTGCCAGGCACCATCTAGCTGTACTGGACTCAGTCTGGTGGAGGCCGTGGCAGCTGTGGTCCATTAGTCCTTTGGACTAATCCTTTCCTTGTATCTTGTTGTCGTCATTCTCCCTTGATCCCGAAGAGGTGAGACCAGTGGAGTATCTTAGATGGCTGCTCACAGGCTTTTAAGACCCCAGAAGCAACCCAAAAAGGGAGAATGTAGAACATTGTCTTTATAAACTGTATTATGCCAATTGAGCTAGATGTTCCCCAAGACCATGGTCCCTGCAGCCCTCTGCCCAAAAATTTAGTCCCTCAGGGAGTTTGGAAGTGTTCATGGAGCTTCCATTACCTTTCCTTGTACAAGTTATGCTGGATTCCCCAGTAATGTGTACTGCCTTAGCCTTCACCAAAGTGACCACTTATCTATTTAGTTCCCCCTCCCCACTCCTCCCATCCCTCGTAACCAAAAAGACTGTTTCTTCTTCTATGTAAACTTTCACATGAGTTATACGAGAGGTCTCATACAATATTTGTCCTTTTATGATTGACTTATTTACTCAGCGTAATGTCCTGCAGTTTTGTTCATCTTAGTCTCCTGTGCTGAGTTCCTTTTGTTTGTAGATTTTTTTCATATCTTTTGTTTCTGTAGGTTTTGTTTTTACTGAGAGTTTATGTTTTTATTCTTTATTTTGATGAGTAGTTTGTTAACTTTGTGGTTAATGTGAACTTTCCCCTTATCTTCCTAGATTTGAACAAGTTTATTATTACTTTGTATCTCTTGACTTCCTCTCCACTAGAAGGTTCTATATCTACACCATTTATTCCCTCTTTTATTGTTCTGATACTGTTGTCATTTACAGATTAACCTCTCTGTTTCCCTTCTGTAATTATTTTGGTTTTGCATAGACCTTAAGAGTTGATCTCCTAGGTTGGTATCTGGCTAGTGCAATCTTGTGTGCTATATTCTGCCTGTGGTCTCATACTGTTTGTACTCAGATTAAGGGACTTCCTTTAATAAGTCTCGTAAGTTTGTTTTGGTTTTTACGTAGTCCCTTAATTTCTGTTTATCCAGAAATGACCTAATTTCACCATCATATCTGAATGAGAGTTTTGCAGGATATATTATTCTTGGCTGGCATTTTTTTTTTCCTTTAAAGGTTTTATATATGTCATCCCATTGCCTTCTTGTCTGTATGGTTTCTGCTGAATAATCTGAGCTTAGTTTTATTGTTTCTTTTCTGTATGTGACTTTTTGTCTTTCTTGAGCTGCTCTCAGGATTCTTTGTCTTTGGTTTAGCGAGTGTGACTATGATATGCCTTGGTGATTTTCTTTTGTGGTCTATCCTATATGGGGTTCGTTGAGCTTCTTGGATGTTCAGCTTTCCATCTTTCATGATATTGGGGAAGGTTTCTGTCAGCAATTCTTCAATGATCCTCTCTGTGTCTTCAGTTTTATCCCCCCGTTCTGGAACTTCAATCGCTCGCAGATATTTGCCTTTGATTGTCTCCCACATGATTCTCAGGGTCTCTTCATTTTTCTTCATTTGCTTTTTTCTAATTTTTCTTCAGAGTTGCATCCAAGTGTTTGTCTTCAATTCTGCTGATCCTGTCTTCCACCGTTTCAAATCTGCTCCTCGACCCTTCTATGACACAGTCCGTTTCTGAAATCTTGTTGTTTATCTTTTGGATTTCTTTGTTGTTTTGCATTATTTCTAGTTGTGAATTTATTTTAACATATTTTCCTGTATTTTTCCATTTTTTGTCAGTATTTTCCATGAATTTGTCTGTCTTTTCATGAATTTGTCTGTCTTTTCCATGAATTTGTCTTTTTTCCCTCATTTTTGTCAGCTTTTTGTTTCAACTCTTGGATTGTTCTGAATATTAGAGATTTGAATTCCCTATCACATAGTTCTAGTGCCTTTTCTTCTGCTGAAAAGTCATCTGGTGTTTTATTTTGGGTGCCTACTAGAATCATCCTATTGTGTTTTTGTAAATGTTTTGATATTGTCTACTGTTTTGGGGCATTCAATAGTAATTTTTCTCATTTATTGATTGTAGACTTGTTTGTTTCATCCTTTTTTAATTTGGCTATGTTGGAGCAGAAGGGCTGTGTGTTCTTTGTTGTTTGCTCATCTGTGGGCATGATTATTTTCACCTCCTTCTCCAATTGGCAGGGTCAGTCACTCAGATATGGAACAGCAGGGCAGGTCCAGCTGAAGAGGAGTTGTTGAGATGGGTTGTTTGTGGCACTTCCTACAGCCACCAGGGCGGTTCAGTAATCAGTCCGGGGCAGGTTCCGGTAGGCCATGCCTGTGCTGCTTGCTGGTGTGATGTTAAGCGCATGGTGCAGGTAGGCAGGATGGAGGGGGGGACTGTGATGTGTGGAGCTAAGATGGATATGGGAGAGAGGAGAGAGGAACAGGGGCCAAAAACATATAAACAAACAAAAAAAAGATTGCTAGGGGAGCTTGCCCTTGGAGTAGAGAGATGAGAGACTATGAAAAGGAGAAAAACAAAAAGGGGAAGAAGAAGAAAAAAAAAGAAAGGAATGAATAAATAAATATTAGAAAGATAAACAAACAGCAAAGCACCCAGGGATCCCACAGGTGCAGCTACGTGGTCTGGGGAAGTTGTTATCTGCTGTTGAAGTACAGCCTGGCAAGGATGTGTAGAGGTATTCAGCAACCAGAATCCAGGGGACAGGAAGAGAAGGAAGATACAGAGAGAAAAGAAACTGAGTATTGAAGAAAGACAAAAAGGGAAAAAGAAGGAGAAGAAAACAAAACAAATTAAAAAAAAGAATAAGAACCTCCCCCCCAAAAAAAAAGAAAGACAAAACTACAAACAAAGAAATGCTCTCAGGGATCCCTCTGTGCATCTGCATAAGCTGAGGGGGTAGGTCCCAAGCCACCCAGCACCGCCCGGCCAGAATGGACTCTCAACTCAAGGAAGGAAAAAGAAAATAAACAAACAAACAAAGAAAAACCCCAAGACCCAGCAGCTTGGCATCACGGACCGCAAAGCAGTTCCACACTCAAGTGGAGCTCCACAGCCCCTCAGAAAGAAGCAAAGATGGTGCACAGAGCCAGGTATTTGAGTAAAAGGAGGGGGAGATGGTGAGAGGTAAGGAAGAAATCAAAAGAAGCAGAAAAAAGCAACACCAGCAGCCAACAAATGGCACTCAGGGAGTTTCCCAGTGGGGGTGGGTGGAATAAAAACAGCCAGTGCTTCCTGGTCAATAAACTGTGGCCTTTCTCAGCCAAGAGACTGTGGCTGTGGGAAGCAAGGAAGGGTGAGTAGGGGTGATGAAGGCTGAGGTTGGAAAAATGTATCTCGCTAGTTACACATTGTTCTGTCTCCTGCTGGAAGCTCCGTGAAACTGCTTTCTCGTACCCCCATTTGCAGTTCTCTGATAGGAGTCCAAGATGGTGGATCCATGCTGCATTAGCTGATAGGGACGTCTCCATGTATGTCTACTAGCTCTCTGTTCTGTCAGTTTCTTATTCCATTTGGTGGTTGACTCGGTTCTTTATCACTTCATTTGATGTTTAGGATTTCAGGATTGCTGTTTTATCTGTTTAGCTTAGTTTTTAGGATCTTTGCTGTGGAGGGACTGTGTGGTGCTTCTGTCAAGAGAGCCATGTTGCCGGAAGTCTCAGTAAAAGAATTTCTTGGAATTACCAGAGGCAGAATAAGATAGATTAATATACAGAACTCTTCTAGAAATTAGGAAGAAAATTCTACAAAATGCAGAAATTGCCAAGAAACATACAGACAAAGTAGTAGCAGAACTTGAAAAAGTTATTCAAGAACATAATGACAAATTTAATAGGCTGCAAGAATCCATTAAGAGACAGGAATCAGAAATCCAGAAGATTAACAATAAAATTTCAGAATTAGACAAATCAATAGAAAGTCATAGGAACAGAACTGAGGCAATATAAATTAGAATTAGTGAAATTGAAGATAAAGCACTTGACACCAACTTATATGAGGAAAAATCAGATAAAATAATTTAAAAGAATGAAGAAACTCTAAGAATCATGTGGGACTTTATCAAGAGAAATAACCTACGAGTGATTGGAGTACGAGAACAGGGAGGGATAACAGAACATACAGAGAAAATTGTTGAAGATTAGTAGACAGAAAACTTCCTTGATATCATGAAAGATGAGAAGATATCAATCCAAGATGCTCATCGAACCCCACATAAGGTGGATCCCAAAAGAAAGTCACGAAGACATATTATAACCAAACATACCAAAACCAAATATAAAGAGAGAATTTTAAGAGTGGCTACGGATAAAAGAAAAGTCATCTACAAAGGACAGTCAATTAGAATAAGCTCGGACTACTCAGCAGAAACCATGCATGCAAGAAGGCAATGGGATGACATATATAAAGAATTGAAGGTAAAGAACTGTCAGCCAAGAATTGTATATCCAGCAAAACTGTCTCTCAGATATGATGATGAAATTAGGGCATTTCCAGATAAACAGAAGTTTAGGGAATTTTCAAAAACCAAACCAAAATTACAAGAAATACTAAAGGGAGTGCTATGGTTAGATAATCAATAACATCAGATAACAAGGTAAGACTAGAACACAGGACAAAACAACCAGATATTGACTCAGATAGGGAAGTCAAAAACACATCAAAGCTAAAACATTGTAAATAGGGAAACAGAGATATCAGTATATAAAAAAGATCAACATTAAAGCATAAAAGAGAGACTTAAAAATGCAGACAAATATTTTTCATATGGAGGGGAAGTCAAGGTTATGTAAAGAAATAAAAGACTGATATAAACTTAGAAAAATAGGGTAAGTAGTAAGGTAACCATAAAGGAGTCTAACAATCCTACAAATCAAAATAAAAAAGTAAAAAAAACATAAAGACCCAGCAAACACAAATTCTACAACAATAAAAAATATGAAAAAAGTACATAATGAAAAATGACTCAGCACAGAAGATTAAGGGGGACAAAGAAATTGTGAACAACACACAAAAAGAGACATCAGGATGACAGCACTAAACTCATAACTATCAACAATACGCTGAATGTAAACGGACTTAATGCACCAATAAAGAGACAGAGAGTGGCAGATTGGATAAAGAACATGATCCGTTTATATGCTGCCTAAAAGAGACTCACCTTATACAGGAGAAAAATTAAAAGGATGGAAAGAATATATCAAGAAACAACACTCAAAAAAGAGCAGGAGTTGCAATATTAATCTCTAACAAAATAGAATTTAAAGGAAAATCCACCACAAAGGATAAAGAAGGACATTATATAATGATTAAACGGTCAATACAAAAGAATGACATAATTATAATAAATATTTGTGCACCCAACAACAGGGCTCCAAAATACATAAAACAAACTCTAACAGCACTGAAAAGAGAGACAGCTCTACAATAGTAGTAGGGGACTTCAACACACCACTTTTGGTGAAGGACAGAACATCCAGAAAGAAGCTCAACAGACACGGAAGAGCTCAAAGCTACAATCAACCAACTTGATCTCATAGACATATAATGAACACTCCACCCAACAGCAGCCAAGTATACTTTCTTTTCCAAAGCACATGGAACTTTCTCCAGAATAGACCACAGATTAAGCCATAAAGCAAGCCTTAAAAAAATCCAAAACATCGAAATATTACAATCTTTTTTGACCAAAAGCTATAAAAGTAGAAAACAACAACACAAAAAGCATGGAAAAAACAAAAAACAACAAACACATGGAAACTGAACAACACCTTGCTCAAAAACTACAGGGTTATAGAAGAAATTAAGGATGGAACAAAGAAATTCATGGAATCAAAAGACAATGAAAACACATCCTACCAGAACCTTTGGTACAGAGCAAAACCAGAACTCAAAGGTTACTTTATAGCGATAAATGCGTGCATCCACAAGGAAGAAAGGGCCATAATCAAAATATTAACCCTACAACTGGAATAAGCAGAAAGAGAGCAGCAAAAGAAGCCCACAGGCGCCAGAAGGAAGGAAATACTAAGAATTAGAGCAGAATTAAATTTAATAGACAATAGAAAAACAATTCAGAGTTAACAAGTTCAAAGGCTGGTTCCTTGAAAAGATCAACAAAATTGATAAACCATTGGCCAAACTGACAAAAGAAAAACAGGAGAGGAAGCAGATAACCCATATAACAAATAAGATGCGTGATATCACAAAAGACCCAAATGAAATTAAAAGAATCATAACA
>NW_004443989.1:15517723-15542932 GCF_000243295.1 Trichechus manatus latirostris
ACTCAACATAGTGAAAATGTCAATTCTACCCAAAGCAATCTACAGATACAATGCAATTCTGATCCAAATTCCACCAGCATTTTTTAATGAGATGGAGAAACAAATCACCAACTTCATATGGAAAGGGAAAAGGCCCCAAATAAATAATGCATTACTCAGGAAGAATAAAGTGGGAGGTCTTACACTACCTGATTTTAGGACGTATTATACTGCCACAGTTGTTCAAACAGCCTGGTACTGGTACAACAACAGACACATAGACCAATGGAACAGAGTTGAGAATCCAGATATAAGCTCATCCACCTATGAGTAGCTAATATTTGACAAAGGCCTAAGTTCATTAATTGGGGAATAGACAGTCTCTTTAACAAATGGTGCTGGCATAACTGGATATCCATCTGCAAAAAACTGAAGCAAGACCCATACCTCACACTATGTACAAAAACTAACTTAAAATGGATCAAAGGCTTAAATAAGAAATTGAAAATGATAAAGATCATGGAAGAAAAAATAACAACAACGCTAGAAGCCCTAATACATGGCATAAACAAAATACAAACCATGCACAAGTACCAGAAGAGAGACTAGATAAATGGGAGCTCCTAAAAATCAAACACTTATGCTCATAAAAAGACTTCACCAAAAAAGTAAAAAGACAACCTACAGACTGGGAAATAAATTTTGACTACAACAAATCCAAACAGTATCTAATCTCTAAAGTCTACAAGACACTGAAAAACCTCAACAACAAAAAGACAAATACTCAAATTAAAAAATGGGCAAAGGATATGAACAGGCACTTCACCAAAGAAGATATTCAGGCGGCTAACAGACACATGAAGAAATGTTCACGATCATTAGCCATTAGAGAAATGCAGATCAAAACTACAATGAGATATCATCTAACCCCAACAAGGCTAGCTTTAATGCAAAAAAAACACAAAATAATAAATGCTGGAGAGGTTGTGGAGAGACTGGAACACTCATACACTGTTGGTGGGAATGTAAAATGGTGCAACCACTTTGGAAATCGATTTGGCCCTTCCTTAAAAAGCTAGAAATGGAAGTACCACACGATCCAGCTATACCCCTCCTTGGAATATATCCTATAGAAATAAGAGCCGTCAAACGAATAGATACATGCACACTCATGTTCATTGCAGCGCTATTCATAATAGCAAAAAGATGGAAACAACCTAGGTGCCCATCAGAGGACGAATTGGTAAACAAATTACATTATATCCAGACAATGGTATATTATGCAATGATAAAGAAGAACGATGAAGCTGTGAAACGTCCTATAACATGGTGGAAGCTAGAACTTATTATGCTGAGTGAATTCAGTCATAGAAGGACAAATACTGTAAAAGACGACTATTATAAGAACTCAAGAAAAAATTTAGACACAGAAGAAAGCATTCTTTGATGTTTATGGGGGTGGGAAGGGAGGGTGAGGGTTATTCACTAATTAGATAGTAGATAAGAATCATCTTAGGTGAAGGGAAGGACAGCATACACTACAAGGGAAGTCAGCACAAGTCTACAAAACCAAAGCTAAGAAGTTTCCTGAATACAATCAAATACTTTGTGAGACAGAGTAGCATGGGTAGGGGTCTGGGGACCATGTTTTCAGGGGACATCTAGGTCAATTGGCATAACAAAGTTGATTAAGTAAATGTTCTGCATCCTACTTTCGTGAGTGGCATCTGGGGTCTTAAAAGCTTGCAAGCAGCCATCTAAGATGCATCAATTGGTCCCAACCACCTGAAGTAAAGGAGAACAAAGAATATCAAAGACACAAGGAAAGTATTAGTCCAAGAGACAGAAAGGGCCACATAAACCAGAGACTTCATCAGCCTGAGACCAGAAGAACTAGATGGTGTCCAGCTATCACCGATGACCATCCTGACAAGGAACACAACAGAGAGTTCCTGATGGAGCAGCAGAAAGATGAGGTGCAGAACTCAAATTCTAGTAAGAAGACCAGACTTAATGGTCTGAGACTGGAGGTACCCCAGAAAGCATGGCCCCTGGACTCTCTATAAGCCCAGAACTAAAACAATTTCCGAGGCCAACTCTTCAGACAGGGATTTGACTGGACTGTGGGACATAAAGTGCTACTCGTGAAGAGTTTGCCTTTTAGTCAAGTGGATACAAGAGATCAAAGGGGCAACTTCTGTCCGTTTGTAACATGAGAAGGCAGAGAAGGTTAGGAGCTGGTTGAATGGTCATGGGGAATCAGGGGCTGAGAGTAGGAGTGTGCTGTAGCAGAATGGGTGAGCAATTAGAGTCACATAACAATGTATGTAGAAAATTTTTATGGGAGACTAACTTGAAATGTAAACTTCATTTAATTACAGCAATACAAAAAATCTCTTCACCAACACCATAAAAAAAAAAAAAAATTCTGACTAGACGACCCCTTGCATACAAAGGCTCAAGTGCACATTTGTGCACACACACACACACACACCAGAGACTGAAGGTGGGCCGTTACTGGATAGTATGATCTGTGCCTCGCTCTGCCTTAGCAGACTTTGTAGATCATTCTACTGCTGGTGATCCTGACCAACTGGTTTTATATCTGTACCTTGGAGCTCAAGAAAGCTCCTCAAACTCTCGACTCACTGCTAGTGGCTCAAAGGGGGGAAAATTACACCAAAGCAGTGGTTGCCTTTTGCCATTTACCTGGTAAGTTAGCTCCATCACAATAGTGTATGGGATCTGACACACATAACAGATGGACTCTGAGCTGCACAGAGTTGAGATCAAATCCTGCTCGGCCACTTGTTTGATCAAGTTACAAGCATTTGAAGACTCAGTGTACTCATGCGTATGATGGGGCTTAAATGAGAAAGGGCATCTGGAATGTGCTTAGCACAGGGCTTGGCATAGAGTAGGTGCTCAATAAATGTTGTCTATCGTTTAATGTGATGTGCCAAAAGAAAAACAAAAAGATGTCTATGACTCCTTAGAACGAACTTCAAGGACAATGAGATCCCAAAGACCACCATCAATAGACCATCCAGATGGGCCCTGGCACCCTGGGGCTGTACTTCCTGCTGCCTGAGGAGGGGATCCAGTTCTCCAGGAAAATGAACTTCAGTCAGAGCTGACTCTCAAGTCCAATCACTCCTTGGAGGTCTTTAGGCTGATTACTGTACCAGTTCTTTTACTCCGTATTTTGAAACATCAGGTAGGGTGTAGATGTCATTTTTCATGGACAGATCCTGAACCACCTGCCTAAGCCCTTGAGGACTAAGTCAACAGTGTCAGCCAATTCTGTTGTCCCCCAGAGCAGGAAAACTCCCTTTTTCATCAAAATGTCTTTGCTAATCATCCACCTGCTGAGGGTCCACCCTACACTAGTCACCTTAAGAATCCCATGGTGTCCTGCAATATGATTCCTCTTCTTTGTGGGATATCATCAAGACCTAGGCTGGGCATCTTTTATTGGACCCTTTCTAAATGAAAATGTATTTTTGTTTGGTAGAAACTTTTAATGAAAACAAGATTGTAAATCACTAAATCAAAGAAACAAAAATTTACTGAGATGATAATAGCAAAATGGGTCCTTCAAGCATTCCTCTCATGTCCATCCTAATTCATGTTACACAAAGTAGCCCCATCACTCTTGACTATGTGGTTATGATGACATAATATCCACAGAAAAACCCACCCACTGCCATTAAATCGATTCTGACTCAGTGACCTTATAAGGTTTTCAAGGCTTTAAATCACTACGGAAGCAGACTGCCACATCTTTCTCCCGTAGAGCTGCTAGTGCTTACAAACCACAGACATTTCAGTTAGCAGTCAATTGCTTTAACCACTGCACCACCAGGGCGCCTTAATATCCACAGAATCTGTGTAAAACGCAGCTTGTCACACACAATACTGGAAATAGGGTACATATGTGACACCAGATAGATGGGGCACTCAATAATGGAAAGCTCTCAATGAAGCGAACACTTTACCTGGTTCTCCAGCAGACTATCACATGATAGAGCACATTTATTTTTAAAGGAGCATTTTTTAAAGTACGTATGATTTATAGCCAAATCCTTGCTCAAAATGTGAAACTTGCTCTTTCCTTACAGTGAAGGACATGGGGAAAATGGGAATTCTTTTCACCTTTAGACTGTTCTATGAATGAGGCAATTATGGGCTCTGTGTGTTGGCTCAAAGTTGTTTGCTTTTCCATTAAAAGCTGAAGCCTCTTAGCACAAAAAAGACTTCTAGTGCCAAACTCAAATATGCTTACATTCAATTATTTTATGAATAGCACAAATAACTAGATTTTTAGCTAATTAGAGCTCCCTTCTTCCCATTGATCATGAAACTGTGTCCAGCATCTGTTAGTTCTAGATAAAATAAAACCCAAAGTTTGTAAGGACTTCACAACTTCTGTCCTTCATAGCTCTCTGACTCAAAGACTCCCCACCTTGCTGCAGAAGAACATAACATCTGGGCACATGTAGGCCCCATTCTTTCTCCTCTAAGGTTTCTGTGTCCTTTTCCCTTTCTTCTGCCTCCCTGCATTGCTTGCCTCTGTAATACCTCCTGTTGCAGGGAATCACACCCTTATTAAATGCAGCTGCCAATGCTTCATCCTCAATAAATACTTTGTTATGCCACACTGACATCTCATGGTCATATATTTTTTGTTGATAGTCCCAAACTCCTTCAAACTCACTAAAAGTGTGGAGAAAAAATTAAATGAAAGAAGAGATTCTGGAAAAGTAGTGGAAGGAAGAATCAGGGAATTTTTGGATGAAACTGTCATCTGGGTGTGTGGCTTCATGCAGTAGTTATTTAACCCCCAGAGTATTGTTGTCACTGTGCTGGAGCCATAAGGACAAGGCTTACAAAGAGCAGGGTGCTGTTCTACAGAGCCCGCAGTACACTCGGTGGTCCAATCAGCAGCCTAAAGAAAAAGGTGATGGAGACGACTCTATGAAAATCTGAACAGCAGGAGATCAATTCTACTTTTACATCTCATTTTGATTCAATAACCTTCAGCTTAGATACTTATGGCCATGTGCTTTTCCCAAATAAGCCCATGCACTGGGGACAGTGGGGAGGGTCCAGGGCAATGATGACAGAGAAAGTACTGTCAGCCTTTTCCGGATGACTGCAGGAGACATAGGCTGAGTCACACCTGAGATCCAGGTAAAGAACCTGAGCCATGGGATTTAGACCACAGAAATCACACTATGAATTTATAGGATAAGAAGGAGTAAAGGGAGATGTGAGAACAAAGACTAGAATCCAAGAAAATGAGTTAGGAGAAAAACAGATATCAGAAGAGTGTCGAGTCTGATATGACCTGATGATTGGTGGCTCCAGTGCATCCCTTCTTAACACAATTTAGGGAAGTTTGTGTGTGGGCTCCAACTGACTTCCCCTCACTATGTCTTTCACACAGTAATACATGGATGTGTCCTCAGCTTTCAGACTGTCCATTTTCTTTTTTCTATTATTATTTATATTGTACTTTAAAGTTTACAGAACAAACTAGTTTCTCATTAAACAGTTAGTACACATATTGTTTTATGGCATTGATTACCAATGCCATGACATGTCAACTGTCTCCTTTCTCATTTTGGGCTCTCAGTCATCAGCTTTCCAGTCCCCTCCTGCCTTCTAGTCCTTGCACTTGGGCTGATGTGCCCCTTTAGTCTTGTTTTGTTTTCTGGGCCTGTCTAAACTTTGGATGAAAGCTAAACTTCAGGAGTGACTTCTTTTTTTTTTTTGTGAGTTAGAATTTTTTTCAACATTTTTCTCCACCTCTCTCTGGAATCCCCTATTGTGATCCCTGTCAGATCATTTGGTGGTGGTAGCCGGGCACCATCTAGTTGCACTGAACTAAGTCCGGTGGAGGCAGTGGTAGATGTGGTCCATTAGTCTTTGGACTAACCTTTCCTTTGTCTCTTTAGTTTCCTTCGTTCTTCCTTGCTCACAAGGGGTGAGACCAGTGGAGTATCTTAGATGGCTGCTCACAGGCTTTTAAGACCCCAGATGCTACTCACCAAGGTAGAATGTAGAACATTTTCTTTATAAACTATGTTATGCCAATTGAGCTAGATGTTCCCTGAGACCATGGTCACCACAGCCCTCAGCCCAGCAATTCGGTCCCTCAGGGAGTTTGGATGTGTCTGTGGAGCTTCCGTGACTTTGACTTGTACAAGCTGTGCTGGCTTGCCGAGTATTGTGTACTGGCTTACCCTTCACCAAAGTTACTACTTATCTATTATCTATTTAGTGTTTTTCCATCCCAACCCCTCCCCTCCCCTCCCTAGTAACCATCAAAGATCGTTTTTTTTTTGTGTGTGTGTATATACCTTTTCATGAGTTTTTAGAGTAGTGGTCTCATACAATGTTTCTCATTTTGTTATTGATTTATTACGCTCAGCAAAATACCTTCCAGATTTATCCACAATGTGAGACACTTAGCAGATTCATCATTGTTATTTATCGTTGCATAATACTCCACTGGGTGTGTGTATCATAGTTTATTTATTATCCATTCATCTATTGATGGGCATCTAGGTTGTTTCCATCCATTTACCATTGTAAACAATGTTGCAATGAATATGGGTGTGCATATGTCTATTCCTGTGATGACTCGTATTTCTCTAGGATATATTCCTAGGAGTGGAAATTCTGAACCATATGGTATTTCTATTTCTAGCTTTCTATGGAAGAGCTATATAGTTTTCCAAAATGGTTGTATCATTTTGCGTTCTCACTAACAGTGCATAAGACTTCTGATCTCCCCACAGCCTTGCCAACATTTGTTATTTCCAGTTTTTTTTTTATTGGTGCCAGTAATGCCAGGGGGAGATAGTATCTCATTGTGGTTTTGATTTGCATTTTTCTAATGGCTAGTGGTCTCAAGCATTTCCTTATGTGTCTGTTGGCCACTTGAATGTCTTCTTTAGTGAAGGGTCCGTTCATTTTCTTTGTCCATTTTTTAATTGGATTACTTGTCTTTTGGTTGTAGAGGTGTTGGATTTTCTTGTAGGTTTTAGAGATTTGACCTTTGTCTGATTTGTAATAGCCAATTTCTTTTTCCAAGTCTGTAGGTTCTCTTTTTATTCTTTTGGTAAAATATTTTGATGAGCATAAGTGTTTAATTTTTAGAAGATCCCAGTTATCTAGCTTATCTTCTGGAGTTTGTGTGTTGTTGGTTATGGTTTGTGTCCTTTTAATTTCATATATTAAGGCATCTAGTGTTGATCTTATTTTTTCTTCTATAAACTGTATAGTTTTTGGCTTTATATTTCTGCCTTTGATAAAGTTTGAATTTGTTTTTATATGTAATGTGAGATATGGGTCCTGGTTCATTTTTTTGCAGATAGATATCCAGTTTTGCCGGCACCGTTTTTAAAAAAGACTGTTATTTCACCATTTGATGGACTTTGGGTCCTTGTGGAAGATTATCTGACCATAGGTGGATGGATTTACATCTGGATTCTCAATTATCTTCCGTCAGTCCAGTGTATCTGTCCTTGAACCAGTACCAGGCTGTTATGACTACCGTAGCTGTATGGTAGGTTCTGAGGTCAGGTAGTCCATGTCCTCCTACTTTATTATTTTTATTCAATAGTGCTTTACTTATCTGGGGATTCTTCCCTTTCCATATAAAGTTAATGATTAGTTTTTCCATCACTGTAAAGGATATTGTTGGTATTTGGATTGGGATTGCATTGTGTTTGTAAATTTCTTTGGGTTGAATTGTCATTTTCACAATGTTGAGTTTACATATTCATGAGGATGGTATGTTTTTCCATTTATTTAGATCTCTTTTGTTTTCTTGCAGTAGTGTTTTTTAGTTTTCTTTGTCTAGGTATTTACATCTCTGGTTAGATTTATTCCTAAGTATTTTTTTTTTAGGGGCTATTATATATGGTATTGTTTTCCTGATTTCCTTTTCATCCTTCTCATTATTGGTGTATAGGGATTCAACTGACTTTTTAAAAAAAAAATTATCTTGTATCGTGCTACTCTGCTGAAACTTTCTACTAGTTCTAGTAGTTTTCTTGTGGAGTCTTTTGGGTTTTCTAGGTCTAGTATCATATCATTTGCAAATAGTAACAGTTTAATTTCTTTATTAGCGATTTGGATGCCCTTTATTTCTTTTTCTTGCCTTATTGCTCTTGGTAGGACTTCCAGCACAATGTTTAATAAGAGTGGTGATAAAGGGCATCCCTGTCTTGTTCCTGTTCTCAAGGGGAATCGTGTCAGCCTCTCTCCATTAAGAATGATGTTGACCATTGGTTTTGCATAGATGCCTTTTATTACGTTGAGAAATTTACCTTTTATACCTGTTTTATTGAGAGTTTTTATCAGGAAAGTGGGTTGAACTTTGATGACTGCATTTTCTGCTTCAACTTAGATGATGATGTGGTTCTTTTCTTTCCTTTTATTTATCTGGTGGATTACGTTGATTGATTCTCTAATGTTGAACCATCCTTCCATACCTGGTATGAATCCTAGTTGGTCTTGGTGTATTATTTTTTGATTTGATGCTGAATGCTATTGATTAGAATTTGTTGAGAACTTTTACACTTATTTTCTTGAGATATATTGGTCTGTAACTTACTTTATGATACCTTTGGTTTTGGTATCAGAGTTCTGCTGGATTCATTGAATGAATTCAGAAGTATGGCTACCTTTTCTACATTCTGAAATAGTTTGAGTAGTACTGGTGTAAGCTCTTCTCTTAATATTTGGTAGAATTTTCCAGTGAAGCCATCTAGGCCAGGGCTTTTTTGTTAGAAGATTTTTTTTAAATTAACTTTTCAATCTCTTCTCTTGTCATGAGTCTGTTCAGATTTTCAACATCATTTTGTATTAGTTTGGATGTTAATGTGTTTCTAGAAATTTATTGTATTCCTCTAGAATTTGAAATTTCATGGAGTACAGTTTTTCATACTACTCTGTTATGATACTTTTTATTTCAGATGAATCTGTTGTAGCGTTCCCCATTTCATTTCCTATTTGAGTTATTTGCATCTTCTCCTGTTTTTCTCTTGTCAGTTTGACCAGTGGTTTGTGGATATTGTTGATCCTTTCAAAGAACCAACTTTTAATTTTGTTGATTCCTTCTATTGTTTTTGTATTCTATATTTCATTTATTTCTACTTTGAAGTTTATTATTTCCTTTCTTCTGGTGGCTGTGGACTTTTTTGCTGTTCTCTTTCCATTTGTTTGAGTTGTGCAGCTAATGTTTTGATTTTGTCTCTTTCTTTTTTGATGTGTGCTTCTATTGCTATAAATTGACATCTGAGGACTGCCTTTGCCATGTCCCAAATGTTTTGGTATGATGTGTTTTCATTCTCGTTTGATTCTAGGAAATTTTTTATTCTATCTCTGAATTATTCTATTACCCAGTGGTTTTTAAGCAGGGTGCTATTCAATTTCCATGTTACTGATTTTTTTCCTTGCTCTTCTGGCTATTAATTTCTACCTTGATGGCATTATGTTCAGAGAAGATACTTTGCATTATGTCAATATTTTGGATTTCGTTGAAAGTTGCTCTGTGGTCTGAGATGTGGTCTATTCTGGAAAACATTCCATGTGCATTGGAAAAGAAAATGTACTTTCCAGCTGTTGGGTGAAATGTTCTATGTATGTTTATGTGGTCAATTTGGCTGACTGTGCCCTTTAGCTCTTCTATATCTTTGTCCAGTTTCCTTCTAGATGTTCTGTCCTTTACCAACAGTGGTGTGTTGAATTCTCCTGCTATTACTATGGAAGTGTCAATTTCTCGTTTTAGTGTTGTTAACTTGTTTTATGGATTTTGAAGCCCTGTCATTGAGTGTTTAGATATTTATTATGGTTATGTCTTCATAATGGATCATCCCTTTAATCACTATATAGTGTCCTACTTTGTCTTTTATGCTGGATTTTGTTTTAAAATCTGTTTTATCTGAGATTACTATTGCCACTCCAGCTCTCTTCTGATAGCTGTTTGCTTGATATTTTTAATCTTTTGATTTTGAATAAATTTATGTCTTTGTTTCAATGTGTGTCTCTTGTAAACAGTATATTGATGGATCCTGTTTTTTAAATCAGTTCTGCCACTCTGTCTCTTTGTAGATGTATGTAGACCATTTACATTCAGTGTAATTATCGATAGGTGTGAGTTTATTGTTATCATTCCGTAGTGACTTTTTGTGGTGTTGATGTTTTCTTTGTTCCTCTTACTCTCCTTTGTTGAATTACTTTTGTTTGTGGGATTTTTTTTCATTTCTTTTGTTTTCAAAAGTTTTATTTTTACTGAAACTTTGTTTTTCTTCTTTATTTTGATGAGTAGGTTTGTTAACTTTCTTTGTGGATACCTTACAATTTACTGTTATTTTTCTGGATTTCAACCAATCTGTTATTACATGGTATCATTTTGCCTTCCTCTCCATTAGAAAGATCTATACCTACATCATTTATTCCCTCTTTTATTGTCCTCGTGTTGTTGTCTTTTACATATTAACCTATCTGGTTCACTGTTTTAATTCTTTTGGTTTTGGATAGTCTTTGGATTTCATTTCCTAGTTTGGTATCTGGCTGGTACAATGTTGCATCCTAGATTCAGGCTGTGGTCTGAAGTTGTTTGTTCTCCGACCGAAGGACGTTTGGTTTTGGTTTTACATATTCCCTTAATTTCTGTTTATCTGGAAATGTCCTAATTTCACCATCATATTTGAATGAGAGTTTTGCAGCATATATTATTCTTGGTTGGCAATTTTATTCTTTCAAGATTTTATGTCATACCATTGCCTTCTTGCCTGCATGGTTTCTTCAAAATAATCAGAATTTTGTCTTATTTTTTCTCCTCTGTATGTGACTTTTCATTTTTCTTGAGCTGCTCCCAGTATTCTTTCTTTGTCTTTGGTTTTAGCAAGTGTGATTATGATATGCCTTGGTGATTTTCTTTTGGAGTCTATCCTGTATGGGGCTTGTTGAGCTTCTTGGATTGTCAGGTTTTCATCTTTCATGATATTAGGGAACACAGTTGCAGGTGGGAAGCTAATCTGACAAAAATTTAGGCAGCTTCCACCTCAGTGAAATTGCTAGAGGTCCAGTATGTGGATCATGTCAAGATATTCCTCCTAAAGTGAAGAATAAGTTATTGGATCTGGACCCTCCAATTAAAAAGCAGGTACATTGCCTCGTGGGTCTCTTTAGATTTTGGAGACAACGTATCCCTCATTGGGGTGAGCTACTCTGGCCTACTTATCATGTAAGTTGAAAAGTTGCAAGTGTTGAGTTGGGGTCCAAAACAAGGGAGGGCTTTGCAACAGATTCAGGCTGCTGTGCAAGATTCTCTGCCTGTTGGGCTATATGATCCAGCTGATCCAATGTTGCTTGAAGTGTAAGTGGCAGTTAAAGATGCTATTTGGCAGCATCTTTATCATTATCCATTTCGCTTATATTTATCTTTATCTTTATCAATTTTTTGGCAGGCCCCTATTGGTGAATCACAGAACAGACCCATACGACTTTGGAGTAATACCCTGTCATCCTTTGCAGATATCTGTTTTCCTTTTAAGAAACAGCCTTTGGCTTCTTATTGAGTCTTATTAGAGACTGAATGCTTAACCATGGGCCACCAAGTCATCATGTGGCCTGAGCTACCCATCATGAACTGGATGTTGTCTAACCCACAGAGTCATAAAATTGGACCTACAGAGCAGCACTCTATCATTAAATGAAAGTGGTATGTATGAGATCAAGCCCAAACAGGACATGAAGGCACAAGTAAGTTGCATGAAGAAGTGGCCAAAATACCCATGGTCTTCACTTCTGTCACCTTATCCTTCTCCTCTCAGTCTGCTCCTATGACCTTATGGAGGGTTCCATATGATCAGTTGACAGAGGAAGGGAAAACTTAAGCCTAGTTTATAGATGGTTGTGTGTCATATGCAGGCACCACTCAAAAGTTGACAGCAGCTGCATTGTAGCTCCCTTATGGAATCTCCCTGAAAGACATAGGAGAAGGGAAATCCTTCCAATGGACAGAACTTTGAGCAGTTCACTTGATTGTTCACTTTGCTTGAAAAGGAAATGTGCAAATGTGTAATTACATACTTATTCATGGGCTGTGGCCATTGATTTTGTTGGAAGATGATTGGAAAATTGGTGACAAGGAGGTATGGGAAAGAGGTATGTGGATAGACTTATCTGAATCAGCCTAAGAAGTGAAGATATTTGTGTCTGATGCGAATGTTTACCAAAGTATGATCTTGGCAGAGGAGGACTTTAACAATCAAGTCGATAGGATGATGTGTTCTGTGGAAACCAGTCATCCTCTTTTCCCATCCATTCTTGTCATTTCCCAATGGGATCATGAACCAAGAGGCCATGATGGCAGTGATGCAAGTTATGCATGAGCTGAGCAACATGGATTTTCACTCATGAAGACGAACTTGCCTACAGCCACGGCTGAGTTCCCTGTCTGCCAGCAGTAGAGAACAACACTGAGTCCTCAGTACAGCACCATTCCTCAAGGTGATCAGCAAGCAGCCTGGCGGTTGGTTGATTACATTGGAACTTCTTCCATCATGGAAAAGGTACGGTTTCATTCTTACTGGGATAGACTCTTAGTCTGGCTATGGATTTGCCTTCCCTGAACACAATGCTTCTACCTAAACTGCCATCTGTAGTCTCACAGAATGTCTTATTCAGAGTCCTGGTGTCCCACATCTCATTGCCTCAGATCAAGGGACTCACTTCACAGCAAATGAAGCGTGGCAATGGGCCCATGCTCATGGAATTATCTGATCTTACCATTTTCCTCATTATACTGAAGTAACTGGCTTGATAGCGCAATGAAATGGCATTCTAAAGACACAATGATGGTGCAAACTAGGTGGCATTACTTTGCACAGTTGGGGCAATGTTCTTCAGGAAGATATACTGCTCTAAACTGGTGTCCAGTACCTGGTGCTGTTTCTCCCATAACCAGCATTCATGTCTCCAGGAACCAAGGGGTGGAAATGGGAATGACATCACTCACTATTACCCCTAGTAACCCACTCACAAAATTTTTGCTTACTGTCCCCTGACCCTATGCTCTGTTGGTCTAGAAGTCTTAGTTCCAAAAGGAGTAATATTCTCATCTGGGGACACAGTACTATTTCCATTGAACTGGAAGTTAAGTATGCCATCCTGTCACTTTGGGCTCTTTATGGCTCTGAATCAATAGGCAAAGAAGGCTTGATTGATCCTAATTACCAAGGGGAAATCAGATTGATATTACATAATGGAGGTAAAGAAGAGTGTGTCTGGAATACAGGTGATCCCTTAGGTTGTTTCTTACTACTAGCATTACCTGTGATTAAAGTCAATGGAAAACTATAGCAACCAAATCCTAACATGACTATTAATGGCACAGAAGCTTCAAGAATGGCAGTTTGGGTCACTCTACCAGGCACAGAACCATGATCAGCTAAGGTACTTGCTGAACGTAAAGGGAATATGAAATGGGTGGTGGAAGAAGGTAGTTCTAAATATGAGCTATGACCATGATACCAGTTGCAGAATTGAGGATTGCAATTGTTATGAGTATTCCTTCCTTGTATGTGTGCATCAAATAGTTTTATTTTCTTCACTTATAAAATATATGATGTAAATGGGGCTAGTGTGTTTTGGTTGTACTCATGTTAGTTTCATCATGTTACGTGTAAGTATGACTTCTGTGATCTAATGTGAGAAGCCAATCAGTTGAAAAAGGAGTTTTCTTGAGACTGTGGCCTTCTAGAGAATACAGCGTAAGAGTCTTCTTCGATCTTCCTTACTCATCATCCAGACTCCACGTGTATATGAGGCGATTGAAAATACCATGGCTTGGGTCAATCGTACGTTAGTCTTCAACGTGACATCTTTGCTTTTCAACACATTAAAGAGGTGTTTTTGGAGCAGATTTGCCCAGTACAATGCTTCTTTTGATTTCTTGACTGCTGCTCCCATGGGTGTTGATTGTGGATACAAGTAAAAGGAAATCCTTGACAACTTCAGTCTTGTCTCCGTTTATCATGATGTTGCTAATAGGTCTAATTGTGAGGATGTTTATTTTCTTAACTTTGAGGTGTAATCCATACTGAACACTATGGTCGTTGAATTATATTATTAAGTGCTTCAAGTCCTCGTCACTCTCAGTAAGCAAGGTTGTATCATCAGCATAAAGCAGATCGTTAATGAGTCTTCATCCAATCCTGATGCTACGTTTTTCTTCACAGATTTCAGCTTCTCAGATTATTTGCTCAACATTCAGACTGAATAGGTATGGTGAAATGATACAACCCTGAAGCACACATTTCTTGACTTTAAACCACACAGTATCCCCTTGTTCTTTTTGACAGACTGTGTCTTATTCATGTACAGGTTCCTAATGAGCACAATTAAGTGCTCCGAAATTCCCATTGTTTTGCAATGTTATCCATAATTTGTTATGATCCACAGAGTCGAATACCTTTGCATAGTCAATAAAACACAGGTAAACATCGTTCCAGTCTTCTCTGCTTTCAGCGTGGATCCATTTGACGTCAGCAATTATATCCCTGGCTCTCCACCCTCTTCTGAATCCAGCTTGAATTTCTGGCAGTTCCCTGTCAGTATAGTGCTGCAGCCGTTTTTTAAAAAAAAATCTTCAACAAAATTTTGCTTGAATGTGATATTAATGATATTGTTTGATAATTTTCACATTCAGTTGGACTACCTTTCTTGGGAATAGGCATAAATATGGACCTCTTCTAGTCAGCTGGCCAGGTAGCTATCTTCTAAGTTTCGTGGCATAGATGAGTGAGCACTTCCAGTTCTGCATCCATCAGTTAAAACATCTCAATTGATATTCCGTAAATTCCTGGAGCCCCCCCCCCCCATTTTTTATCAATGCGTTCAGTACAGCTTGGATTGCTTCCTTAAGTACCATCGATTCCTGACCATATGCTACCTCCTAAAGTGGTTGAATATTGATCAGTTCTGTTTTGGTTTAGTGACTGTGTATTCCTTCCATCTTCTGATGCTTCTTGCGTTGTTTAAGATTTTCCCTGTAAAATTCTTCAGTATTGCAACTTGAGACTTGAATTTTTTTAAATTTAATTTCTGTTTGAGAAATGCTCGGTGTATTGTTCCCGTTTGGTTTTCTAACTCCAGCTCTTTCACATGTCCTTATAGTACTTTACTTCGTCTTCTCAAGCCACCCGTTGAAATCTTCCGTTTATCTCTTTTACTTTATCTTTTCTTCCTTTTGCTTTAGCTACTCGACATTCAAAAGCAAGTTTCAGTCTCTTCTGACATCATTCTGGTCTTTTCTTTCCTGTTTTTTTAATGACCTCTTGCTTTCTTCATGTATGATCTCCTTGATGTCATTTCACAACTCGCCTGGTCTTCAGTGTTCAACGTGTCAAGTCTTATCTTGAGATAGCTTCTAAATTTAGGTGGGATATGCGCAAGGTTGTACTTTGGCTTTTTTGGACTTGTTCTGATTTTCTTTAGTTTCAGCTTGAACTTCTATATGAGCAATTAATGGTCTGTTCCGGTTGGCCCCTGGCCTTGTTCTGACTGATGATATTGAGCTTCTCCATTGTCTCTTTCCACAAACGTAGTCAATTTGATTCCTGTGTATTCCATCTGGCGAGATCCACGTGTATAGCCGCCTTTTATGCTGGTCTTGAAAACTTCTATCACGCAATCTCCAGCATCGTTTCTATCTCTAAGGCCATATTTTGCAACTACTGATCGTTCTTCTTTGTTCCAACTTTTGAGTTCCAATCATCAGCACTTATCAATGCATCTTGATTGTATGTTTCGTCAATTTCAAACTGCAGAAGTTGGTAAATACCTTCAGTTTCTTCATCTTTGATTTTACTGGTTGGTGCACATGTTTAAACAATAGTCGTCTTAACTCGTCTTCCTTGTAGGTGTATGGATATTATCCTATCACTGACAACGTTGTACTTCAGGATAGATCTTGATGAGTTCTTTTTGACAATGAATGCAACAACATTCCTTTTCAAGTTGTCACTCCTGGCATAGTAGACCATATGATTATTCCATTCAAAATGGCCAATATCAGTCCATTTCAGCTCACTAATGCCTAGGATATCAACATTTATGCATTCCATTTCATTTTTGTCGATTTCCAATTTTCCTAGATTCATACTTTGTACATTATACCTTCAGATCATTAATGGATGTTTCCAGCTGTTTCTTCTTGTTTTGAGTTGTGCCACATCAACAAATAAGGTCTGAAAGCTTGACTTCATCTATGTCATTAAATTAACTCTACTTTGAGGAGGCAGCTCTTCCCCAGTTGCATTTTGAGTGACTTCCAAATTGGGGGCCTCATCTTCCGGCACTATATCGGACAATATTCCACTGTTATTCATAAGGTTTTCATTGGCCAATTTTTTTTTCAGAAGTAGACTATCAAGTCCCTCTTCCTCGTCTGTGTTAGTGTGCAAGCTCCACTGAAATCTGTCCACCACTGCTGACCCTGCGGGTATTTTAAACACCAGTGGCATAGCTTCCAGCATCAAAGCAACATGAAAGCCACCACAGTACAAAAAAAAAAAAATGACAAGTGGGCGTAGATACGTAGAAAGGTCAAAATTAAAATATGGAGAAGTGTATAACATGAAACACTCATCCACATTTTAATTTTAAGTGCATACCATGAAACCCCCACATGTCTGTGATTTTTTTGTACTGTGGGGGTTTGCGTGTTTCTGTGATGCTGAAATCTATGCCACTGGTTTTCAAACACCAGCAAGGTCACTCATGACAGGCAGATTTCAGCTTAGCCTCCAGACTAAGACAGACTAGGAAGAAGGACATGGTGACCTACTTCGGGAAAACAAAAATGGCCAGTGAAAACCTTATGAATAGCCGTGGAACATGGTCTGATATAGTGCCTGAAGATGAGCTCTTCAGGTTGAAAGACACTCAAAATTCAACTTGGGAAGATCCGCCTCCTCAAAGTAAGATCAGCCTTAATGACATGCATGGAGTTAGGCTTTCAGGATTTTCATTTGCTGAAGTGGAACAACTCAACATGAGAAGAAACAGTTGCAAACATCTATTAATAATTTGAACGTTGAATGTACAAAGTATGAATCAAGAAAAATTGGAAATTGTCAACAATGAAATGGAACTCATAAACATTGATATCCTAAGCATTAATGGGCTGAAATGGACTTGTATTGGTCATTTTGAATAAGACAATGATGCGGTCTACTATGCCAGGAATGACAACTTGAAAAGGAATGGTGTTGCATTCATCGTCAAAATGAATATTTCAAGTCAGAATCTACTCAGTGGCAATGGGTTTGGTTTTTTTGGTTATATCCTGAAATACAGTGATGTCAGTAACAGGATAATATCCACATGCCTACAAGGAAGAGCAGTTAATATACTATTATTCAAATTTATGCACCAATCACTAAGGCTAAACATGAAGAAATTGAAGATTTTTACCAACTTTTGCAGTCTACAATTGATCAAACATGCAATCCAGATGCATTGATAATTACTGGTGATTGGAATGTGAAAGTTGGAAACAGAGGGATGAGTAGTTGGAAAATATGGGCTTGGTGACTGAAATGACATTTGAGATTATAGGATAGAATTTTCAAGATCAAGGATTTATTCATTGCAAATACATGTTTTCAACAACATAAATGGTGACTATACACATAGATCTCGCCAGATGGAATATATAGGAAACTAATTGACTACATTTGGGGAAAGAGATGGTAGAAAGGCTCAATATCATCAGCTAGAACAAGGCCAGGGGCCATCTGTGGAACAGACCGTCAATTGTTCATATGCAAGTTCAGGTCGAAGCTGATGAAAATTAGAACGAATCCACAAAAGCCAAAGTATGACATTGAGTGTATCCCACCTGAATTTACAGCTAATCTCAAGAATAGATTTTACTTTTGAACACCAAAGACCGAAGACCAGGCGAGTGGTGGAATGACATCAAGGGAATCATGCACAAAGAAAGCAAGAGGTCATTAAAAAGACAGGAAAGACACATGAGCAAAATGAAGATCAGAAAATAACTTTGTTGGTTTTGAACATAGAATAGCTAAAGCGAAAAGAAGAAACGATGAAGTAAAAGAATTGAACAGAAGATTCCAAAAGACAGCTGGATAAGACAAATTAAAGTACTATAAAGACAGGTGCAAAGACCTGGAGTTAGAAAACCAAAAGGGAATAACACACTTGACGTTTCTCAAGCTGAAAGAACTGAAGAAAACATTCAAGCTTCTAGTTACAATATTGAAGGTTTTTAAGAGGAAAGTCTTTTTTTTTTAATTGTACTTTAGATAAAGTTTTACATAACCCATAGTTTCTCATTAAAGAATTAGTACACATATTGTTTTATGACATTGGTTAACAACCCCACTACATGTCAACACTCTCCCTTCTCGACTTTGACTTCCCTATTACCAGCTTTCTTATCCCCTCCTGCCTTCTAGTCCTTGTCCCTGGGCTGTTGTGCCACATTAGTCTCATTTTCTTTTATGGGCCTGTCAAATCTTTGGCTGAAGTGTGACACTCAGGAGTGACTTCATTACTGAGCTGAAAGGGAGTCCTGGAGCCATACTCTCAGGGTTTCTCAAGTATCTGTCGGGCCAGCAAGTCTGGTCTTTTTTTGAGAGTTAAAATTTTGTTCTACATTTTTCCCCAGCTCTGTCTTGGACCCTCTGTTGTGATCGCCACCAGACTAGTCAGTGGTGGTAGCTGGGCACCATCTAGTTGTACTGGACTCAGACTGGTGGGTGCCGTGGTAGTTTTGGTCCATTAGTCTTTTGGAATAATCTTTCACTTGTTTCATGTTTTCTTTATTTTCCGTTGCTCCCGAAGTGGTGAGACCAGTGGAGTATCTTAGATGGCTGCTCACAGGCTTTTAAGACCCCAGATGCTACTTACAAAGGTAGAATGTAGAACATTTTATTTATAAACTATGTTATGCTAATTGAGCTAGCAGTTCTCTGAGATGATGGTCCCCACAGCCCTCAGCCTAGCAATCTGGTCCCTCAGGGAGTTTGGATGTGTCTATCGAGCTTCCATGACCTTTCCTTGTACAAGTTGTGCTGGCTTCCCCAGGATTCTGTACCGTCTTACCCTTCTCCAAAGTTACCACTTATCTATTGTCTATTCAGTGTTTCCCTCATCACCGCTCTCCTCCCTGGTAACCATCAAAGATTGTTTCTTTTTTTGTGTAAACATTTTTATGAGATTTTACAGTAGTGGTCTCATATAATATTTGTCCTTTCATCATAGACTTCCTTCACTCAGAATAATATCCACCAGATTCATCTATGTTGAGATGTTTCTCATATTCATCACTGTTCTTTATTGTTGTGTAATACTCCATTGTGTGCATTTACCATAGTTTGTTTATCCATTAATCTTTTGATGGACATCTAGGTTGTTTCCATCTTTTTGCTATTGTGAACAATGCTGCAATGAACATTCCTAGGAGTTGGATTGTTGGATCATATGGTATTTCAATTGCCAGCTTTCTAAGGAAGCTCTATATCGTTTTCCAGAATGGTTGTATCATTTTACATTCCCACCAGCAGTAAGACTTCTGATATCTCCACAGTCTCTGCAACGTTTGTTATTTCCAGTTTTTTTGCTTCATGCAAAATGCCAGGGCGTGATGGTATCTCATTGTGGTTTTGACTGGCAGTTCTCTAATGGCTAGTGGAGGCAAGCATTTCCTCATGTATCTGTTGGCTGTTTGAATGTCTTCTTTGGTGAAGTGTCTGTTCATTTCCTTTGCCCATATTTTAATTGGATTATTTGTCTTTTTGTTGTAGAGGTGTTGGATTTTCCTGTAGATTTTATAGATTAGAACTTTGCCTGATTTATAATGGCAATTTTTTTTCCCAATCTGTAGGTTCTCTTTTTACTCTTTTCGTGAAGTTTTTTGATGAGCATAATGTTTCATTTTTTAGAAGATCTCAGTTATGTAGCTTATCTTCTAGAGTTTGTGTGTTGTTATTTAGTTTTTGTATCCTGTTAATGCCATCCATTAGGGCCTCTAGCATTGATCCTATTTTTTTCTTCTATGAACTTTATAGTTTGTCACTTTATTTTTAGGTCTTTGATCCATTTTGAGTTAGTTTTTGTATATGGTGTGAGATATGGGTCCTGTTTCATTGTTTTGCAGATGAACATCCAGTTTGGCCAGCACCATTTGTAAAAAAGACAGTCTTTTCTCCATTTGATGGACTTTGGGCCCTTGTCGAAGAACAGGTTACTGTAGGTGGATGAATTTACACCTGGATTCTCAGTTCTGTTCCATTGGTCAATGCATCTTTCTTTGTACCTGTACCAGGCTATTTGAGTACTAAATCTATATCATAGGTTCTGAGGTCAGATAGTACGTGCCCTCCTACTTTATTCTTCTTCCTCAATAGTGCTTTACTTATCTGGGGTGACTTCCCTTTCCATATAAAATTAATGATTAGTTTGTTCATCCCTTAAAGAATGTTGTTGATATTTGGATGGGGATTGCATCGTATTGTTAGATTGCTTTGGGTAGAATTGATATTTTCACAATGTTGACTCTAGCTATCCATGAGCCTTGTATGTTTTTCCATTTATGTAGATCTTCTTCAGTTTCTTGCAGTAGTATTTTGTAATTTTCTTTGTATAGTTCTTTTACATCCCTGATTAGATTTATTCCTAAGTATGCATTTTTTTTTGGAGGGGGCTTTTATAAATGGTATTATTTTCCTGATTTCCTTTTCTTCATTCTGTTTATTGGAGTATAGAAATTGAACTGATTTTTTTTTATGTTTACTTTCTATCCTGCTATCTGCTGAATCTTTCTATTTGTTTCAGTAGTTTTCGTCTGGGGTTTTCTATGTATAGTATCATATCTTCCACAAATAGGTACAGTTTAACTTCTTCATTACCATTTGGATGTCCTGTATCTCTTTTTCTTGGATTATTGCTCTAAATAGGACTTCCAGCAAAGTGTTAAATAGGAGTGCTGATAAAGAGCATTTTTATCTTGTTCCTGTTCTCAGGGGGAATGTTTTCAGAGTCTCTCCATTAAGAATGATGTTGACCGTTGATTTTGAGTAGATGCCCTTTATTGTATTGAGAAATTTCCTTTCTTTACCTATATTATTCAGAGTTTTTATCAGGAATGGGTGTTGGACATTCTAAAATCCGTTTTCTTCATTGATTGATATGATCATGTGATTTTTTTCTTTTATTTATGTGGTGGATTATGTTGATTGATTTTCTAATTTTGAACCATCCTTGCATACCTGGTATGAATCCTACCTGGACCTGGTGTACTATTTGTTTGATGTGATGCTGAATTCTATTGGCTAAAGTTTTGTTGAGAATTTTTGCATCTATACTCACGAGAAATATTGGTCTGTAATTTTATGTTTTTGTGGTGTCTTTGCCTGGTTTTTCTCATCAGGGTTATGCTGGCTTCATAGAATGAATTCAGAAATGTTGCTTCCTTTTGTATGTTCTGAAATAGTTTGAGCAGTACTGGTATAAGCTGTTCTCTGAATGTTTGGTAGAATTCTGCAATGAAGCCATCTGGGCCAGGGCTTTTTAATTTTTTTTTTATTGTACTTTACATGAAAGTTTACAGAACAAATAGTTTTTCATTAAACAGCCAGTACATATATTGTTTTATGGCATTGCTTAACAACCCCATGACATGGCAACCCTCTCCTTTCTAGAACTTGGAGGACCTTTTTTTTTGTTGGCGAAAATATACATAGCCAAAGTTACAACATTTCAAAAATTTTTACATGAACAGTTCAGTGACATTGATTGCATTCTTCCAGTTGTGCTACTATTCTCACTATCCTTTTCCAAATTATTCCATCACCATTATCTTCAACTCACTGTCCCCGAGCTTCCCATCAAAACTTTTGAGTTGTTGCTGTCAATTTGTTCTCACAGAGATAATTCTTTTTTTTATCTTAGATGAAGAATTACAGAACAGAATAGTTTCTCATTAAACAGTTAGTACACATATTGCCCAATGACAATGGTTAACAAACCCACCATATGTCAGCACTGTCCCTTCTCAACCTTGGTTTCCTTACCGCCAGCTTTCCTGTCCCCTCCTGCCTTCTATTCCTTGTCCCTGGACTGCTGTGCCTCATTAGTCCCATTTTTTTTTATGGGGCTGTCCAATCCCAGGCTGAACAGTGAACCTCAGGAGTGATCTCACCATTGAGCTAAGACGGTGTCCGGGGACCATACTCTCAGGGTTTCTCAGGTCTGTTAGACCAGTAAATCTGGTCTTTTTTGATGTGTTAGAATTTTGTTCCACATCCTTCTCCAGCTCTGTCCAGGAGCCTCTGTTGTGATCCTGGTCGGAGCAGTCAGTGGTGATAGCTGGGCACCATCTAGCTGTACTGGACTCAGTCTGGTGGAGGCCGTGGTTACCTGTGGCCCATTATTCCTTTGGACTACTCTTTTCCTTGTATCCTGTTCTCTCCACTTTCCCTTGCTCCAGAAGGGGTGAGACCAGTGGAGTGTCTTAGATGGCTGCTCTCAGGCTTTTGAGCCCCCAGATGCTACTCACCAAGGTAGAATGTAGAACATTGTCTTTATAAACTGGGTTATGCCAATAAAGCTAGATGTTCCTCAAGACCTTGGTCAGCACAGCTCTCCGCCCAGCAATTCAGTTCCACAGGGAGTTTGGGTGTGTCTATGGAGCTTCCATGAACCAAAGCTTTTTTTTTTTGTTGTTGTTGTTTTTAATTATCTTTTTAATCTCTTATCTTGTTATGGATCTGTTCAGATTTTCAACATCACTCTGTTGTAGTTTGGGTACATAGTGTGTCTAGAAATTGATCCATTTCCTCTAGGTTTTCAAATTGGTTGGGGTATAGTTTTTCATAATACTCTGTTACGATGCTTCTTATTTCAGTTGAGTCTTTTGTAATGTCTCCAATTTCATTTCTTATTTGGGTTATTAGCGTCCTCTCCTGTTATTTTGTCAGTCTGGCCAGTGGTTTGTCGATTTTTGATCCTTTCAAAGAACCAACTTTTGGTTTTGTTTATTCTTTCTATTGTTTTTCTATTCTCTATTTCAATTATTTCTGCTCTGATCTTTATTATTTTCTTTCTTCTTTTGGTTGAGGGCTTTTTTTTTCTTTTTTGCTGTTCTGTATTTGTTCAAGCTGTGTAGGCAATGTTTTGATTTTGTCCCTTTCTTCTTTTTTGATGTGTGCATCTATAGCTATAAATTGTCCTCTGAGGACTGCCTTTGCTGTGTGCCAAAGATATTGATATGATGCATTTTCATTCTCATTTGTTTTAGGATTTGTTTTTATTTCATCTCTGATTTCTTCTATTATCCATTAGTTTGTAAGCAGGATGTTATTCTATTTCCATGTAATTGATTTATTTCCTGGCTCTTCCTGTTGTTAATTTCCGCCTTGATGTTGTTGTTGTCAGAGAAGATACTTTGTATTACCTCTATTTTGAATTTTGTTGATGGTTGCTCTGTGGCTTAAAATGTGATTTATTCTAGAGAACATACCATGTGCGTTGGAAAAGGAAGTGTAGTTTGCAGCTGTTGGGTGGAGTGTTCTATATATGTCTCTGTGGTCAAGTTGGCTAATTGTGCCCTTTGGTCTTCTGTATCTTTGAGTAGCTTTCAAGATGTTCTGTCCTTTACAGAGAGTGCTTTGTTCAAGTCTCCTACTCTTATTGTGGAACTGTCAATTTATCTTTTCAGTGCTGTTAGAATTTTTTTTTAAATGTATTTTGGAGCCCTGCTAATTGTTACATAGATATTTATTATGGTTATGTCTTCATGCTGGATTATCCTTTAATCATGATACAGTGCCCTTCTTTGTCTTTTATGGTGGATTTTGTTTAAAGTCTATTTTATCAGAGATAAGTACTGCCATTCCTGATCTTTTTTCATAGCTGTTTGCTTTATATATATTTTTTCCATCCTTTACTTTTTAACAAATTTATGTTTGTTTCTAAGGTGTGTCTCTTATATACACAGTATTGATGATTCCTGCTTTTTTTAATCCATTCTGTCATTCTGTGTCTCTTTATGGGGGCATTTAATCCATTTACATTCAGCATAATTATTTATAGGTGTGAATTTATTGCTGTCATTTTGTAGTGCTTTTTGTAGTGCTGACATTTTCCTTCTTCCTTTTACTCTTCTGTGCTAAATTACTTTTGTTTGTGAATTTTTTTCATTTCTTTTGTTTTTCTAGATTTTACTGAGACTTTATGTTTTTCTTCTTTATTTTGATGAGTAGATTTGTTAACTTTCTTTGTGGTTACTTTGAAATTAACCCTTGCATTCCTAGGTTCAAACTGGTATTATTACTTTGTATGGCCTTGCATTCCCCTCCATTATGAGGTTCTATACCTACACTTTTTATTCTCCTTTTTATTTTTCTGATGTTGTTATCATTTACAGATTAATCTCCCTGGTGCCCTGTTGTAATTCTTTTGGTTTTGGATAATCCTTGAGAGTTCATTTCCTAGGTTGGTATCTGGGTGGTACGGCCCCGAGTCCTAGATTCAGCCTGTGGTCTGATGTTGTTTGTTGTCAGACCTAGGACTCCCTTTAATAATACTTGGAAGTTTGTTTAGTTTATACATATTCCATTAATTTCTGTTTATCTGAAAATATCTTAATTTCACCATGATATTTGAATGAGAGTTTTGCAGGATATATTAATCTTGGCTGGCTTTTTTTTTTTGTTTTTCTTTCGAAGTTTTATATGTGTCATGCCTTCTTGCATGCATGGCTTCTGCCAAATAATCCAGGTTAGTCTTATTGTTCCTCCTCTGTATGTGACTTTTTGTTTTTCTCGAGCTGCTATCAGGATTCTTTGTCTTTGGTTTTAGCAACTGTGGTTATGATATGCCTTGGTGATTTTCTTTTGAGGTCTATCCTATACGGGATTCATTGAGCTTCCTGGATAGTCAGCTTTTCATCTTTAATGATATTGGGGAAGTTTTCTGTCAGCAGTTCTTCAATGATCCTCTGTTTTCTGTTTTCTCCTCCTGTTCTGGAACTCCAATCACCCAAATTATTTTTTTTTTTAATTGTACTTCAAGTGAAGGCTTACAGAACAAATAGTTTCTCATGAAACAGTAGTACACATATTGTTTTATGACATTGGTTAACAACCCCACAACATGTCAACCCTCTCCCTT
>NW_004443989.1:15543763-15563961 GCF_000243295.1 Trichechus manatus latirostris
TGGGTGGTATCCCAAATAATTCTCAGGTTTCTTCATTCTTCATTTTTTCTGATTTTTCCTGAAACAGTTGTATCCAAGTGTTTGTGTTCAATTTTGCTGATCCTGTCTTACATAGTTTCAAACCTGCTCCTCAGCTCTTCTATGACACTGTCTATTTCTAAATCTTATTGTTTATCTTTTGGATTTCTAATTGTTGTTTTTGTACGATTTCTACTTATGATTGTATTTTGACATTTTGTTCCTGTATTATTTTCCAGAATTCTTCCATTTTTTTTGTATTTTCCATGAATTTGTCTGCCTTTTCCATGACTTTGTCCTTTTTTTCCTCATTTTTGTTTGTTGCTTCAACTTTTGGATAGTGCTGAATATTAGAGATTTGAATTCCCTATTAGGTAATTCTAGTGCCTTTTCTTCTACTGGAAAGTCATCTGGTGTTTTATTTTGAATACCTACTGGAACCATCCCGTCCTTTTTATTGTATGTTTTGATATGTATGCTGTCTTTGAGGGATTCAGTAGTTATTTTGCTTGTTTATTGATTGTAGATTTCTTTGTTTCATCTCTTTTTTTTTAATTTGGTAATGTCTGAGATGGCAGTGTCATGGATTGATTTGTGAGCCCCCAAAATATTTGTCAACTTGGCTGGGTCATGTTTCCCAGTATTCTATGATTGTGTATCATTTTGTAATCTGACATGATTTCCTTATGTCTTGTAAACTCTCACTGTGTTGCAATAAGATGGATTAGCAGTAGTCATGCTGATGAGGTATAGAAGATTAGATAGTGTCTTAAGAGAATCTTTTTTTAGGTATAAAAGAGAGAAGCAAGCAGAGACATATAAGTACCTCATACCACCAAGAAAGCAGCGCTGGGAGCAGAGCACTTCCTTTGGACCTGAGGTTTCTGGGCAGAGAAGCTCCCAGACCAAGGAAAGATTATGATGTGGACCTTCCTCCAGAGCCAATGGAGAAAGCGTTCCCCTGGAGTCAGTGCTCTGAATTTGCACTTGTAGCCTTGTGGACTGTGAGAGAATATACTTCTCTTTGTTAAAGCCATCCACTTGTGGTATTTCTCTGATAGTAGTACTATATGACTAAGACAGAAGAGCAGTGCATTATTTGTTGTTTGTTCATCTGTGGGAATGATAATTTTCACCTCCTTGTCCAATGAGCAGGATCAGTCACTCAGTTATGGTGCAGCAGAACAGGTCCAGTTGAAGGGGAGTTACTTGGATGGGTTCTTTGTGACACATACTAGGGCCGACAGGGTGAGGTGGGAATCAGTGCAGGACAGTTTCTGGTAAGCTGTGCCTGTGCTGATTGGGGGTGTGATGTTCAGTGCATGGTGCAAGTAGGCAAGAAGGAGGGGAGAGACTGTGATGTGTGGGACTAGGATTGGTATGGGAAAGAGGAGAGAGAAACAGGGGCCAAAAAGAATCAATCAAATAAACAAAATGAGTCCCAAGAGAGCTTACCTTTGGAGTGTGGAGATGAGAAACTGACTGAGAAATGGAGAAAACCAAAAAAAAAAAAAAAAAGAAAAAGGGGAAAAGAAAAACAAAGCCCCCAGGCATCTCACCAGTGCAGCTGCGAAGATTGGGGAAGTGACTCCCAGGCAGCCAAGTACAGCCTGGCCAGAAGGGGTAAGGTGAAACACAGCACCAGGTATTCAGGAGACAGGAAGAGAAGGTAAGTATAGAGAGAGGAGAAACTGAGAAATGAAGAAGCACAAAAAAGAGAGAAAAGAAAAAGAAAGCAAAATAAAGAAGAAATGCCCCCAGGGATCTCACCATTCAGCTGTGCAGACTGGGGAAGTTGCTCCCAAGCTCAGTACAGCCTGACTAGAAGGGTGTCTGAAGCTGATAAAATGAAAAATAAATAAATAAATAAAATGGAACAACTCAAAATAAACAAAACCCCAGGGAACCCATTAGTGTGTTGACATGAGCCAGGCAGCACTTCCACAGTGGAGTGGCATTTCACAGCCCTTCTTGGAAAAGCAAAGATGGCACAGGGAGCCAAATATTAGAGAGAAAGTAGGGGGAGGTTGTGAGAGATATGGAAGACACAAAAAGAAGCAGAAAAAAGCAACACCACAAACAAATGGCACTCAGGGAGTTGGCCAGTGTGGGCGGGTGGACTCCAAGTGGCACAAGGCTGAAGTCGGTGCCTCCTGCCAAGAGACTGGCCACAGGAAGCAGAGGAGGCCAAGTAGGTGTAAAGAAGTGTGGGGGATGAGAATGTTTATATCGCTGGATACCAGTTGTTCTGTCTCCTGCTGGGAGCTCAGTGAAGCTGCTTTCCTGTACTCCCTGTTCTCTGATGACAGGAGTCCAAGGTGGTGAATCCATGCTGCGTTAGCTAATAAGAGACCTCCGCTTGTAACTCTCTTTGCTCTCTGTTCTCTGTAACTTTCTTATTCCACTTGGTGCTTTGCTGAGTTCTTTATCTTTTCATTTGATGCTTAGGGTTCCAGGATTGAGGCTTGTCTCTGTTTGACATAGTTTTTCAGGTCTTTGCTGTGGAGAGACAGTGTAGTGCTTCTGTCTATAGTGTCATGTTGCCTGTAAGTCTATGGAGAAAATGTTAAACAATGCAGGAAGCATCAAATAAGATGGAAGGACTACAGAGTCACTGTACTAAAAAGAATTGGTTCATAGTCAACCATTTCAGGAGGTAGCATATGATCAAGAATCTGTGGTAAGGAAGGAAGAGCTTCAAGATGAACTGAAGGCATTGAAAAGAAAAAAAAGGGGGCTCCAGGAGTTGACAGAATGCCAACTGAGATGCTTCAACAAATGGATGCAGTATTAGAAGTGCTCACTCATCTATGCCAAGAAATTTAGTAGACAACTACCTGGCCAACCGACTGGGGAGATCCATATATATGCCTATTCCAAAGAAAGGTGATCCAATCAAAAGTGGAAATTATCAAACAATACCAGTGATATCACACACAAGTAAAATATTGCTGAAGATCAATCATTAATGGCTGCAACAGACAGGGGATTTCCAGAAATTCAAGCCAGATTCAGAAGATGATATGGAACAAAGGATATCAATGCTGATGTCTAATAGATCCTGGCTGAAAGCAGAGAATGCCAGAAAGATGTTTACTTATGTTATATTAACTATGCAAAGACATTCGACTGTGTGCTTCATAACAAATTATGGATAACACTGTGAAGAATGGGAATCCCAGAACAGTTAATTGTACTCATGAGGAGCCCATACATAGATCAACAGGCAGTCATTCAAACAGAACAAGGGGAACCTGCGTGGTTTAAAGTCAGGAAAGATGTGTGTCAGGGTTGTATCTTTTCACCATTCTTAGTCATTCTGTATGGGATAAAGTTGTGGAAGACCTCCTCTGTAGAGATAAATAGCTTGGAAATTCTATGTGGAAGTTCTATTCTGTCCTATAGGGTCAGTATAAATCAGATTTGACTCGATGACAATGTATTTTTTTAACCAATGTATTTGACCTAACCACAATTTATAAAACATTCACTGCATTGCAATATAACCAACTTTGATGGTTAAGATTATGTGTCAGCTTGGCTGGGCCATGATTGTCAGTGTTTATATATAATCACCCCCATGTGGGATCTGCTGTGAATAGTCCATCAGTTGAAAGGGAGTTTCCTTGGGAGTGTGGCTTGCATCTGAATATAAGCGGACCATTCTGGCTTTTGCTTGCTCTGGATCCTGCAGCTGCCTCCTGTTCATCTGAACTCTGGTTCATGGGGTTTGACCTGCCAATCTTGGGTTTGCCAGCCCCTGTGGCTAGGTGAATCAGGAGAATCCTCTATCCTAATCCATGGACTTGGGACTTCCCAGCCTCTACAATCATGTGAGCAGTTTCCTTGATATAAATCTCTCTCTATATATATATATTTGTAAGGTTCACTGGTTTTGCTTCTCTAGAGAGCCCAGCCTAAGACACCAGTCAAAATATCACTATTTTTTCTACTTGATTCCATTATCTTTTACCATGTCAAAAATTTATTAGATTGTTCTCCTATGTGCATATATGTCTATCTCAATAATAATTAACAAATATGTTTAAATACAACTAATGTGTACAACATATTGCTGAGTGTTTTCTTCCTTGTTGGTTTTTGGTTGAAAGCAGAGAATACCAGAAAGATGTTTATCTGTGTTTTATTAACTATGCAAAGTCATTTGACAGTGTGACTCATAACAAATTATTAATAACATTACAAAGAACGGGAATTCCAGAACACTTAATAGTGTTCATGCAGAACCTGTACATAGATCAAGAGGGAGTTGTTCAAGCAGAACAAAGGGTTACTGAGAGTTTTAAATTCAGGAATAGTGTGTGTCAGGGTTTTATCCTTTCACCATACTTATTCAATCTGTATGCTGAGCAAATAATGTGAGAAGCTGGACTGTATGGAGAAGAAACGGGCATCAAAATGAGAGAAAGACTTACTAATAACCTACAATATGCAAATGAGACCACTTTGTTTTCTGAAAGTGAAGAAGACTTGAAGCACTTACTCATAAAGTTCAAAGATTACAGCCTTCATTATGGATTGCACATCAACATAAGGAAAAAAATCCTCACACTGGACCAATAAGAAAAAAACCATGATAAACAGAGAAAACGTTGAAGTTGTGAACAATTTCATTTTACTTGGATCCACAATCACCACCCATGGAAGCAGTAGTCAAGAAATCAAACACACATTGCATTGGACAAATCTGCTACAAAAGTCCTCTTTAAAACTTTAAAAGCAAAGATGTCACCTTGAGAAATAAGGTGCTCGTGACCAAAGGCATGGTATTTTCAATCTACTCTTATGCATGACAAGCTGGAGAATGAATAAGGCAGATCAAAGAAGAATTGATGCATTTGAATTATGATGTTGGTGAAGAATATTGAATATACCACGGACTCCAAGAAGAATGAACAAATCTATCTTGCAAGAAGTACAGCCAGAATGCTCCTTAGATGCAAGGATGCTGAGAGTTCGTCTCACATACTTTGGACATATTATCATAAGGGACCAATTCCTGGAGAAGGACATTGTGCTTGGTAAAGTAGAGGGACAGTGAAAAAAGAGCAAGACCACCAATGAGATGGACTGACACAGTGGCTCCATCAATGATCTCCTACATAGCAACAATTGTGAAGATGGTGCAACACTAGGCAGTGTTTTATTCTTTTGCACATAGGGTCACTATGAGTTAGGACTGACCCAATAACACCTAAGGACACTAATAGTGCAACGGAAGATAAATGCCCTTGTTTCCAAATATAAAATTTGTATCTAAAATTATATTTACTTCTAGGCTCTGTGTTGGAATATTTCCTATTTGTACAGTAGCATACTCTCTTATTAATAAGTTTAAAGGAGCCCAGGTGGCACAAAGGTTAAGTGCTTAGCTGCTAACCAAAGTTTGCATTTCAAGCCCACCTATCTGTTATGCAAGAGAAATACCTGGTAGTATGTTCCTATAAAGATTACACCCTAGAAAATCTTATGAAACAGTTCTACTTGATCACATGGCATTGCCATGAGTCAAAAATCAAATTGATGGAAACTACCACAACCATAACGTCAGTGGATTCTTAATACATTTAATAGGTAATCAGACAAATTATCTTCAATTTTATATTTTTCTTTACTTTCCTGGTTGTATTAACTCATTCCTTGTTTCATAAAAGTGATAAGACACTCCTACATGTTTAAAAAATCATTTTTTCAGATGGAAAAATAAAAATAAAATAAACAGAAACCTTTCCCTGGCTAGATTTCTGGCTACAACATATAGGAATATGTGAACTGGTGAAACTATAAATATATTAACCAAGTGTTTACATATTTGTAGAACTTTATGCTTCCTATTCTATTTTGGTTCAGGCTAGTTAGGTACTGTTGAGTTAGTTCCAACTCATAGTGATCCCATGTGACAGAGTAGAACTGCCCATAGGGTTTTCCAGGTTGTCATCTTTATGTGAGTAAATTAACAGGTCTTTTCTCCCATGGAGCCACTGGGTAATTTCAAAATGCCAACCTTTTATTTAGCAGTTGAACACTTAACCATTATGGCACCAGCGTTTCTTGCTTCAGGTTTACCTAAGTATAATTTACATTTACTTTCTGCAGATGTACATTTCTATTGATGTTGGCCAGGTTTAAGGCTTTATACTAGAGTTTCTCAGTATCAGCACTATTGCCACTTTGGGCAATATAGTTATTTCTTGTGGGGAGCAGTCCCGGGTACTGTATGTTTTTTAGCGGCATGCCTGGAATCTAACACTAGTGCCAGAAATACCTGCCCCTGGTTTTGAAAACTAAAAGTGATTCCAAGAATTACCAGATGTTCCTGGGAGCAAAATTGCCCTGTAATATAGACATATACAATATTACCCAATGACTTACCCAAGTCAATCTAAGTGAAAGGCATTTTGTCAAACTGGATTGAGCAGTATTCATGTAAAAGAAACTATTGGAAATCAATATGAGGGTGAGAGGCAGGTTTGAGTTTCAGCATGAGAATAATTTCCTGTATTGTTTCTTAACCTGACAACAAATGGCACTAATTATTATCCAGAATTGAAAACAGAGGTCTCATCTATAAATATTACTGTGGAGTCTGTACGAGACAGATGTGGAAAGACAGACAAAAGTCTTTCCCTTGAAAAGAAGTCATGTTCAGAGTCATGAAGGTTCCCCAGAATCGCCTTGCATATGGATCCCTAGAGAGATGCTGACCAGCTGGGGAAACCACAACTTCTGAGAGGAAACCATTCCCTGAATCCTTCTCCTGAATCTGCTGACAAGATGGGTCACTAAGCTTAGTGCATCCTGAATGCCCCCTGGAGACTACTCCTCTACTGACCTCCTGCAGGGAGGTTTTTGTCTGGGCTCAGGCTGACTTCCTCTCACTGTGTCTTTGCACAGTAATACAGGGCCATGTCCTGAGAATTCCAAAAGTTCAGTTTTAAACTTGGCTCTTGGAGTTTTCCTTGGTGATGCTGACTTGGGACTTGAGAGTTGGGTTATAGAATGTGCTCCCACTATACCCTATTGCACCAAGCCAGTCTAGTTGCTTCCCTGGAGGCTGACGGACCCAGCTCACAGCATAGCTGCTTAAAGAGAATACAGAGACAGCACAGGTAATAGAAAGGGTTTGCGAGGGCTTCACCAGTCCTGGGCCTGACTCCTGAAGCTTCACCTGGGACAAGGCACCTGGAGACAAAGAGAAATTCAGTGAGTCATGAGTTCAAATGTCACATACCCAGACCTTCATGTCTGAATCCCTTAGACACTCACCTCTGGAAGCTGCTATCAGAAAGAGGAAAACCCACATGTGTTTCACCTTATTGTGGATAAGGTCCATGACCCCCAGAAAATATTCTCTGAGATGAGGAGGAACCTGAATTTATGTAAATAGATTCTGTGAGTTCCTCTGGCTGCTTAAGTGGGATTTGCATGTGGGAGGTGCATTTGCATGTAAAGGTGAAGAGGGATGAAGGGAGGCCCCTTTCTCTAACATTCTCACTGGATAAAAGATGCTGGGTATTCCTTTGGGAGAACACAATACTTTCTGGGGCCTTCACTTCACCAAGCCCTGGATTCTCTTAATTCACACCAGGATATATTCTGGTCAGGAAGTCAGATGCAACCAAGAATCAAGGACACTTTTGGGAATAGAGTCAATGCACCTCTACTCCCAAGCATGGATAGATACATACGTACATACATACATACATAAAATACATAGATACATAGATAGACAAATAGATGAATTAAAAGATCAGTTAATGTCAAATAGTTACCACAACTCCAGGACTCCCTGAATGGTCAAGTACTCATTCTGATTCATTTCACACCTGTGTTAGCTCATGTTTATACTTTTGATGTTTCAAAGTGTAGAGACAGCAACTAAATGGACCAAAAACATAGAATTCAGACAAAACTGAGTCTAAAGTAAAGTTTGTTGTACATTGAAGTGACTTTGAAAGATTCATTAACTTGGATGAATGTTTCTTCACCTGAAACACCTTTACAACTATGTATACTCAAGAGTTACTGTAGAGGGGAATATCTTCATGCCAACCTAAAGTCCTTTTTTGTTTTTTTATTAGTTATTTTTACAAAGATTATAGATTTCTGCTTAGATAGTAATCATTCCTAGCATTGTTGCAAAGACCAGCAACACCCTAGTTCTCATTTTTCCCAGAAGTTGAGTTTCTGCAACAAATTTCTGAGTCTGTAGACTACTTGAAGGAGAACTCTGAGCAACAGAAACCCTCAAGACCTACAGAGAGATTTAGTGCTAAGTCCTAGTTTACCAATATTTTGGGTCAGTAACCCGGTCTTTGTATATAATTCGTATATCCTAGATGTGTCGTTCCTTGCTTTCTGAGTCACTAACAGAGGATATTGAATTGACTGAAAATGATTTCCATTACTTTGGATGGAATGATATTCATGATTCTTGGAAATACTGCTGTCCTCCAAATGGGTTGCAGAAGGCATGAGTTTACCATTGCCAGAGGGAAAGTCCCTGACCAGGAAGCAGGTCTCCTTGAAAAATCCTGCTGAAGTCGGCCCCGTGATATCCTATGTCACTGAATCTGAGATTATGTCCTGTTGCTGTGACGAAGAATCCGAGAGACCTCCACTGAAGGAGTCGGGGTGGGAGGACATCAGCAGTTCTGAGCTCGACTCGTACAGCTACACATGGCACATGCCATCTGAGGACAGGAAAAAAAATCATCATAATTGTTAAACGTCAGACACCTAATCCATGTAATCTCATTATGGAAATCACCGAGATACTCACGAGGTGAAGTGACTACAAGGTGGAAGCACGTCAACAGGAATCTCATGATTTTCTGGAAAAGGTGTATAATTCCTGGGGAACTCAGCACACAGTATGAAGGTTCTTGTCAGATTCTGGCATTTAACATGGAAGGTGAAGACGTCATTTTCATGTGGGAGGCCCCAGGTAGAAATCAGGGAAAGGCCAGGTAAGGTCTCAGTCTCTGATTTAGAAGCTAGAAAAAGCAAGTCAGACTGATTCCTCAAGAAATGCCCTAGCCTTACTGACAGCTTAGGGGCCAAGAGATGGAGATCATATATGTTTCTATTCTTGAGAGAGAGAGAGAGCTTGGAAATGGAAAATAAACTCTTGTCCCATGAGAAATGCCCTTTTCCTTTCATAGGGACACACTTAACTTCCGACCGATCTTTCAGGAACATATTATTTGACATCCCTATCTTCTTTTTTGCTTCTATTATACTGTTGGGTGGCACTTGGGAGGACATTGGAGCAGTACTTATTATATGGGGCATGCTGCTCCAGGAACAACAAATGTGGGGCCACTTCCAAGCTCAGCACCTTGAGTGTTGAATGACCTTTGCCAGATCACTCGACTCTTTCCTGGTGGCTCCTTATCTCCAGAATGGGCCTTGTGAATAGCTACCAACCTTGGATTTAGGGGAACATGGAGCTCTGGTGTCACAGTGGTTAATAGTTACAGCTGCTAACCCAAAGGTAGGCAGTTCAAATCCACCGTCCTCTCCTTGGAAACCCAATGGGGCAGTTCTACTCTCTCCTATAGGTCACTGTGAGTCAGAATCGACTCGACGGCAATAGGTTAAGTGGATGATAATTATTCCGCCAGGATATACACAGAGTTTATATTCAGTGACAGTAAATCATTATTCATAACCTTGAAGCACTTGGATTCTTACCTGCTGCTACTCTTAGCACAGATCTGAGAACAATCTCCTTGCACCGCGATCTTTCTGGGCTCTGGCCTGAAGGGGGATCATGAAGTGTGTCAATTCTCCCGATATCTCCTCTACTTTTGTGATTCCTTGTTCTTAGTTGGAACTTGCCTGCACAATTCTGTGTGTGGGCTTTGCATAAGTGATCACTTGTGTAAGTAAAGATTTTCTAGAATGTATTATGAGTAGGAGTGCATGTTGGTGTTTGTGTGTCAAATGTTTGTGTTTGTGTGTACCTGTGCTGAGCATTAAAGAGATGTTTCCATGCAATTTGATCAAAAATTATAAATGCTTAGGCTAGGAAAGAATTCTCATGTTTGTATAAATGTAAGAAGGCTGCATGGTAAGATGCTGTGAGCATGTGAAAATTACAAAAATAAGAAAAAATCAAACTCTTTGAGTCCCTAGAGCTCTCCCTTTTCCACACCATGACCCAGGTGGCCATTTTCTCTGGAAGGCCTGAAACTGGGTTATCTACTATCCCATCTACTACCCCAAATATGCAAATAAGAAGTCACTTAGCTAAGCTGAACACCACAACCAGCTGTTCTAAGATTGTGCACAGGAGACTACATGACCTCAAGAGCTGGGCGAGTCCTGTCAAAAGCTTTCTCTTAAATATGTACTTTTCAGGGGAAGATTGTTTGAAGTGAGGCACTGGTGTATGAGGCTGTAGGGAATTCCATGGATGGATGTGCTCTGTAAGAAAGCACAAGCAGGAAAGACAAATTCATGGACTGAATAAATGTCATCACTCTGAGGACACTCTACTGAAGACCAAACAGCACTTTTCATGTGTAAAGTATATCTACTATCTCTCTGTTCTTGTGCATTTAATGTGAGGCTGGTGTTTGTTCAGGTTAATTCAGTAGGCTATGTTTCTTTTTATATTGTATGTGTAATGCAACTTTATTATTATCAGAGTTACCCATATGGAGATGATCTAATGAAATTCCACCAAATCCTCTATTCTCACCATGTAACAGAATCAAGACAAGGCCTACATGAATCTTCCCAGAAAGCTGAACACAGGAACAATGAGATATTTCCCCTAAAGCTCCCACTCTCTGTGACACTCAATCCTATGTAAAGAGGAGATTAAAAAAAAAATCCTTATATTTCAAAGTTACCTTCTAATTCTAGAGTCAGAATTAAAAAAACACGTTTTCTCTGGATGTTGTTGTTTGTGGGATTAGAAAAAATCACAGACAGTGACACAAATCTCCCCTATCCTCCCCCGAATTGCACCTAGGGTGGGACCTGAGCTCAATGGGTCCTGAGGGCTCTCTGCTTACAGCCTCCCATGACTTTCAGGTGAAGTGTTTGCTGGACTCCCACTATCTTACCCCCATCGTGGGTCTCACAGAGCAGTATCTTCTTTGGTCCTAAGTATCCAGGCTGCTGAACAGAGTTGGTACCAGGAGCTGTCTTCCGTGTCCTGGTCATGGACAGTTGAGCTACATTTGTGGTCAGCACGCCTGTTATAGCTGAGCATCCACTGCAGCCCCGTGCCAGACTCCTCTCTGATCCATCTTAGTCAGCAGACATCAAAGCTGCACACTGTGCTCTCTAGCTACTGGTCTTTCATAGTGCCTCAAGACACAAATTACTGGGTAAGAATAAATGTTTTTTGGAGAGAAGATAAATTCAGACCCTGAAAGGAAACCCCAGATGACACAAGAAACATCCCTCCCTACCCTCTTTCTTCACTTATTACAGGAGCTGGTGGGTACTGAGCACCACTTGCTGATCAGTCCCATCCTTGGAGGAAGTTTGTGTCTGTGCTAACAGTGACTTTCCCTCACTGTAGCTCCCCCACAGCTCTCAGGATATGCATTTGCAGCATATTCTTGGGGTTGTCCCTGGAAATGTAGAACCAATCATTCACCGAGCCTATGTAGTGTGTGTAACTTCCATCATACTATATGAGTGTGTGTGTGTGTGTGTGAGTGAGTAACAAGGATATCATGTCATGCAATAGAATCATTATTTGTTTATAGTGTCTTCAATTAAGTGCACAGCCTTGGGATACTGACCACAAAGAACATAGAGAACAAATTGTGTATGTATATGTGTCAGCAAAAAAGAGATGTGTAGGACTGACAGAGTAACCACAACAATGGACCCAAACATACAAATGATCATAAGGATGGAACCCTCGTGATCTATGCTGTGTGTGTATGTGTGTGTGTGTGTGTGTGTGTGCACGCACTCAGGGTTGAAGAGAAATTTAATACTAATGACAATAATACACACACACACACACATATAAATGTATATATGTATATACTGTATATATATATGTGTATATATGTATATATGTGTATATATATATGTATATATATGTGTATATACCTAACCAGTTGTCGTTGAGTCGATTCTGACTCCTAGCCACCCTATAGGACACAGTAGAACTGCCCCATAAGGTTTCCAAGGAGCGCCTGGAGAATTTGATCTGCCGACCAATTGGTTAGCAGCCATAGCTCTTAACTACTTCCCCACCGACGTTTCCATATATACACATACATATATAATGATATGTTATCTTGTATTGTATTATATTATATTGTATTACAAAACATATATAAAATAATGAATGAGTTAACTGAAATTGTGTAGGATTTTCAGGATTCATTCACTCCTGCAACATGCCAGGGGGAGTTCTGAGCATGTGCAAGAACAGTGGAGGAATTCATTGTCAGAACACTAGTGACTTCCACAGTGTGTATTTAGGAGGCAGCATGAGTAGAAACTGTCCTCCCTGCTGTATTTAGGAGAAAGGAGTGGAAAGGGTGTGCAAGTCACAGGTGCAGCACCCTAGAAAAGAAATTGGAGTGTGGGTTTTTGCAGGTGGAAGAGAGTATTCTAAGAAGAGCATTAGCTGCTGGAATTGGTTTGTGGTAGTGGTCAGAATGAAGAGAAGTAAACTGAGTCACCACATATGGAGGATATAAAATTAAAGGAGGTTCTTGTTTCATTCTATGCAGTATGTGGAAAGTTTGTCAGAGACTAAGACATAAAACACCAGGAGCCCAAGAGAATTTGAGGATTGTTATCGTTAGTTGCCATTAAGTTGGCTACAAGTAACAATACAATAGAATGTAATGTTGCCCAGTCCTGTACCATCTTCATGCTCATTTGTATGTTCAGGTCCATTATTGTGGTTACTGTGCCAATCCTTCACACCTCATTTTTGCTGACCTTCCTCTTAACCTTCGTTTTTGCTGACTCTTAACCAAAATTGATGTCCTTTTCTGGTGACTGCTATAAACATGGAAGGTACAAGCCATTAAAATGGTGTTTTAGCTTCATGTAACACAGAAAAAAGGGTAAGAATGAAACACAGCACCTTATATTGAATATTCTGTTAACAGAAGTGTATATTATAGTATGACTGCAACAGTGTAGAAAACACACAAATCTTTTCATGGTGCTAAATTTTAGATTGAGGATTAAAATTTAATGAAACAGTGTTGATAACAGAACTCTGAAAAAATTAAAAATTGAATTGAATCTCTTCTCTGAGTTAATCCTTGTAAGATGAGAGAAACTAAGAAGCTACAAAAAAGAAACAATAATAGTCTTTGGATAAGATATTTGTCAAGGGCAGGGAAATTCAGGGTTAAAAGGAAACGACCTTCCGCTGCACCTGCTCTTGACATGGACTCTGTGCTCTGTGTATCAAGAGTGCCCCCTGCAACCCATTTTCCTTCCTGCAGAGAAGTGTATGTCTGGGCTCACACTGACTTTTCCTCACTGTGCCTGGGTACAGTAATACAGGATCTTGTATTCAGATTTCAGTTTGAACATTTTAAGAGAGACAGTACTGAAAGTGTTGTCCCTAGCAATTTTGAATCTTACTTTAACTGATGGAGAGTAATACTGATTTTTTTTCCACCTGAATTACTCATTCTTGCCACTCACCTCAGCCCCACCCTGGATCCTGGCTGACCCTCTGCATGCCATAGTCAGTGAAGTTGAATCCAGAGGCTTTGAAGGAGAGGCTCAGAGAACCCCAAGGCTGACTCATATCTTCCCCTGACTCCACCACTTGAACATCACACAGGATACATGCACACAGAGAACACAGACTAATAACAGTCCCATGTGGAGCAGTCACAGCTGACCTGATGCAGGAGGGACATTAACTTTGACAGTGCAGAGATGAGAATCCCAGATCAGTGCAACACTTATGGTGTGGACACTGAGGAAGGACACAGACTGGGACATACCCTCAAGGACTTGGAGACACAGGGAAACAGCTGCTTTTCATGAGCAGGGAAGGTACCACATTTGCATATATGTCTCCCTGTGGACATATATGAACCACTTATCATGTTTGTCGGTCTCTGCCTCTGGATTTCAGGGAAGGCATGTGGGAAGGATTTCAGGGAAAGCATGTGGGAAGGATTCCTGGGACCTGATGCTCAGGGATACTCTGTTACCCCTTATTTTTATGAAATTTGGAAACTGTCTGGGTACCTTTATGGTGTGAAACTTTATCACCAAATAAGTCCAGGAAGGACACCAAAAGGAAAACTGCACCAGAAAACAAACATCTGACTCCAGTACGTGCATCCTTCAGGGCTGTGAACTACTGCTCTCTTCAAGAAGACAAAATGGTGAGAATGAACAGAAACAGAGATCTGTGCCTTTTCAGGCCAGGACTACATGATTTTGAATGTCCTGAGCTCAGGTTGTCACCTTGTCCCATAACAGCCCAGGATTAGGTCACTCAGAGTGCTTCTCTGTGCACCACTCCCTATGCATTGTAGGAAGAGGATGAATGTGTTCTCTGTGTCTGGGAAAATAATCTGAGTGACTTCTCATGTCAAAGTTGGATCTGCCCTTAATGTTGCTACCGTTGTCTCTCTCCCTACAGGGAAGAGTGGTCCCAGGATTAAGGAGACTACCTCATACCTGGGAATAGGTCACCTGGAATGACATGCACGTTTGGTGGGATGATTGCTGAGATCTTCCCTCATGTCATGGTGAAAGGTATACTTATGACCTCATCATAACATTGATTCCATAGACTGCAGGTTATTAATAATAATAATAAATTGCAGACGTAGACCTCTGATGCACCTAGATGCAGAAATCCTAAGGAAATATTAGTAAACCAAGAACAATTACATAGAAGATAATATATTACAACAAAGTGCTGTTTATTAAAATAATGTTAATGTCCTTTTAACTTGAAAATTCAAAAACCCTAATCACCTATCTTAGTTTTCTAGTGCTATTATAAGAGAAATACCACAAGTGGATAGCTTTAACAAACAAATTTAGTCTTTCACTGTCTAGGTTACTAGAAGTCTGAATTCAGTGCACCTGCTCCATGGAAAAGCTATCGCTCTCTCTCGGCTCTGGGGGAAGGTCCTTGTCATCAATCTTCCCCTGGTCTAGGAGCTTCTCAACACAGGGACACTGGGTAGAGAGAACATGCTCCACTCCTGGCTCTTCTTGCTTGGTGGTAATGAGGTTCCTCTCTCTCTGCTCCCTTCTCTCTTTTATATCTCAAAAATTATTGACTCAAAATATAATCTAATCCGGTAGATTGCTTCCTGCCTCATTAACATAACAGCCTCTAATCCTGCCTCATTAGCAACATAGAGATTAGGATTAAAAAAGAAAACAGGATGATTACATCAGATTACAAAATGGTGGACAACCTCTCAATATTGGGAAACACGCCTAGCCAAGTTGATACGTATTTTTGGGGCATATAATTCAGTTCATAACATCTAAATAAGAAAACATGCTTATAATCATCAAAGAAGAGGGTTTCTTTAATGTAATAAACAGTATCTACAAATAAAAACATAAGAGTTAAAAATAAATGATTAAGGAATCCCTTAGAAATCTTGAAGGAGAGTTAGAATTTTGTTCTACATTTTTCTCCAGCTCTGTGCAGGACCCTCTACTGTGATTCCATTCAGGGCAGTTAGTGATGGTAGCTGGGCACCAAGTAGTTGTGCAGGACTCAGTCTGGTGGAGGCCATGGTAGTTGTGGTCCATTAGTCATTTTGAGTATTCTTTCCCTTGTGTCTTTGGTTTTCTTCACTCTCCCTTGCTCCAGGCAAGGTGAGACAAATGGAGTATCTTAGATGGCTGCTCACAAGATTTTAAGACCCCAAAACCAACTCACTAATGTAGAATGGAGAAGATTTTATTTATAAACTATGTTATGCCAATTGACTTAGATGTTCTCAGAGACCATAGTCCCCGCAGCCCTCAGCCCAGTAGTTTGGTCCCTCAGGGAGTTTGGATGTGTCTATGGAGCTTCCATGACCTCGCCTTGGACAAGTTGTGCTGACTTCCCAATTATTGTGTACTATCTTACCCTTCACCAAAGTTACCACTTATCTATTGCCTATTTAATGTTTTTCCATTTCCCAGTAACCTCCCTCTTAATAATCAAATATTATTTCTTCTTGTGTGTAAACCTTTTCATGAGTTTTTATACTAGTGGTCTCAAACAGTATTTTTCCTTTTGTGACTGGCATATTTTTATTTCACTCAGCATCATACCCTCCAGATTCCTCCATGTTGTGAGATGCTTCCCAGATTCATCATTATTCTTTATCGTTTAGTAGTACTCCATTGTGTATATGTACCATAGTTTGTTTATCCATTCATCTGTTGAATGAACATCTATGTTGTTTTTATCTTTTTGTTATTGTGAACAATGCTGCAAAGAACACGGGTGCGTATATGTCTATTCTTTGACTACTCATATTTCTGTAGGATATATTCCTAGGAGTGGCGTTGCTGGGTCATATGGTATTTCTATTTCTAGCTTTCTAAGGAAGAGCCATATCGTTTTCCAAAATGGTCGTAGTATTTTTCATTTCCACCAGCAGAGTATAAGAGTTTGATTCTCTTCGGAGGCTCTCCAACATTTGTTATTTTCTGTTTTTTTTTTTTTTTTTTTTTTTTTTTTTTTTTTTTTTTTTTTAGTTTGTACCGGTAATGCCAAGGAAAGATGGTATTTCCTTGTGGTTTTGATTTGCATTTCTCTTATGGTTAGTGATCACCAGCCTTGCCTTATGTGTCTGCTAGCTGCTTGAAAGTTTTCTTTGGTGAAGTGACTGTTAACTTCCTTTGCCCATTTTTTAAATGGATTATTTGTCTTTTTGTTGAGGAGGTGTTGGATTTTCCTGTAGATTTTATAGATTAAACCTTTGTCAGATTTGTCATAGAGAAAAAAAAAAATTCCCAGTTTGTAGATTCTCTTTTCACTCTTTTGATGAATTCTTGTGATGAGCATAGGTGTTTGATTTTTAGAAGATCCCAGTTATGTTGCTTGTCTTCACGAGTTTGTCTGCTGTCTGTTATGGTTTGTATCCTGTTAATGCCATGTATTAACGCCTCTAGTGTTAATCCTATTTTTTCTTCTGCTATCTTTCTCGTTTTTCTTTTTATGTTTAGGTATTTGATACATTTTGAATTATTTTTTGTGTATTGTTTGAATTATGGATTCTGCTTCCTTTTTCTCACATGGGAATCCAGTTTTTCAGCACCATTTGTTAAAAAGAGTATGTTTTCCCCATTGTATGGACTTCACGCCCTTGTCAAAGATCAGGTGACTTTAAGTGGATGGATTTACATCTGAGTTCTCAGTTTTGTTCCATTGGCCAATATACCTGTCATTTCACCAGTACCAGGCTTTTCTGACTACCATGGCTGTATAGTAGCTTCTGAAGTCAGGTAGTTCGTGTCCTATTACTTTATTATTATTCTTCAGTAGTGCTTTACTTATCTGGGCTGCTTCCTTTTATATATAAAATTAATGCCTAGTTTTTTCATCTATTAAAGAATGCTTTTGGTTGGGGACTGCATTGTATATGTCGATTGCTTTTGGTAGAATTGACATTTTCACAAAGTTGTGTCTCCCTATCCATGAGTGTAGTATGTTTTTTCCATTTATGTAGATTTCTTTTGGTTTCTCGCAGTAGTGTTTTGTAGTTTTCTTTGTATAGGTATTTACATCCCTGGTTAGATGTACTCCTAAGTATTATATTTTTTAGGGGCTATTGTAAATGATACTCTTTTGCTGATTTCCTTTTTGTCGTTCTATTTATTGGTGTATAGGAATCCAACTGATATTTGCATGTTTAGCTTGTATCCTGGGTACTCTCCTGAATCTTAATATTAGTTTCAGTAGCTTTCTAATGGAGTAATTTGAGTTTTCTATGTTTAGTATCATATCATTCCCAGTTAGGGACAGTTTTACTTCTTCATTACCAATTTAGTTGCCCCTTATTTCTTTTTCTTGCCTTATTGCTCTAGATAGGACTTCCAGCACAATGCTAAATAAGAATGGTGATAAGGGCAATCCTTGTCTTGTTCCTGGTTCTCAAGGATGATTTTTCAACCTCTCTCCATAAAGAATTATGTTGGGGCCTAAATACACCATAAAGAAATAGAAAGTGACAGAATGGATTAAAAAAAAAGGATCCATCAATATGGTGTCTACAAGAGACATAGCTTAGAAACAAAGATGTAAATTTATTAAAAATCAAAGGCTGGAAAAATATGTTAAGCAAACAGCTACCAAAAAAGAGCAGGAGTGGCAATAATGATCTCAGATAAAATAGACTTTAAAACAAAATCCAATATAAAAGACAAAGAAGGACACTAAATAATGATTAAGGGGACCATCTGTCATGAAGATATAACCATAATAAACATCTATGCACCTAATGACAGGGCTTCAAAATACATAAAGCAAACTTTAATAGCACTAAAAAGAGAAATTGACAGTTCCACAATAATAGTATGAGGTTTCAACACACCACTCTCAGTAAAGGACAGAACATCTAAAAAGAAACTCAACAAAGACAGAAGACTTAAAGGGGGCAATCAGCCAACTTGACCTCAGATACATAGCACACTCCACTGTACAGCTGAAAAATACACATTCTTTTCCAATGCACATGGAACATTTTCCAGAATACACCACATCTTAGAACACAGACCAATACTGAAAAAGATTCAAAACATTGAGATAATATAAAGTATCTTCTCTGACTACAATGTCATCAATGTAGACATTAACAACAGAAAGAGCATGGGAAAAAAAATATGGAAACTGAATAACACTCTGATTTCAAACCACTGGGTAATAGAAGAAATCAGAGATGCAATCAAAAAATTCCTAGACTCAAACTAGAATGAAAACACATCATGCCAAAACCTTTGGGACACAGCAAAGGCAGTCCTCAGAGGACAATTTATAGCTATAGATGCACACATCAAAAAACAAGAAAGGGACAAAATCAAAATCAAAAGATGAACTACACAATTCAAACGAATAGAAAGAGAACAGCAAGCAATGCCCACAGCCATCAGTAGAAAGGAAATAATAAAGATCGAGCAGAAATTAACAAAATAGAGAATAGAAAAAAAAAACAATAGAAAGAATCAACAAAACCAAAAGCTGGTTCTTTGAAAGAATCAACAAAATTGACAAACCACTGGCCAGAATGACAAAAGAAAAACAGGAGAGGATGCAAATAACCCAAATTAGAAATGAAATGGGGGACATTACAACAGACCAAACTTAAATAAAAAGGATCATAACAGAGTATTATGAAAAACTATACTCAACAAATTTGAAAATGTAGAGGAAATGGATACATTTCTAGAAATGCACTACCTACCCAAACTATCACAAAGTGATGTTGAAAATCAGAACAGACCCATTACAAGAGAAGAGATTGAAAAGGTAATTAAAAAACAAAAACAAAAACCTCAGAACCAAAAAAAAGCCCTGACCCAGATGGCTTCACTGGAGAATTCTACAAAACATTTAGAGGAGAGCTTGTAGCAGTACTACTCAAGTTATTTCAGAACATATAAAAGGAAGTGACACTTCTGAATTCATTCTATGAAGCCAGAATAACCCTGATACCAAAATCAGGCAAAGATGCCACAAAGAAAGAAAATTTCAGACAATTATCTCTCACAAATATAGATGCAAAAAAATTCTCAACAAAATTCTAGCCAATAGAATTCAGCATCATATCAAAGAAATAATACACCACAACAAAGTAAGATTCATTCCAGGTATGTAAGGATGTTTCAACATTAGAAAATCAATCAACACAATCCACTCCATAAATACAAGGAAAGAAAACAATCACATGATCATCTCAACTGACACGAAAAAGGCATTCAACAAAGTCCAACACCCATTCCTGATAAAAACTCTCAATAAAATAGGTATAGAAGGGAAATTTCTCGACATAATAAAGGACATCCATGAAAAACCAACAGCCAACATCATTCTTAAAGGAGAGAGGCTGAAAACATTCCACTTCAGAACCGGAACAAGACAAGGATGTCCTTTACCACCACTCCTATTTAACATTGTGCTGGAAGTTCTAGCTAGAGCAATAAGGCAAGAAAAAGAAATAAAG
>NW_004443989.1:15564061-15566783 GCF_000243295.1 Trichechus manatus latirostris
AATTGGTAATGAAGAAGTTAAACTGTCCCTGTTTGTGGATGATATGATACTATACATAGAAAACCCAGAAGACTCCATGAGAAAACTACTGGAACTAATAGAAAGATTCAGCAAAGTAGCAGGATACAAGATAAACATACAAAAATCAGTTGGATTCCTATACACCAGTAAAGAGAATGATGAAAAGAAAATCAGGAAAACCTACCATTTATAATAGCCCCTAAAAAATAAAATACTTAGGAAAACTCTACAAAACACTATGCAAGAAACCCAAAGGGATCTACATAAATGGAAAATCATACCATACTCATTGATAGGTAGACTCAACATAGTGAAAATGACAATTCTACCCAAAGGATTTTACAGATACAATGCAATCCCTATCCAAATACCAACACACACTCTTTCAAGAGATGAAAAAAAAAAAAAAACCAAAAAACCTAATGATTATATGGAAAGGAAAGAAGCCCTGAATAAGTAAAGCAGTATTGAAGAAGACCTCAGAATCTACTAGACAGCTATAGTAGTCAAAACAGCCTGGTACTGGTACAACCAGAGATACATTGACCAATGGAACAGAATTAAGAACCCGGATGTAAATCCATCCACTTACGGTCACCTGGTCTTCGACAAGGGCACAAAGTCCATCAAATGGGGAAAAGACAGTCTTTTTAAAAAATGGTGCTGGCAAAACTGGATGTAATCTCCATAAAAATGAAACAGGAACCATACCTCACACCGTATACAAAAGCTAAGTCAAAATAGATCAAAGACCTAAATATAAAGCCCAAAGCTACAAAGTTCATAGAAGAAAAAATAGGGCCAACGCTAGAGGCCCTAATACACAACCTTAACAGGATACAAACCATAACCATCAACACACATACCCCAGAAGATAAGCTAGATAACTGGGATTTTCTAAAAATCAAACATCTATGCTCTTCAAAAGACTTAACCAAAACAGTAAAAAGAGAACCTACAGACTGTGATAAAGTTTTTGGAAATTAGAAGTCAGACAAAGGTCTAATCTTTATACTCTACAAGAAAATCCATCACCTCTACAAAAAGACAAATAATCCATTTAAAAAATGGGCAAAGGAAATGGACACTTCACCAAAGAAGACATTCAACCGGCCAACAGACACATGAGGAAACGTTCGTGATCGCTACCTATTAGAAAAGTGTAAATCAAAATCACAACGAGATACCATCTCACTCCTACATTAGTGACAGGAATCAAAAACACTGAAAATAACAAACGTTGGAAAGGTTGCGGGGAGATCAGAACTCTTATGCACTGCTGGTGGGAATGCATAATGGTACAACCGTTTTGGAAAATGACATGGCACTTCCTTTAGAAAGCTAGAAATAGGAATACCGTACAATCCAGAAATCCCAAGCCCAGGAATATATCCTAGAGAAATAAGAGCCGTCTCAAGAATAGATATACGCACACCCATGTCTATTGCAGCACTGTTCGCAATAGGAAAAAGATGGAAACAACCTAGATGTCCATCAACAGATGAATGGATAAACAAACTATGGTACATGCACACAATGGAGTATTTTGCCATGATAAAGAACAATTATGAATCTGTGAAGCATTTTATAACATGGATGAAACTGGAGGACATTATGCTGAGTAAAATAAGTCAATCACAAAAGGACAAATATTGTATCAGACCTCTAATTTAAAAACTCATGATAGAGTTTATGCACAAAAAGGAACAATCTTTCTTGGTTACAAGGGATAAGAGGGGTGGGGGGAAATACTAAATAGACACCTGATAAGTGGTAACCTTGCTGAAGGGTAAGATTCTACACAATACTGGGGAAGCCAGAACAACTTGTATAAGGAAAGGTCATGGAAGCTCCATAGACACATCCAAATTCCCTGAGGGACTGAATTGCTGGGTGGTAGGCTGTGGGGACCATGGTCTTGGGGAACATCTAGCTCAATTGGCATAACACTGTTTATAAAGACAATGTTCTGCATTCTTCCTTGGTGAGTAGCGTCTGGGGCCTTAAAAGCTCGTGAGAAGCCATCTAAGATACTCCACTCACCCCTTTGAGAGCAAGGAAGAATGAAGAGAACAGGATACAAGGGAAAGATTAGTCCAAAGGACTAATGGACCACGGCTACCTAGGTCTCCACCAGACTGAGTCCAGTACAGCTAGATGGTGCCCGGCTACCACCACTGACTGCTGTGACGGGGATCACAACAGAGGGTCCTGGACAGAGCTGGAGAAGGATGTAGAATATAATTCTAACACGAAAAAGACCAAATTTACTGGCCTGAAAGAGACTGGAGAAACCCTCATAGTATGGCCCGTGGACACTCTTTTAACTTATTTGTGATTCACTCCCGAGGTACACCGTTCAGCCGGGGATTGGACAGCCCCATAAAACAAAATGGGAGTAATGAGGTACAGCAGTCCAGGGACAAGGACTACAAGGCAGGAGGGGACAGGAAAGCTGGGGATATGGAACCAAAGGCTGAGAAAGGACCGTGTTGACGTGTCCTGGGGTTGTTAACCATTGTCACAGGGCAATATGTGTACTAACTGTTTAATGAGAACCTATTCTGTTCTGCAAACCTCCATCTAAAGTAGAAAAAAAATTATCTATGTGAGATCAAATTGACAACAGCAACTCAGAAGGTTTGATGGGAAGCCTAGGAGGCAGTGAGTTGAAGATAATGGTGATGGAATAATTTGGAAA